>NW_005371012.1:162263-168436 GCF_000412655.1 Myotis brandtii | reverse complement strand
AAAAAACCCCCCCCCCCCCCCCGCTGCTCCCACACACCCAGCTCCCACCTCCTCCAGGAAGCCCCCAAGGGGGAAGCCACGCACCCAGAACCCAGACCCACCAGAATCCAGGATGAGACCAGATGAAAACCAGTTCTTTGTCCGGAGCCTGAGGCCCCGCTTTGCTTCTCCCGCACAGGCCCCCTTGGCTGGGGAAACCACCTCCCACAGTCACGGGGGTTTGTGAAATAGGCATCAGTGGAAAACTAACCTAACATCTTTGCGACTCCCTTTCCTCCAAGCCCTGTGCTGGCGTTTCACCGGTCTGTCCGTGCACGGAACCACGAGCCATGTCCTCCTATTCCCATTGTACAGAAGGGAAAACGGAGGCTCACCGAGGTCAAATAACTTGCCAAGACCACACAGGTGGATCTAAGGTTCCAACTTAAATCAGCCTGACTTTCCAGAACCCACTTATCCAAACTTGCACAACAAGATCTGGGCCGGGCCAGAGAAAGAGAATGAGTGCGCCAAACGGGCTGCTCTAAGGGGGCCCATCTCTGCCTTTAAGCTTTGCACATGCTGTTCCCTCTCTGACTCCTCAGCCTGCAGGCTCAGCTGAATCGTCTCCTCCGACTCCAATTCTTAATCATGCCCGGAAGATAAGTTCAAGCAGGTGCTGCCTTTTCTTGGAGGCCTCACATGTGCTTCCTCACAGTTTTCCTATTTACTGTGGGGTTTTTTTTGACGATGCTTCTCTTTGTTCCTTAGGCTCCAGGTTCTGTGCTCACTGCTCACTGCTCCGTAGGTGCTCACCCAATACTTGTTGAATGAATGAACGAACGAACAAACAAACAAGGGAAGGAAGAGAGGACTTTGCCGGGACTGGGGCCACAAGGCTCAATTGGGAGCCCCTCCTTGCAGGGTGAAGACCCCAACCTTCCCTGGCATAGGATCACTTAGACGCCCTGACCTCCAGACCACACCTGCTGATATGCCAGCTGGAAGCAGGGGTCTTATGTGTCCCTGGTATCGCTTGTCTTTTCTCCCAGGGGAGAAACGGGGTCAGCTTTCTAAGCCGGTGGACAGAGCAGCCGGCTCTCACCAGCACAGGATTCACGGAGAAAGGAGTTGGGGCCGCTAAGTCAGGAGTGAAAACTGGCACCGAAATAAAACCGAAGTCCCGACTTCTCCCCTCCCCAGGGCACCGAGGGCTCCCGGGCATCCTGTTACTGAGCTGAATATTTCATCTGGCCCCTTTCTCCATGCAGCGCAGACAAAAGGAACATGACGGGCAGACTTGGGTTCAAGTCCTAGCACAGCTGCCTATGAAGTGCGTCTTCGGGAAGTTACTGCTCTTCGCTACATCTCAGGTTTCTCACCTGCCAACTGGGGAGACTAATCCTCCCTCCCTCCCTCCTAGGATTATGGTGAGGATGGTAAGGATAATGTATGTACAGTGTTGAGCATCGTGCCTGGCATCGAAGTGCATGAGACATGGGATCTAGTGCTGTGGAAAGATTTGGTTTAAGTTGCTAATTAGCGAGTCCCTCTAGAGCAGTGGTTCTCAACCTTCCTAATGCCGCGACCCTTTAATACAGTTCCTCATGTTGTGGTGACCCCCAATTTCATTGTTACAAATTGAACATAATTAAAGCATAGTGATTAATCACAAAAAACAGTATGTAATTATATATGTGTTTTCCGATGGTCTTAGGCGACCCCTGTGAAAGGGTCGTTTGACCCCCAAAGGGGTCGCGACCCACAGGTTGAGAACTGCTGCTCTTCTAGACCCTCCAAAATACGATTCAGCTCGGGGTGGCCTTGGGGTCTAGAAGAAACACAGGCTCAGGGATCTTGGCAACAGGACACAATAGATTTGTTTGCCTCCAAGGAAGATGTGTGCAAGGGTGGGGTCAGCCTCCAGCTGCTTAAAAATGAAGATTCCTCCAGAGGAGGTTACTGGCCCCAGGCATGTGTCCTCCTGCCTGACACCCCGTTCCCTCACCGCCCCCGCTTCACAGTGGCCGAGACAGGGGACTATCATAATGAACCCCCGCTTATGGCACTTTCGTGTGCTGGCTACTTTCTAAGTGTGTGTGTGTGTGTGTGTGTGTGTGTGTGTGTGTGTTTCCATGTCACCATTTCATCCTCAGACCCTATTATTTCATCTCCACTTTGCAGATGAGGAACCTGAGAGTGAAGGGAGTAATTGATGGAGCTGGAATTCGCACCGAGGCCTCTGTCTCTGAGACGACTCAATCACTCCACTCTCCCACCCATCTCTCAGGGCACTGAGGGAAGATGGCGTGAAAACTGGTTGCCAAAGGGAGGGGCGTTGGGGGGCTGGGTGAAAAGGTGAAGGGATTAAGAAATACAAATGGGTAGTTACAAAACAGTCCCGGGGATGTAAAGTTCAGCATAGGGAATAGACTCCATAATATTGTAATAACTTTGTATGGTGCCAGGGGGGGACTGAAAATATGGGCAAATTCTTTGTAAAGTATAGGACTGTCTAGGCACTATGCTGTACACTTGAAACTAATACAAAATAATATTGAGTGTAAACTGTAACTGAAAAATAAAATTTAAGTTAAAAAATGGCATAAGATTGCAAAACCCCTGAGTCATAGACTCTTAGAATCAGACACCGAGCCCTCAAAAGTCTAGGGCAGCGGTTCTCAACCTGTGGGTCGCGATCCCTTTGGGGGTCGAACGACCCTTTCACAGGGGTCGCCTAAGACCATTAGAAAACACATATATAATTACATATTTTTTTGTGATTAATCACTATGCTTTAATTATGTTCAATTTGTAACAATGAAATTGAGGGTCACCACAACATAAGGAACTGTATTAAAGGGTCACAGCATTAGGAAGGTTGAGAACCACTGGTCTAGAGCCATACAACCGAAGCAGTGCTCGGGTGGCTTTGAGCTCCTTGCCACACTACCCATGGCAGAAACCCTCTCCGGGGCTCTGACAGACGGAATGTGGCACTGCTGCTTGATTGCTTCAGGTAACGGGGATCTCATCACCTCACAAGGCAGCCCTGATTGTCGGTCAGGATCCTGGAACTTCAAGGGGGCCTTAGTGACGGTTTCGTTAAATTCCTTTATTTATAGATGGAAACTTAAGTCTCAGGAAAGGAAAATGATTTGTTAAAGGTGCTGCCGCTGATCAGAGGCAGGAACCCAGGGGAACCTAGACCTGTGGCTCCCAGTCCTGTGCTCTCGTTTCTGCCGACCTTTATATGGGACTCGGGACATCTCCCTATCGGCCTGGTCCTACCCTGGGGGCCTCTCAGAGCAGAGCAGCCATGTCCTCCAAGTCTCCTCTTCTCCAGGCCAAATGTCCCATCATTCCTGTCTCCATTTTTTTTGTTTTGTTTTGTTACCCTTTGTTCAGTCTTTAAAAAAAAAAAAAAAAAAGCATTTCTTGTTCTGCCCTCTGCAGAGAAAGCTCTCAGGCTGGGAGCTCACAGTCTGAGGGGGACCCCGCCCTGCCCAGGGGGGAGCCCAGAGTCTGATAGGGGAGTCAGCATGTGGAGGATGTCTGCCTGGGCCCCTCACTCTGGGTTTGTCTGTTCCCCTCTTCCCAGCCCCCTCCCTCCCTGGACCTTGAGTGACACCTGTTCCTGGGTCCCCTGGGCCAATAAAAGCACTGCCCTGACAGCCAGGGGATTTTACAAGCAGCGGCCAGGCTTCAAGGTGGTGGGAAGCAGCCGTGGCCCCCAGACGTGGGAATGAGAAAGCACCGAGGAATGTGCCCCGAGAACAGCTGCAGGAGGATCAGAGGGGAGGGAGGCCGCGGGGCAGGCTCGGGTATCACCCCGAGAGGAGGGGAGGCGATGAGATGAGCTGGCTGCTGCCGCCTGCCCTGCCCCTTGGGTCTCTCTCAAAGGCAGCCAAGCCCCCCCGCCCCCCCACACACACTGCAGGAGTGGGGGTGGGGGGGTAGGGGGAGGTACATTGGTTCCTGGAGTGGTTAAATGCCACTTTGCTTCTAGAACTTTCCCTATTGCTTTCAGATTCCAGCTCTGACTCCGTTTCTACTTCCTGGATGGTTAGAACCTGGTCTCTGGGGGTCTCCAGGCCCAGCTCAGCCCCAATCCAGCCCTGTGCCTCTGGGCATGCCACTTCTCCCAGCCTCAGCTCCTGTACCCACAGCTTGGGGGTGACCATGCCAACCCTGACAAGGGGGTCTGAGGTTCCACCAGGTCATGCACCAGAAGCCCAAGCCCTGTGACTGCCACAAGGTGGGTGCCCAACTAAGGCTGGTTAGCCTCGGATGGAAGTGCCCCCAGGGAGCAGTTTGGGGTGATCCCTCTGCCGAACTGTGCCCCCCATTCAGGGAGAAGACAGGCCAGGAATGGGTTCCCACAGGAGCTGTCCATCATGACCTCCTCCTCCACCACCCAGCCTGAGCCCTCCCCGGCGGGTGGACACTCGCTGCACTCAGCGGCAAGCCCGACCCCGCTACAGGCCTGCACCCCAGCAGGCTCTGCTCTTTCTGCACTCCGCCTCCTCCACCCCTGCTGGCTAGGGACCTGACACTCGAGGGTGTGAAGGGGGTTAGCCACCCTCTTCTGATGTTTCTAACCCACCAGGAACCCACCATGCCTGCCCAGTCTGCTTGCATGCTTCCCATAACGGGAAACTCATTACCCATCTTAGGAAGCTAGGCCTGTTCAGAAATTTTCCTCCAAACTACTTTCTCCCCTCATCAGAGATTTGGAGATTTTTGTTCTCTCTGAGCCCTCTCTTCTAGTTGAGCTACTGCCCTTCCTTCTTCTCTTCCTTCCTTCTTCCTCCCTCCCTCCTTTCCACCCTTTCTTTAAAAAAAAATATTTTATTGATTTTTTTACAGAGAGGAGGGAGAAGGATAGAGTTAGAAACATCCATGAGAGAGAAACATCGATCAGCTGCCTCCTGCACACCCCCTCCTGGGGATGTGCCCGCAACCAAGGTACATGCCCTTGACCGGAATCGAACCTGGGACCCTTCAGTCCGCAGGCGGACGCTCTATCCACTGAGCCAAACCAGTTAGGGCCCTCTCTTTCTTCTTTTCTCTCTCCTTCCCTTTTCCTTTCTCCCTCCCTTGAGCTCTTCTCTTCCTCTGCCTCTCTCCCTCCATCCCTCCGCTCATCTTTTCTTTAAAGTACTTGTTGCCTGGAGAGATGTCAGCAGGCCTCGCCGCAGCTTCCGGCTTCCCCCTCCATCAGTCAGTCAGTCAACCAACGCTTGCTGCCCACTTCCTCTGCATCAATTGCTGGTGGCATTATTGGTCTACACGGTCCTCAGACCACTTGCTGCAGAACTCCCCGGGGGCCCAGTGAGCCCTCAGACCCTGGCCACCCCACTTCCTTAATTCCAGCCTCTGGGTTAGGGCCGCAGTGCCAACCCGAGACGCCTCCTCACCTGGACGCGCGCCTCAGTCAGCTTGGTCCTCTGTGCCAGCTCCTCGCGGGTGTAGATGTCTGGGTAGTGCGTCCTCTCGAAGGCCTTCTCCAGCTCTTCCAGCTGCTCCGCCGTGAACGTGGTCCGACTGCGGCGCTGCTTGCGCTTCAGAGGGAGGTCCGGTTCCGACTCCACGTCTGAGCCCTCGTCCAGCCGGTTCCCTACGGCCAGGCGAGAGGGAGGGAGAGGGCGGCCTGGTGAGATGGAGGGGTGCGCTGGGCCCCCCTTCCAGCCCATCTCTACACCGAGGGAGCATCCCCCTGGAGCACCGGGCACTGTTTATCAGAAGGAAGAGCGGGAAGCGACCCCATGCCCAGCCCTGGGGGCCTGGCTCAACACTTTATGGCACAGTCATTCCTTAAAGACGAGACCCCCCTGCAGTCGGGCATTTAGGTTATTTCCACGGACAGGAAGGATGTGGTGACATAGGAGGCAGGGGGTGGTTTCATGATGAAGAACATGTGTCAACATTTCTAGAACCACATTCCCCGAAAAGGAGATAACTTTATGGCATATTAACGACCCCTGAATAATCCTGACGTTAAGAAAAAGGGCAGGTACAAGGTGACACGTTATGGAACACTACAGTCCAAGATCAGCAGATGTTAACCTCCGGGTGGTGGAACTTTTGCTTTTCTTCTTTATACTTGTTTATAGTTTAGTATTTTTAAAATGACCATTTAAACAATGACGTTATTGCATTTGGGGGAAAGATTGCAAAAATGAGGAAAGGAG
>NW_005371012.1:135190-162010 GCF_000412655.1 Myotis brandtii | reverse complement strand
TGCAATAGTGTCCCGTCTCCACCCGTTCTTAACCCAATTGCTTCAAATGTTGGTTCCGTGAATAGGCCAAGGGTCCTCCCACAAGGGACAACCTCCCCACCCCCACCCCCACCCCCAATAACCTCATGCAGCCTCTTCGATGTCACCTGGAGGTGAGGGAAAGGCATCCAGGCAGAGGGGCGAGCGCGTGCAAAGGCCTGGTGTGTCAAAGGGCACAAGGGGTCGTGTTCCCATGGGGCAGTGCCCTTCCACCTGCGTGCCCCCCCTCCGTCCTGCTGCCTTGGCCACTGGACAGTCATGCCTGCTTTTGATCGGTCACTGCCAGGCTGTCCCTGATTGTGACAATAAGGGAACCACAGGCAAGGGAGCCCTCCCTTCATCGTGGCCGGCCTCGTTCCTGAAGGCAGAGACTGGGGTTGAATACATCCCCCTCATCCACCCTTTCCCGACTGCCTGTCAACCCATCACTGAGAGGCGGCCACGGGGGGCACAGCTGGCAGCCGGGCACCTTCCCCAGCACGTCTGGGGCTCAGAGCCAAAGACAACTAATCGCAAGGATTCGTTTCCTGAAACTCACTGCGTAGCCTCAGTTTTCTGACAGTGGTGAGGAGAGGGAGCCCTCGGGGCCTCGGAAGGAGGTGCAGGGCGTGGCAGGCAGGCAGGGAGGAGGCCCACCGCTGGTGAACAGGGCACCGGACTCCCCCCTCCAGTGGGGACCCAGGAGCTGAGTGAGGAGGACCGGTGGCCCTGTCCTCGGAGACCCCCAGTCTGACTCAGTCTCAGTTCCGTCCAGAGCCACGCTGTCCAGCAACGCCGCGATGGGGGATGCTCGGACCTGCGTGCTTCCACGTGGTGGTATCGGCCGCGCTGGACGAGCACTGGACGCGTGTCTAGTGCAACCGAAGAACTGAATGTTTCCTGTTATTTCACTTCCGTTCACATTTACGCAGCCAGGTGTGGCTGGTGGCTACACACAGGACAGTACACATTTAACACTGCTGTTCTCTCTTTCTAACAAGGAGAGGACCCGCCTCTAGTAGAATTAGCAACATTGTTTTCATGGTTCCCACCGATGTACAGGGCATGATACTCACTTTCCAATCACGAGAGCATTCGTTTCCTTGAATTCCGTTTTTTAAGGTGTTTTCGTATAAAGTAAATTTTTAAGGAAATAGTAGAACAGGCCCTGGGGCTGTACCCAAAAGCATGAATGCAGTTAGCAACTGACCGGCCGCGGGATGCGTTCAAGGTGCTTCCGACACTGCCCTGCCCAGCCTCAGTGCCCACGCGGGCCCCGTGCGCATCCAATGCCCTGGCCCTCCAAACTCCGGGCAGCTTTCTAGACTCACCGTGGAGTCTGAGTCTCCTTCCTCCTCATCTCCCTGCTCCTCCCACCCCTTGTTCAGCACAGATCTGGGGTCTCCGGGGGCCCAGAGAGCTGCCCAGACCAAAACCAGACTGGGGAAGGCAAAGGAGGGCCCTCAGGCCTCTGTTGGTTGAAAGGCTCCTCTAGGATGTTGACGGTTGCCATAACAACTTCCTGGCTGCTGAGTGGAGAGAGCAAGGCTCTGTCCCACTAGCCAGAGATGGAGAGAGGCCGAAGGGACCTGGACTGTGTGACTCCAGGCCTCCGCCCTGGCCCAGCCCAGGGAAGACAGCCCTCTTGGTCTGTGCCAGCTCCACAGCCGGGCTGGGCTACTGGTGCTTTTACAAAGAGGGGAAAAGGCTCAGAGAGGTTCAGTAACTTGATGGAGGCCACACAGCCAGTAAGTCCATGCTCACTCCTGGAGAAGGAAGGGGAAGAAGGATAGATTGGGAGGATTTGGGGGGCCGTCTGGGGCAGCTCTGGTCTAGTCAGGAGTCCTGGTCTGGGAGGCCTGACACCCGGATGCTGGGCTCTGTCTCCCCCTCACTGTGTGGCCTGGGATCAGTGGCCTCCCCGCTGGACCCCGGTTTTCCCAGTTGTGAAAATGAAGAGGATGATACACGCCCGCGGGCCCCACGGGGCTGCTGGGAGAATGGAATGAAAGAAGACTGCGGGGATCATCGGGAGCCGTAGCGGGGCACGCACATGAAGGATGCTGCTGCTGATGGTGATGGTGATGATGATTGCAGAAAGGGTAGAGGGTGGGTGCAGGACCAAAGCAGCCTGAGAGAGGGGGGCTCCCTCACAAAGAGCCCTGATGCCACCCCCCGCCCTTGCTTCAGTTTCCCCAATGATGCTCTCCCCGCCTCTGGAACCCATTAGTCTCAGAGTTAAATTAATCAACAGGATTAGGTGGACTTGGCCACAGAGAGGCCCCGATGGCTGGGGCTGAGTCCTCCACGCAGCGAAAGCCCGGGCAGCTGGCACAGGGAGGGGCTGTGGGCGAGGGGACATGGGAGCGCATTCATTAAACGGAAGCTGCACAGAGGCGGGCAGGGGAGCAGCGTCCTGGCCAGCTGCAGCCCTGTCTCCTGCCTCCAGCAGCTGTGCGACGGGAAGATTCGTGGAGGCGGGACAGGCTGGTGCTGGAGATAGGGCCCCCTCCCCCCGCCCCCCCGAGAGAGAGGGATATGGTGAGGGACCCTCCTGGGTTCCCGGGTCCTCTCTCTGCTTAGGGATGTGGGGAGTCCCATACAGAGCAAGGAAGAAAACCAGCCCCACCGTGGGGCCCTCCCAACCTTTTCGGGGGGAAACAGCCTCTGTCTTAGGAAGCTCCCCATCTGATGGGAGAGCTATCAGTTACCCCCCACCTCCCCGTTCTGGGATGTTCCCAGTCCGATGAAGGAAACCCAGCCCCCAGGTGAATCGGGGCCAGGGCAGGTGTGAAACATGTGACCCACAGAACAGCCCAGGAGGGAGTGAGGGACGGGTGGCGGGGGAGAGGGGGACCCTAAGGGTGGGTAGGATGAGGTCTGCTCAGGCAGAGGCCAGCCCAGGCCAGGCTGCTGGAAGTGGGGAGCATATGGCTGGGGCAGCCCCACAGCCCCCACCCCAGCCTCCCCCCTCCTCTGGAGACCACCAGCTTGCACAGCCACTGACCCCGGAAGCCTCGATACACCAGCGAGGCCCCACCACACGCGCCCTCCTGCCCGTGTCCGACGCACCCTGCCTCTCCACATGGTACCGTCCAGCTCTCGGCCTCCTACGATGACCGAGCCAGGCCGTCCCCACGCTCCAGCTTCTGAACCGGAGCTTCCTCTGCTTGGCACGTCTCCCCACCACCAGGAGCCGCCTGCTCAGCCAGCAGAGCCCAGCTCTTGGGTGCCCCCGGCACGACTTCCTGGGCCCGTCAGGCTGGTTTCGGCGCCAATACTCGGGGCTCTCCAAGCTCATTGGGAGACACCAAACTCGCCTTCTCTGGGTGTCTGGGCCCCACTGCACCAGGAGCCCCGTGACTGCAACAGGGGCGGTGCCCGCACACAGCAGGTGCTCAATAAAGGCTTCTCGGATGAAGAGGGCTTCGAAGGATGATGGCAAAGTTTCTTTGAAATAGTCCTGCCTCAAGGCAACAGTGAGCACCGTAAGCTTCTGCGCGCATCCTACAGTGCACAAGCCTTTCACTGACCTGACACGGTTTGTCCCCTGAGCCCCGGAGGGCCAGGCCAGCAGGAGTAGCCCCATTTTCCAGACACTCGGTGGAATCCCAGGGGAGTGGGCCTGGGTGGGAAACCCAGGGCTCAGGACTCCCAGCCCAGCGACAGTCGACTTCGTGCAGTGAATTCCCGGGGATGGAGGATTCCGTTTCTGATCATGGAAACCAACCCAGGTGGCTGTTCTCCATCCCCGCCCCCCAAGCCTTCCCTGCTCTCCCTTTGCCCAAGGAAAAGCCTGGAAATGAGACGGTCACAGTTTCTGGACCTGCAGGAGGGAGTGGACCCATCTCCAAATCCTCGTCAGAAATTCTGGACCGGCAATGGCCTTACAGTGTGAGGTCCTTCTCTCAGACCCCCCACCCCCATAGACACCCTCCCACCCCGTTCCTGCGCTCCCGTCCCTGCCGCCTCCCACCCCAGCCTTTATTACAGTTTAACACAGGCCGGCTCGAGCTGCGGCAGAGGAGCGAATCACATAATAGTTGATATGCGTTTTAATCAAGTAATTCGGGCAGAGCCGGGAGCTGGCGAGTGCGGACCGGGCGTCCCTGAATACCAAACAGGCCTGGGCGCAGGTCTCGGCAAATGGAAAAGTCATTTACAGCTCAGCTGGGGGCCCGGACAGCCAGGGCCAGGCGGCGCCCTCCCGTGCACCCCTCCCTGGAACCGCTCAGCTGTAACCGGCGTGTGGTGCGTGCATCTAGGTAATGTCTGCAGGAGCCCACCCCCACCTCACCCGCACACAGGGCTGGGCGACAGGGACCAGACAGAGAGGTGGGGCTCGAACCCCAAGACAGACCTCCTGGAAGCGACCTCCTCCTGGCCACCCCCTCTGCCTGAACTTCTCCTGGGTGCCCATCTCGGCCCCGCCACCCAGCACCCACAGGGCAGACCTGGCACTCCTCCTAACACCCCTCACCTCTCCCCTCACACCTCACATGCAACCAGCCCAGAGCCAAAGCCAGGAGATTCAGGGGCCCTGTGAGCCCCCAACCTACCCCACACCCCACCCTCCCTGGACGCCAGCAACCCCAGCGACTGCAGGCCTTTGCAGAGGCTGGGTCCTCCGCCTGGAGCCCCTCCCCAGCCCCCCATGGCCTGCCTTTTCCAGGGGGGCTGGGCCACGCAGAGGGGGAATTGAAAAGCACAGGCTCCTGGCACAGCTGGCCTGGTTCTGTGGATTCCACGTGTAAGACATGGACAATAGTAGGGCCCCATGCACCCGCCTTGCTTTGCATTTCTCCACAGTCCATGTCGCAATCTCACGCGCTAAATACTCTACTCCACTGTTTGTCCCCAGCTCCCTGCCCCCCACTGTCCCCAGAGCGCACGCTCCATGCGGGGTGGGTGTTTTCGTCTTCTTTGTTCGCTGCTGACTCTCCAGTGTTGGGCACAAAGTGGGCGCTCAAGTACTTGCGGGATGAATGAATGAGTGGACGCATGAGGAGGTGAAAGCACACGGAACAGTGCCAGGGACACGCGTGTGTGTTACATGCCGTTTCGGAGGCTCCCACTCCTGGAGACCCTATGAATGAATGACGTCCACAATGTCCCGCCCCTGCTCGGCTCCTGGGCACTCGGGCCTGTGGCTTGTCTTACGAAAACCCACCTCATGTTTGGTTTCCCACCTCTCCTGCCGCCTTCCATGCTTCCCAGCATTATTTCTCCTGAGGCGCCCGGCGCAGGACAGCCTCCGTGTTGTCGTTTCTGCCTCCAGACATGTTCCGGGGCTTACTGTGCTCTGGGACCCATCTGTCCATCTTTCTGGCGGTCCAGGGTGTCCGGAGAGCTCTCCTCCAACACCAGGCCTCAGACGAATCTGTTCTTTCCTACTGGCCTTCATCACTGCCCAGCTTCCACATCCACGTGTAGTAATCAGGCATGTGGAATGCTGGGGCGTGGCTGACCTCAGCCGTGGTCTCCAGCGACACATCTCTGCTCTTGGTGACCGTTCCGAACTCTGCCATGGCTGCCCTTCCCCGTCTCAGCCTTCCGATTCCTTGGCTTTTCCGTGACTCCTCACCCTTTCCGACTCAGCTGGGCATCACCCCTCCCGGACAGCGTCCTCGTCTATCTGGGTGTGAGGTGCCCACGTTGCCGGGACTCAGCAAAACTGTCTGCATTTAATGCACTGCAGGCCTGCTCTCACGAGGCCTCCTGGGGGATGCGAGGCCCGGAAGGTGGGAACCCAAATAGGTCCTATCTACCTTCAAATCCTATGCGACTCCTCAGGCCCTGAGATGCGTCAGCTGGCCCAACTTCACTCTCCCAACTCAAGGAGAGGAGGGAGGGGGGAAAGTGCGCTTAGGAAGCTTGCAACCGAAATTTGACAAAACTGTCCCTTCTCTGGGAAGCCCCCATCTAACCCATCAGGCTGTTTCTTCCCCCCTCCCGCCCCCCCCTTTTTTTTTTACTCTGAACCTGATCATGGCTTCGGTACCAACAGCACAATGCGGTTCTCAGCCACTAGAGGGCGCGCCCCCCCCCCCTTTTTTTTACTCTGAACCTGATCATGGCTTCAGTACCAACAGCACAATGCGGTTCTCAGCCACTGGAGGGCGCTCTTTCTACATGCCTCCCAGGAAGGGGCAGATCTAGGAAGGAGGAAGTAGTACTGCTTGACATGGTACCATGTGGTTGCCTTGCCGGCATTCAGAGCCATGCTTTCTCACAGGGGATCCGGAGCTTTTCTGCATGAAACTGTGAACCAAGCACAAGCCACCAATGGGCGAGGAGCGAGGGCTTGTAGGGGGCTGGAACCCTAGGAGGCAAAGGCATCAGAGAAGACTTACTGGGAGCCGAGTCCCAAACTGAGGGTCACCTGCCCTTAAGGCAAGGAGTGAAGATGAAGATGCCATGCGGACCCTTCCAACTCAGTCTCCTGAACCTGTTGGTGTCCTAGGCAACAGGTTAGCAATGTGGAGTTTGGAAGGGGCAGCAGCTGTGGATGGGGGAGGGCAGGAGGCGGGGCAGGTAGGCAGGCGCCTGAGAGGCCGGAGCAAGCCCACCATCAGAGGGGCTCAGCTCATTGTCCCCTTTCACACTCTCCCTGTGACTTTAAGACAACCCTGAAAACAATCAGTTTTCTTTGACTTCTTCAGTGGGCAACGGGCAGAGCTCTCTCTGCCAGCTCCCGAAAGGGGGCTTGCCACGGGGTCTGTCTTACAGAGCATGGCCGAGGCCACTGCAGGCAGACACTGGGGGGAGGTGGGAAGAGAAGCTGTGGGGTCAGATGGACCTGGGATTCCTGTGAATTCTGGATCTGCCTCCTAAGAGCTATAGATGCTAGACGTGCTTTTCAACTCCCAAGACTCATTCTATTTCTAAACTGGGGATGAATGCATGAATGAATGAATGAATGAATGCATGAATGAATACCCCTTTGCCATCCCTTCCTTACTCTACCATGGTGGGGGCTCTGCACCACCCCAGCCACGCCCACAGCCCCCACATCCCATCCCATCTCCAGGGAAAGCCATTCCAGGTGCAAATGGTGCCCGTGGGAGGAGAGGGTGCCGGAGTCTCAGGTAAGTGCTGCAGCTGGTACACAAATGCTGGCAGGTGCTAAGGGCCCCAGAGGGAGACAGACGCTCAGGAAGCTGGGCCTGGGGAGGCCTGGGGAGGCTTTAAAACCAGCGAAGGGGAAAGAGCAGCAGCTGGGGTCCCGTGGCCAGATGAAGCTGCCGGGCATGGCCAGGAAAAGGCAACCCGGCCACCCGTCAGCACCCCACAAAGGCAGAGTGAAAGGACCATATGCCTGAGAAGTCAAGCCTGCCGGACCCTCCTTCGCCCCTCCCCTTCCCGCCCCGCCCCCATTGGTGTTGGAGCGCTGGGGGTGGGGGGGGGGGGGGGGGGGGGGGTGCAGCCAGTTGGAAAGTTGTCAAAGGAGGGATGAAAAGTGGCCTCAGGACCCCAGCCCCTGCCTCCCTCTGTCCATCGAACCCCCTGCCTCTGGGCTCAGTTCTTAAACCAGGGGCTCCCAGTACCCCGAAGCCAGGGCTATGTGATCACACACAGTCTCCTACAGCAGGACTGGGCGTAAAGGCTACAGAGAATGAACAAAAATAGCTGTGCACGAACTTGGAGCTTCCACGTGCCTTTCCTGTAGCAAGTCCTGGTTTCCCACTACAACCCTAAGAGGTAAGGACCGTTATTAGTGAATGTTATTATCAGCCCATTTTACAGATGAGGAGACTGAGGCTCAAAGGGGTAACTAGTTCAATGACAGAGTGCCAGTGAGACCCCCACAACTGGCCCAGAGGCCCCTCTTCACCAGGTGGCACTTGTGAGCCTGGTCCTCAAGGTCCCCCTCGTGCTGGGCCCACACGTGCCTGTCCCTGCAGGGCACTTTTGGGCCGTCTACCACTGTGGCCTGGGGTGGTGCCCTCACACTGTTTCCTACTGTCTCCCTCCCTCACTCTTCAAATCCGGGCTCGAGGGCCACCGAGTCCATAAAGTTCTCCAGGACTGTCATGGCCAGAGAGCTCTCCGTGAATCCCTGTGGCACCTGCCACCTGTGCCATCGTCTCGGCCCCTGGCACCGACCCCTGCTGGACTGGCAACGAACTTTCAGTGCGGCTCTTCTGTTTCCCAAATACACCCTATTGCCCCGTTTGTAAAAGGGTCATCTGAACTTCTTGAGTGTGGGAACTCGGTTTCCCCCATCAAACCGGGGACGCCCTGCGTAGAGATGGCGGCTTCGCACTGAGGCTGGGAGTTGCCTGAGGCTGGAAACTGTGTTCCTTCTGTTATGACTGGGTGCTACCCCAGGGCAGGGTGACTGGGAACAGCTCTCTGGTAATCATTCTAGAAGCTGCTGAGAACAGTTCTAACCGGAAGTGCAGCCACCAGGTAAACAAAGAGACCGTGGCCCCTGCTGTCACAGACATGTTGGGGCTCAAGCTTCCCCAAAGTCGTGTCGGAACTGCATGGATTTCTCTCCCTCGGGCTCACTCCCCTCCATGCAATTCCCACCCACCCCACCTCCATCTTTGTTTAAAAAGGAAACTCCGAAACCTGACGTCGTGTTGCAGGTCATGGTGCACAGAGGAGCGTGGCCCAACTGGTAGCTACTGAGCTCCTGCGGGCACCCCACAGACCCCCACTGACAAAAGCTCCAGCAGTGACATTTCACCACCACAGAAGCTAGTGGAGAGCTCAGACCCTGCCCCTTTGATTTATTTATTTTTTTAAATATATCTTTATTGCAGCGGTTCTCAACCTGTGCGCCGTGACCCCTTTGGGGGTCGATCGACTCTTTCACAGGGGTCGCCTAAGACCATCCTGCATATCAGATATTTACATTATGATTCATAACATTAGCAACATTACAGTTATGAAGTAGCAACGAAAATAATTTTATGGTTGGGCTGAAACTTGGCTCTGGCTGTGCTGGAGTTTCTCTTAACAGAGGGAAAAATTTCTTAATTCTATTACATACCTGTCAGATGTCCATGTTTTGGGGGAAAATGGCAAAGATGGAAATGACTGTGATAAAGTATTTTTTATTATTGATTTCAGAGAGGAAGAGAGGGGGAGAGATAGAAACATCAATGATCGTAAAGAATCATTGATTGGCTGCCTCCTGCACCCCACACCAGAGATCAAGCCTCCAACCCAGACATGTGCCCGGACTGGGAATTGAACTGTGACCTCATGGTTCATAGGTCAACGCTCCACCACTGAGCCACGCCGGCCAGGCTGATCCTGCCCCTTTTAGAGAGAACCACTCTCCTAAAGGTGGCAGAGCTGCGGGCTGATCCAGAGCAGCTACGAAAGTCAAGATGATCACGGGAAAAGCAAGGGGCACGTCCTGCCACCGGGTGAGGGGCTTTCACAGAGGCCGGCCTCCCTCCTTAGAAGCAAAAGCTTTACCTGGCAGCACATGGAGCAGAGCAGTCTTCCCTCCCCAGACCAAGGCCAAAGCCATCAGCTGGTCACTGCAGAAGTGCCCCCCAAACCAGCCACAGGCCCCCAGCCCACCCACCCCCAAGGCCCCCAGCCAGATGACAGGACTATTACCTTGCCCGGAGGAGGGTCCCCAGGGAGCCTGGGGGCTGGCTGGAAAGACTAGGGGGCTCGTGATTTACACCCTGAAGTTTGTCTGACTTTGCCTTCAACTTGCTGTGTGACCCTTGGCAAGTCTAAGCCCTCTCTGGGCCCCCAAAACAAGAGGTCCTCCTGGATCTCTAAGAGTAACCCTGAGAAGGAGGCCTGGGTTGTAGCCGATTCATTCATTACTTCACACTGCAGAGCCCGGGATGGTTCCCGGCACACAGTGGGGCTTCAGGAAATGCCTGCTGCTGGAGGAAAGAACGATTGGTCCACGTGGGCAGTGAGGGGCTCCAGAGGGGACTGGGTTCTACTGTGGGGACTGCAGGACACCCTGTGATCATCTGATTCCTGGGGGGCAAGAGGGGTGGATTTTATTGCCCTCAGATCCTGCCTGGGGCCAAGCCTGCTGCCCAGTAGTCTCCAGGCCCTTCTTCTTCTCTCAGGGGAAGGGGGTGGGGAAACTTAACTCTCCCCTCCGCACCCCTCCCCCTGGGCCAGTCACAGCCCCTTGTGTCCCAGGCTGGTCGCTGGGCAGCCAGAGGCCTTTCATGGTGCATTCTCCCGCTGCCCCCTCCCCACCCTCTCTCCCCAGCAACCCCATCCCGTCGTGCCCCCATCAATCTACCGCAGCCTGGCCGCTGCAGCTGGCCTGGCGGGGCCGTTCCCAGGCAGAGCAGGTCCGCAGTGGAAGGTGGTGGAAAAATGTGGACAAATTTCTGATTTGCAACACGCTGGGAAAGGGTTTATTGCCATTGTTTGAGGACGAATGTATAAATAAAGCCGGGCGCAGGCTGCAGGGGGAGGCTGATGAAAGGCAGAAAACGAGAAATTTTATGGCCCTAAGGAGCGTACTCTAATGGTGATTTTTGAGGCACTGGACCATGGTCGTTACTTAGCCAAATGATCGCTGTGAAGCTGGGCAAGGCGGCTTATTTCTTAATTACTGTTACGTATTATGTCAGGCCGACGCGCAGCCCTGGAAAACCCGGGTCCTGAAGCACGTACCGGCGGGAGCCAGGTCCGGTGCCGATGCCCGTGGGCCCATGGAGGCATCACCCGCACCCACCAAGGGCAGGGGTGCCCCTGGGGCTGCTGTCCTCTCCCCCTGCCCAGGTGCCTGCCCCCAGAGAAACTGGCATGAGGCGAAGAACCAAAGAAAAACTCCAACTCGGGGCCACACCTTCAAGACAGGAATGCGTCCACTCAGCACGTAGTGCTGGACACGAGTAGGTGCTGAACTAGCTGGGCTGACAGAGCAGAGAACGAAATGGACGTGATGCCCACCTTCAAGAGATATCTGCAAAGAGCATGTGGGGCTCCCTGGCTGTGAGTCTCTGTGCAGAGTGACTCAGAGGGCAGGACAGAGATGGAAGGAGGCGGCTGTGCGGTCGGAAGGGGGCAGGGGGACAAGAGGGATGGCTCTGGGCCAGGTACACGGCCTCGGGGAGCCTCTGAGATATTGGACTTGGTCCCCTTTGGGTCTGATATCTGACGGTTCTGTGACTCTGAGAAGCTCTGATTCTCTTGCTCCCGGAGCTGGTGAGGTTGAGTTTTCAAGGCTGCTCAGCACTTGCCCTGTTGAACACGTTCGTCAACTTGCACAGGGTGGCTTCTGTCCGGTAACCAGTGACAAGAGGAAGAAGGGGTGGCAGGCAGGTCTACTGTGTCCCGGGAGCTGAGGCATCGTGTCTTCCCACGGCGTCCTCGCCATCGTCTCAGGGCCGGTGCTCTGTGTGAGCGCTCGGAGAGCTGTGCAGACCTGCTCAAATGCTCAGGGCAGAGCCTCCCTTCAAACCCGGGGCGGGTTCGGCGCCAAAGCCACGGAGTGCGTTTTAAAAGGAAACCAAGTGTCCTGCCTGGCATCTTTAGGGCATCAGAATCCCCTGGAGGGCATGTCGAACACAGATGGCCGGGCCCCTGATGCAGAAGGTGGAGTCTAAGAAGTTGATTTCCAGCAAGTTCCCCAGTGAGGCTGCTGCCGCCACTGCTGGCCCAGGGGACCGGACCCCAGTTTGAGAACCACTGTGCTACAGAACTCTGGGGAAAAAATCGCAAGAGCTAAAAAAGAAAAGCATCCTGCTTTGTGGAAGGAGAAAACCATGCAACTTCTTTGCAATCATCAGAATGGGAGTTGAGAGCCTGAAAGAGGGTGCCTAGCCCTCAGCCCCCAGGGCTCCAAAACTCTGGGTCAATTTCACACTGGAGGGTGGGGTGCGGGGAGAGGTGCTCAGCCCAAGGTGTGTGCAGCCAGGGGCAAGCTTGGCAGGTGAACTCCTGCTGCCTGCCATGGTGGCTGCATCGGCGGATGCTCCATAGACCACAGCCCAGGATGCCTGGAGCCCTGACCAAGACCCAACCTACCCCTTGACCCGCCCCAGCCTCCGAACCCACCTACTTACACCGCTTCTCTCCACCTGGCTCTTACCTAAGTCCTCTTTCCTTCCCTCCCTCTGCCCCCACCTTCCCCTTTGAATTCAGCCATCAGATTAGCAAGGGCAAGAGTGGTCACAGTCTCAGGAGAGTGGCCTTTAAAAGGCTGAAGTCAGGGACCACGCCTGACACCTGCCTCCTCCATGGCCCACCTCCCAGCCTCCCAGCCTGAATAATTCGGATGGGGCAGTATTTCCTCTCCAGGAGGATGAGGAATTGTAACCGTGTTGTTCATTGCTTTATTCCCAAGGCCCAGAAGAGCACTTGTCCATGGGAAGAACTCCACACATTTATTGAACGAACGAATGAACGAACAAATGCACATTTAAGAATGAATGCATCGCCCCTCCTGCATGCCCAGACCTATGCACCAACTTGCAATGTTCCGACAGATGCCAACGACGGTTTGCTCTCCAAACCCGTGCGTAAGTGTGCTGGGCTCATCCTGCACGACCATCTCATTAAAGATGTATTTATGCAACGCCAGACACCTGGCCCAGGCTGAACGCCGCGGCTAGCCAGCTGAACAGTTCCAAGAGGTCCGGCGGATCAGCGTCTGCAAACCCACACCGGGTACTCCACTCAATCCCCCAGCCTGTACCCAGATGTTTGGTCCACTGGAAGGCGGACCAAATGCAAATGCGGCGTCTCAACGCTGCCTGCACAGCCGCCCCACTGCCCGGGGAGTCCCCCCCCCGCCCCCCCCCGGCCGAGAGCATCTCACTGCAGACCCCGACATCTTTGGGAACGGGTTGCTGGAGGGAGCCAGTTTTTAAAGGAGTTAAAATTCAATTTGATCCTGCTGCTTACGCCTTTTCTCATCTGATGTGTTTTTGATAAAAAATGTTTTTTGATCAATAAAAATAAAATCTGTTACTCGCACCCTGGGGCAATTATTGCTCTGGGCCCAGTTTGCTGAATCTTGAAAAAATAATGTGATTTTCCCCCAACTGTGGCCAGCCAGAGCTGTTACATTAAACAGCAGGGAGGGGGTGGGATCTGAAAACACACTAGTTCTCAAAGGACAAAAGCATGCTTTTCGATATCTGGGGGTGGGAAAAACAGTCTCATTTAAGGCGCTGAGGGTGCGGGGTGGGGCTTCCCAGTTCAGAAGAACAACTGGTCCTCTGGGGAGAGAAAATGGAGCATCGGTGATGCGCTTCCCCCGTGCCAGGTACTGTGCTCGGCAGGCATAACGGGCACTCACAGAGCCCAGACCCGGCGGGCAGGCTTTACCGACATTAAACCAGCTCTTAGGATGGGACTCAGAGAGGGCAATGACTTACCCAAGGCCACACAGCTCTATGTGGCTGGGCCAGGACTTGAACTGGAGTCTGAAACCACATACAGACCCCGTTTGCCCCCCCTTTCCTGCCCCCCGCCCCCGTCTCCCTTTCTTTAAGTGAGGACAGCAGAAAGGCCTTGGAAACTGCCCAACGTTCACCCGCCAATGCTTCTTTTTCTACCCCCCTTTGCCTCCTTCCTCCTCTCCCTCTGATGCCTGGGCTGCATTTGGTGGGAGGGGAAGCAGCATTGGAGATATGGATGGGTGTGGGGGATGCTGGGTCCTGTGCTTGGGGAGGTCAGCGTGGAGGGACACACGTTCCTGCCAGCCCTGGTCCTGCCAGTGTGCCGGGCGTGCACGGGTGCTCACGATTCCGGACATCCGCTCTCTGTTACGTATTTCTAAGCAAAATCATCCATCTCTTAGTAAAATAATCTTTTTAAAAAATATATTTTTATTGATTTTAGAGAAGAAGGGAGAGGGAGAGAGAGAGAGAAACATCAATGATGAGAGAGAATCATCGATCGGCTGCCTCCTGCACGCCCCCCACTGGGGATCGAGCCCGCCATCCGGGCATGTGCCCTGACCGGGAATCGAACGGTGACTTTTTGGTTCATAGGTCCATGCTCAACCACTGAGCCACGCCGGCCGGCTGGGCTAAAATAATCTTAAGTATCCTGCAAGAGGCCGGGTGGGGGGAGGAGGATGGATGGCTTGGTGGCCTCAGACAGAGGCTGAGCTAGAAGGGTGATCCGGGGAGGCTAGGGCAGTGGTTGGCAAACTCATTAGTCAACAGAGCCAAATATCAACAGTACTTCTTCAAAATAGACTTGCCCAGGCCGAAAACCGACTTCTGCGCATGGGCCACGAAGTTTCAATCGCACTGTACGTGCGCCCGCACGTGGTATTTTGTGGAAGAGCCACACTCAAGGGGCCAAAGAACCGCATGTGGCTCTCGAGCCGCAGTTTGCCGACCATGGGGGATCTGGTGGCAGAGGGTCGGTGGGGCAAGAGAGGGGAGATGGTAAGGGAGGTTCTGAAAGCGAAGGGGACAACCAGGGGTCCCGGAATGCAGACAGTGTAGGTGTTGCACGTGTGGAAGCTGGTCGCCGGGTGGAGAAGAAAGAGCAGAAATCAACGCGCATCGAGCACCCAGTGGGAGTCAAGCTCTGGCTACACATTCCTTCATCTCATCCTGTCAACTACGCCAACCACGAGGTGCACAAGTCCCATTTTCAACTGAAGAAACGGAAGCTTAGGTTCACCACCAACTCCAAGACATCAGGCAGAGCCGAGACTCAGGATCTGAACCCAAGCCCGCTGAGCCTTGCACCATGCTGGGAGGGAACTCCTCCCCAAAGCCCCACTCTACCCTCCCCGCCCTCCTCCCCAGCCCACGGGGCCTCCCTGCCCCAGGCTCCAGCTCCCACCCACTCACGGCCCGGCCGCCTGCCCGCTAATTAGATTCCCCTGGAAATAAGAGTGCGTTGTACAGTTCCGCTAAAGGCAAACTGATTTTACAACGTCTTTTCTTTCCTCCTCTTTAATAACTCGCAATGTCTCAAGGAGGTTTTACTTAGGCCTGCACCCTGGAAAATTATTCTGTCTCTCGTTTTTCTCTTGAGGAAAATTGAAACTGGATTTCTTCCTCCATCACCGGCCCCCTCTCTTGGCTTGTCTTGGGCCCGGAATATTGTAGTGCATTCCCAAACTGCCTCCCTGGCCCTTTTCTACCTCGAGAGCAAGCCCCCCCCCCCCACCCCGCCTTCCTGCCCCACAGCTCAGAAAGGCTGGCGCCCGACTGGTCGGGGAACAGTTCGGAGTCTTGCAAAGTTAGCAGAGCGGGCGGGTGGAGGCGAGCGGCATGCGGTGGGGTGCGGAACAGTTTGTGATGCTTTGAGGTGCTTTTGCCTCCAGAGAACTGGACTGGCTCCAGCACTTTTGAGGTAGGAGTGGGGTTAGTGTGGGGCCTTTGGTCCCATCGGGTTCCCGTTACGTGTCGGGCGGTAAATTATAAACAAATGCCTCCCATCTCCATTTCTGAAGGCATCTCCAGCCCCGCCTTCGCCCTCCACATTTTCAGGGTACATCCCCTTAAGTGGTGCCTCATGGGACAGGGAGCCAGGTGGGTGGCGTCTCGCAGGCCTGGGCTGTCATCTAAAGAGCCCGCAGCCCCCACCGCCGTCTAGCACCGCCCTCCAGGGCCTGGAGCCAGACCAGAGATGCCATGTGCTGGACAGATGAATGGACAGACAGACGGGGGCCCTAGGGAAGTGTGGGTCTGGGCTCCAGGTCACAGGTTTCATAAATTAGGGTTTAGAGCTCTGGCCCCAGGAGAAGCAAGAGGGTGGAGAAGGAGGCCTGGCCTAGGGCCGGGCTGCGGTGTGGCTGACATGCCCACAGCCACGGGCTAAGAGGGCGGGGAGGGTGCAGCAGGTCCCGGGGCCTGGCACTCAGGGTGTATGGGACAGAGTTCCCTTGGCACCTGAGCAGGGCAACCCCAGCCTGTCCCTTCCCTCCCCCCACTCCTCAGCTCCTGCCCCCTCTGCTCCCGTGATGGGGCTTGGAGAGCGGAGACCCAGCCACACCTGTGCCCATCACTGATCCTACACCACCTGGGACCATGCGCCAGGCGCCAAGGGCTGGGCTCTTACTATCCCATGTAATCCTGGCACCAGCTCCACCTGCTAGCACCTATTACCCCCACTTTACAGACAGGGCTCTGGGAGCAGGGAAACCATTACCACGATCGCCCCAGCTACCGGAAGTGCTTCCTGTGCCAGGTACTGCTGAGGGCCTTTTGGGGATTAGCTCACTAACCGATGCTGCAATTATCACTCCATCTGCAGACGAGGAAACCGGGGCTCGGAGAGGCAGCGCCTGGGGCCTGGAGCAGGCACAGCGCCCTGCGCCCTGCGTAGGACATTCCCCAGATGGACTTGGTCTCTAACGTCCGAGACCTTTTCAAACTGGGAGCAGCCTGAGAGATCACTCCTCCCAACTCATTGTCCTACAGGTTAGTAAACTGAGCCCAGAGAGGGCATGTGACTAGCCAGGATCACACAGCAGATTCGAGGGAGAGTTGGGGCTGGTGTCAGGCTCCCTCTCTGGTCCCAGAGAGCTGCAGACACTCTCAGGGCATGTCAGCAAAGAGGGGTGGGGGGGTGGCGACAGCAGGTCTCTGCAGACAGGGACCCCCTGAAGGTGTTGCCTGTGTGGCCGCGGTTTTGAGGCCATGGGCTCGGGACCCAGGCTCTGCAGCTCTACAGATGCCCTGGGTTCCTCCTGGGCCTCCCCTGCCAGCCTGGCAGCAATGCCACTGGCTGTCACCAGGCTCAGGTGCTCCAGACCTGGGAGTGGGGAGGAGAGGGAGACTGAGGCCAAGCACCAGGAACCAAGTGGTGTCTGGCCAGGCTGGGTGTGCAGAGGCATCGTGCCTTCGTCCCCATGTCGAACTACAGGCTCCCAGCGAGATGGCTTTTGACACCAGAAACCGGGAGGTTTGGATCCTGGGTGGCCTCGGGTTGGTCACTTCGCCTCTCTGAGCCCCAGGATCTAGGAGGCAGGTAGGTGCTCAGGCAAAGCAAGTGTCTGAGGAAAGGGAGGCAAAGGAGAGCCCCCTGGCCCTGGCCCCTGAGCCCTCCAGGGGCCTCCCAGGAAAACCGACACAGGCGCTTGCCACATCCTCCTGGGCCCTAACTTGTCGCAGGGAGAAACCTGAGGAAGCCGGCGGCCTGGGAGGGACTTGGCTACAGCTGAGTCATGTTTGCCGAAGGTTCCCTACGACGTGTCCAAACAAGACCCAGCCAGGGCTCTCCTCCAGGGCCTGCCCCGACCCAGGACCAAGGCCACCCTCCTCCTGGGGGACGATGTGCCCGTCCAGGAGTCGGTCCAGAGAAAAGCGTACGTAAATGAACGCAAAACACCTGGCAAGGAGCAGGCCTCCGCGAATGGGAGCCATTATTACTTTAACAAGCATTTGACGAGCACCTACCAGGTACCAAGCCTTCCTCACAGGCCCCCCTTCTCATCTGACTGTTCTGATGGTCCCTGGTTTTTGCAGGTGAGGACCTTGAAGCTGGGAGGGCACGGCTCAGGCATCCCTGTGACTGGACCATCCGCAGCTCTGACTCATGGGCCAGGGGTTCGAAACCTCAGGGAGCTTTAAAAAAAAAGGCTGCTCCCCGTTCTGATGTAATGGTCGGGGGTGCAGCGTGGGCACTGAGATTTTTAAAAGCTGCCCACGGTGACTCTCCTGTGTAGCCAGGGATGGGAACCACTGCCCCAGAGTTACCAGATTTGCCCTGAATTTTCCCATCTCCTCTTCAGCTCCCGAGGCTGCCTGGTTAAAAGATGGGCGTGGGGGGAGGATCATGGAGATCGCAGAGAGAGGGGGAGAACTGGGAGCAGGGGAGGGGGCATGTGTCCCATTGGCCTTGGCTGGGGGAAGAGAAGGGCAAAGATGGGACCCTCCCCATCTCCAGGTGCTGGTTGGGCTGGCTCAGGGGTAGGGGTCCCAGCTGAGGCTGACAGGTGGGCAGGAGCTCCTGGGACTGGGCTGGGGAGGTCATTTACACGCCCCCCCACCCCCCGCTGCCTCTACCACCTTCTCAGAGTACATAGCTCCCCATCCCAGCGACTGCCTCCTGACCGCCAGGACCTCATGACTTGTAGAGACTAAGGGGTGTGCATTTCCTTACGCAGAATCTTAGTCCTCAAACTGCATCCTCCAGCATCCATCCCCCCGCTGGGATTCGTCTTCGTGGGCTCCATTGTTAGTGAGGGCTGGCTTCCTGGGGCTGCTGCAAAGTCAGGGATGTGTGCAGACCGAGCATCCTCCCTTCCCCTGGGACTCCCCTGATGCAGGTGAAGCCCACACACCTGTCCTTTCTGTGGGTGTTATTAACCCCCTCCCCCCATTTTACAGGTGAGAACAGCCACACACACAGCCCACACGCCAGCTGCTGCAGGGTCAGGACTCGCCTCGGCACCTCACTTAGCTGCTGAGCCGGAGTAAGACGTTTAGGTCCCGTCATCTTTGGATCGGCACCTCGAGGAAATGAAGTCAGGCCCAAGGAAGACCTGCCAACCGCAGCATCCTGAGCCGCCAGGGGAACCACAGGCGGTAGCAGGTCTCAGGGTCTTCCTGACCCCTGTGCCCTAAGCTCATCCCCGGAGCCAAGCTCCCAGACGCCCCCGCCACCACACCGCCTGAATCTTCCCCAGGTGAGTCGGAGGGGAAATTCAATCCAGTTTGCTTTTCTCTGAACTTGCCAAAAGCTTGTTTGCTCTGAGAGGCCCTCGAGGCCTTGGCTCCCCTGGTTTCAAAGAATTGACTTTCAAAGCCGGTCTTCAGGTGGAACGCTGCCACGCACCGCGGATGAACCCCCAGGACCCTGCCAGGCACTGAATGGGGAGATGTCTGAGCTCCAGCCCCCACCCACCCCGGAGCCGCCCCCACAGTCCTGGGCTGGCTAGAGTTGACTCAGATGGGGCTGGGATGGTCAGGGCAGCCCCCTCGCACCCTCGAGGACAGGCTGGGCAGCTACTAGAGGGAATGTGGCTCTTGCAGGTGTGTTCACCTGGGCCATTCGTCCCTCTGGGGCTTGAGACAGAGCGTACCCCCCACAACCCACACACTTCTCTGGAGAACCCGGAGGGAGGTCCCCACAGGCCAGCAGGTGCCCAGGGTCTCCCCTCTGTCACGTGGAGGACAGGCCTGAGGTTTGGAGTTGGCCTTCCACCCTGGACTGCAGAGCCGGGTTTTTCCCTCCAAATTATGCAAGGTGGGGCAAAAGCAGGTTTACAGTTCTTTCCATGGAAAATACAATAATCTATAATAATAAAAGTGTAATATGCTAATTAGACCAGAGGTCCTTCCGGATAACCTTCCAGACGAAGCCAGGGCTGCGAGGGCCGAGCCCCTTGCGTGAATTTCGTGCATCGGGCCTCTAGTTAATAAATAATAATGTAAAAACAAACCACTTCACAAACTCACAACTGTAAACCTACTTTTGCCCACCCATATGTTATTATTTTTTAAAGTATGTTTTTATTGATTTTTTTAGAGAGAGAAAGGAAGGGAGAGGGAGAGAGAGAAACATTGATCAGCTGTACGCACCCCGGCCAAGGATTGAGCCCACAACCTGGGCATGTGCCCTGACCAGGAATCAAACCAACCACCTTTTGGTGGGTGGGGCGATGTTCAACCAACTGAGCCACACCAGCCAGAGCATGTGTTATTCTTTTGAGTTGAATTGTCACCATCTCTGGGGAGAGGAGATGCAAATAACCACCTCCTTTCTTTTATAGGAAACGTCACCATTTCTGCAGCTGAAACACCACCGAGCCGGCCCAAGCCCAGGTCTGTCTAGCTCCAGGCACAAGACACCTCCTTCCTTCTGTGTAGACCAGAGACCAGTGACGGGCACGGTGGGCCACAGCTGTGCTGCCCAGGCCACTGCGGTGGAGAGCAGAGCCAATCACAGCCCCCTCAGGCTGTCCTGATCATAAAAACAAGCAGCCACCCACATTGACCAAGCACCGTAACCAGGCTCTCTGCGAAGCCTGTGGCATCTGACCCACGCAACTGCTGTCTACGTATAACAGACGCCACATTGCACGTGAGATAACTGAGGCCCAGAGACAGGAGGTGGTTTCCCCAAGGACACACAGCAGTTCGGACTGGAGTTCGGATCCAGCTGACTCCAGAGCCTGGAAGCTTAGCCACCACCCTATGCCATGTTTGAATCACTGGAACCAAAGGGTGGCATCTCAGGCTGGGCCTTGTCAAAAGGTGGCATGTTCCCAGGGAAAGGAAATGCATTGTGCTATTTCCCCTAAGGACCTGGGGTTCGCCTGTCATATGTCTAGGGAAACAGCACGTGTCTAGGGGGATGGTCCCAGAATGAGAAGCTCCTGGCCTCCCCTTCCTCATCTACAAAATTGGAACAGAGCCTGACCAGCGTGGCTCAGTGGTTGAGCATCGACCCATGCACCGAGAGGTCACTGGTTCGATGCCCGGTCAGGGTACATGCCCAGGTTTCAGGCTTGATCCCTGGTAGGGGGCGGGCAGGAGGCAGCCGATTGATGTTGATGCTTCTCTCTCATCGATGCTTCTCTCTCTCCCTTCCTCTCTCTAAAAATCAATTAAAACCTATCTTTTTTTAAAAATATATTTTTATGGATTTTTTTACAGAGAGGAAGGGAGAGGGATAGAGAGCCAGAAACTTCGATGAGAGAGAAACATCGATCAGCTGCCTCCTGCACACCCCCCACTGGGGATGTGCCCGCAACCAAGGTACGTGCCCTTGACCGGAATCGAACCTGGGACGCTTCAGTCTGCAGGCTGATGCTCTATCCACTGAGCCAAACTGGTTAGGGCTAAAACCTATCTTTAAAAAGTAAAATAAAATGGGAACAGAGAACTAAGTGGTCCCAAAGCTCTTCCCCACCCAGGTCTGACACCCCATCACTCACTGTGTGACTCTGAGCTACTGATGTCCACCTGTAGGCCTCAGTTTCCCCCCGTGCAAAACCCACGAGGGGTCACCAGGCTACTTCACTGAGAGTGTGCGGCTCACAGCCTTGGAAGAGCTGTATAAACTGTGAAGTGCTGGCCAAATGCGAAGCCTCTGATAGCTTCGCCAAAGGACTCCCAGCGTGGCCGCCTCGCCCCCGTCCCTGGGAGCCGCTTGTCCACGCCCTCCCCCACCGCAGACTTGGTCTTGCCTTTTCCAGGTCACCAGCTCCCCGTTTGTTATGCCTCCTGGCCTCCTCCGGGCTGGCAGGCTCTCCACAGCGGGGAAGGGAAGACCCAGATGTGGCTACAGACCCTGTGGGGCCAGAAGAGAGGTCACCGCTGCCTCCGAGGAAGGAGATCGTCTTTCCAGCAAGATGGAAGCTGTCCGGGCCCTGTCACCAATTAGCTGTGTGACCCTGGGCAAGTCACTTAACCTCTCTGGGACCTCTGCCCCTCCATCTGTGAAAGTGAGAGGGTCAGACTGGATGCTTCCAGACCTGACATGTGAGGAGGGTCTGATGTAAGAGCAGCTTTTTGGGGGCTAAATCCCAACCTTAGTACAACGATCTGGTGTGAGTTTCAGGATCCTAGATTGGGAAAGGGCATCATAGCCTGGGGGTCCCGCTGCCTAATGCCGGTGGCTGAGGGGCGGGCTCCTAGATTGGGAAAGGGCATCATAGCCTGGGGGTCCCACTGCACTAAGCCTCCCTTTCTTCTCCGTCTCTCTCAGCAGGAGGGACAAGGTACTCTGGAGCTGGCCTTTAGCTCCAAGGCCATGGAGAAGCCACGGAACGCTTCCTGGCCAGCCTGGAGAAGGCCAGCCCTGCAGGTAACTGAGCAGGTGTATTTCAGGATGGGGCCCATTCCTCCGCACACCCCTGAGTCCTCCAGATTCCAATTCCAGCTCAGCTAGGTTCCAGCAGGAGGCCTGACGTAACCTTCTACTTCTCTGGTCCTCGGTCTTACCATCTGTAAAGTAGACACAGCGGGCTCCTCGAGTTAACGGGTGAAAGTGACCGGCACACGGCCAGGCACATCAGTTATCACCTGTCGGATCGACAGTGACAAAACCACCGATCAAACCCACAGCTGGTGAGCATCAGGGAGGAAGTGGCCTCTCGCTCCCGCCTCTAGAAAACAACGCCCTGATACACTAACTCTTCACGTCTAGACCGTGCCTGTCACACAAGCCCTTAGCTCAAAACAAGCGGACGGATGGACGTGCACACTGCCCTTCCGGGAAACACCCAGAAGGTCAGACTCCCGTATTATGCACAGTATTTAACTCTGGGGGTGGGAGGGAGGCGATGGCGAACTTTTTACTTTCTATACTCCTCCAGCGTTTGACCTTCCTTCCCTACAAAAAAACAGGTCGTTCTTGTGTAATGAACCAATAATAAAGTCCGGCTGGTGTGGCTCAGTAGTTGAGCATTGACCTATGAACCAGGAGGTCACGGTTCGATTCCTGGTCAAGGCACATGCCCGGGTTGCGGGCTCCATCCCCAGTAGTGGGTGTGCAGGAGGCAGCTAATGGATGATTCTCATCATTGATGTTTCTATCTCTCTCTCCCTCTCCCTTCCTCTCTCTGAAATCAATAACAAAATATATTTTTTTTAAAAAAGAACTAACGCCCTGGCCGGTTTGGCTCAGTAGATAGAGCGTCAGCCTGAGGACTGAAGGGTCCTGGGTTCGAGTCTGGTCAAGGGCACATGCCAGGGTTGTGGGCTCCATCCCCTGTAGGGGGCGTGCAGGAGGCAGCCAATCAATGATCCTCTCTCATCATTGATGTTTCTCTCTCCCTCTCTCTTCCTCTCTGAAATCAATAAAAATATATTTAAAAAACAACAACAAACTAATAAAATGTTTTTGGATGTTAGAAACCAGGTGTGTTTTTTTCTAATTCCAAGCAGAATTCTGACCTGAAGCGGCCGCCTCTCTCACAGAGCAAGAGAATCAGTGAGTGAATGAATAAATGAATGACCTACAGAAGAAATGAAGGCGCCAACTCAACTGCAGGACTTCACAAAGGTTACCTCACGTTATCACCTCACTGAATGTCACCTAGCGCGAATGTCAAGGTCACGGGCAGGGTCATCATCTTTTGAAGACAATCACAGAAGCCCAGAGAGGACACGGGCAGCTTGGCCAAGTCCCAGGTCACACCCTTCAGAAGTGCTCGCCTGAGGCTTTGGGTGATCAAAGCCCAAACTCATAGAAAAGAGGCTGCTGCCCTGCCCCCCGCCCCCCAGCACCCACCTGTCCCCAGGGAATACCTCTGAGGACACAGGTGCAGGCGGAGACCAGGCTGAGCTTGACCAGGGACCAAGAAATAAATACCAGGGACCAAGAAATAAATGCTGCCGCTCCCTGTGCTCCAGGCGGCTGGCTCCCACCCCTCCCTGGAAATGTTCTTTGATTTCAAAACAGGCCGGAGTGTAAAACCAATAAAGCGTCCTGTGCCCATAAACAAACAGACAGCCGTTAACCTCCCCCTCCCAGCACCCCCGCCCCCCACCTGACACTCGAAGGCGCAGTCGGAGGGCGGGGCTGAGCGGCATTGTCCCGGTAATTAATTGCGGTACTAAGGAGCTGCCCCGAGCTTCAAAGGCCAGGCTGAGCCTGGGAGCAGGAGCCCTGGCCCCTGTGCAGCCAGAAGCAGCATGGGCACCCTCACTCTGAGGGCCTACTGTGCGCAGCAGGCACGGCCGGCCCCGGGCACTTGGCGCTTTCCAACAGTGTGAGGTGGGGGTCATTCACTCTACTTCACGGGTGAGAAGACTGAGGCGCAGAGAGCCTGTTTCTTGCCTGAGGTTACAGAGCAAGGGAAAAAGCTCAGCTAACCCAGAATGCAGCCCCGTAGAAACTTCCAGAAGATCTGGCAGGAGAGCCTCGGCTTTCCCATCAAGAAGATGGGAGGACTGAGGTCAGTGCAAGAGAGGTGGACACACCACGCAGGTCTAGGTGGGCAGTGGTAGTGGTGGGAGCAGAGATCAGAAGAAGTTTCTGTAAAGATGCCCGGGAAATGTGTTTGCAAAATTGAAGAGAAACTCATTCCCATCTCATGGCCCTCAGAGCCTGTCCCCCATCCCCAGCGGGAAATGTGTTTGCAAAATTGAAGAGAAACTCATTTCCATCTCATGGCCCTCAGAGCCTGTCCCCCACCCCCAGCACCTCTCGCACTGAATTGGGGGGGGGGGCATCTGGTTGCCTGTCTCCTACGGAGGCCCTGGGGGCAGGGACTCTCCGGTGTTGTTCTCTGCTTCACCCAGCACCTGGCATTTAGTTAGTGCTCGACAAAGACTCATTGATGGACAGACACCAGAGTGCCAGCCATTTAAATCCTCAATCATCTCCCCATTCTGCCCCCTGATTTAGCACATTTTCCGTTCCATGTTCCCCTCTAGGACTGTTGAGCTCTTACGACTGGGCTCCTGGGAGCTGCACTCACCCACACTGTTTCACCAAATACTTAAGAAAATCCTATGAGGACAGTAAGTTTAGCTCCATTTTACAGGTGAGAAAACTGAGGGTCAGAGAGAGAAAATACCTTCTTATTTGAGGGGAAGGCTGCCCACTTTTTCCCCCCTAACTCTTTCCACCTCCTGAGCATCTTCCCCTTACCCCACCTCCCCCATCCACCCTCCTTGGCCACGTGCACGTGCTCACAGTCCAGGACGGGGGTGGGGGGTGGGGGCCTCTGAGCCCTTCTGTTTTTTCGCTCAGGATTCCTGAGCCCACGGAGCCCGCTTGTTTATAGCTCTGTTGCCTTGGTCCCAGCTCAGGTCACCTCTCTGGGGCGAGTGGGAGCTTTTGAACGTGTTAAATACAGGTTACTGGGGTCAGGGGTCACAGGCCTTCCTTGGGGGAAGTTCGCCTAGAATCATCCATGACATAGCGACCCTTATCCTGGGGGAAGGAGGGAGAGGCAGATTTCTTAAATGATGATGATTCTTCAGCCACCTCCCACGCCCCACCCCCTCCCAGGTCTCTGGATAGATTCAGCATCTGGCCTTCCCGTTGTGTTTCCTCTAACTGTCCTTAAGCCAGAAAAGAATGAGGGGTCTGGGGGCAAGCAGAGCAGAAACACAGGGAAGAATCAAGCATTTGCTGGAGGCCCGCTTTGTTCATTTCCTCTGTTTCACAAGTGGGGTAATGACCCCCCTAAAACCACCCAGCCGCAAGTGGCCAAGATAGGACTGGAACTCGGGTTGCTCTAAAGCAAAGGGCCCAGCTCCGTCAGCCAAATATGAATCTGGGTCCTCCCCATGGAGGCTTCATGGGGGGAAGGGCGCCCCAGGTCCCCTGGGAGCCCGCCCCTCTCAGCCACCCAGCACAGAGCACAGATGTCCCCAGTGTAGGGCTGCGCAAGCACAGGGCGCACCAGGCTCGTCAATGTCCTTTTGCAGCCCCTCCTCCTCCCTTCGCACCCAGCCTGTTACTGCCCCTCTGTTTGGTGATGACATACCTGGAGGGGTGAGCAGAGACTTGCCCCTGCACCCCAGGGAGGAGGGGGACCGACCGTCCCAGTTGCCTAAGACGGGGGGTTTTCTGGGACGTGGGACTCTCAGTGTTAAAACTAGGACAGTCCCAGTCTGTCCCCGCAGGGAGGGAAGGCAGGATGCAGAGGCCAGACTCCTACCTCCTAGACAGGAGGGCGCGAGCCATTTCCTTCTACCTGCTACTTGCCTAACCCCCTCCCTTCCCCTCACCATTGCTCTCCCCAGGGAAGAACCAGCTGGGAGGGGGAGCATGAGGCAAACACCCTCCTGGCCTGGCTGCCAGGGAAGCAGTTCAGAAGGTGAAGGTCAGCGATATGGGTCTGAATACCCATATTACAGATGGGGTGACTGAGGCACAGAGGATAAGAAAATGGCCCATGATCATTAGGGACACTTCCTTCAGGCCCCTCCAGTCCCAAAGGAAGACAGGAGTCCGATGGGGAGAGAGGGAGAAGGGGAGGGGGAAGGCGAGGGGGAGGGGCCAGTCTCGATCCTCAGCAGAGGCCTAGCTATCCCTCTGGGCTATATGGCTCAGGTGTCCCGGGAAAGTTCTAGATTTAGAAAGACATACTGAGCACCTACTCTTCATGCAGCATTGTCCTGGCACAGAGTACGATGCAGTTAACTAGTCCTCACCCTCTAAGAAAGCCCCCAGCCGGCACAAGAGAGGGAAGCAAGAAAAAACTCACCAGGGCAATGACTCCGCAGGGCACACACACTCATATGCTGCACATGCATGCACATGCTATACATGCATACACACTCACACACATGCACGTGCACACACACTTGCCCACTCACACATGTGCACACACACACTCTGCATTCGATTCAGAGGGACCTGGGGTTCCCTCCTGCCCCCTCCCCCCTCCCTTGCACTGGCTTATCTGAGCCCGGCGCCTCTCCTTCTGCAGTGACTGTCAAGAAAGGATTCTCCCACAGTCACTTCACCACCCAGCGCCCCAGCCAGAGCTCCCACAACCTCGCTGGGTCCTGCGTTCTGGGGTGCAGGCCTATTCAGAAGCCAGCCGTGTAATGGGATGGGGTGGGGATTGACTTTTAGCCTCAACCGGGTCCTGAGTGCAGCAGCTGAGGAGCAGGGTGAGGCTCCAGGCAGCCAGGCCTGGAGACACAGCCCTGCTCCCAGCTTCCCTGAGAAAGAGAAAGACACTTCTTTCTGGGCCGGCTTTGCCATCTACACCTTGGGGGAAATAACACCTACCCATGTGACAGCCCACATAAGCGATGGCACACCTAGGTTCCTATGGAAGCCCGAGGACACAGTACATGTTCCATACGGTGCTGACTGTGACGAGGGCAGACGGGAAGACATGATATTACAGAGGCATGAACCCCTCTCGCCTCCTGAAACACCCACCTTGGGGTCCCTTCAAAGGCACAAGCAGGCTGTGCTGGGCAACATATGGCTGCAGGAACACTGGGGGAGGGG
>NW_005371012.1:125492-135156 GCF_000412655.1 Myotis brandtii | reverse complement strand
GGAGGAGGAGGAGAAGGAGGAGGAGGAAGGGCATATTTAGGAAAAAAGAAAAACCCACACAAAACAGACAGAATTCCAGGCGATTATTCCTCCCGCTGCAGCTGTACATTAATGCAGGCGAGGTGGGGGGCGGAGCCCCGGCCCGGGAAAGAGAAAACGCTGGCAGTCCTTTTAACAAGCCGTTGTCTGGCTTGATCTTGTCACTCTAAAGAGGGCCATTGAGAGGTATTCATGCGTCGGCCCTGGGGGGACAAAAGGGCCCAGTATATGTACTGACTGCTCAGTTGCCTGCAGGCCTTGGGGCCTTTGTCTAACCTTCCCTTAATAAACTTTTGGGAAGAGTTCATCAATCCGCCTCAATAGCTGATGTTCTCATTTTCAGGGAGAGAAGAAAAATAGCAGAAGGCCGGCCTGGGTGTGTTTTGTTTTTTTAAAGGAGGCGTTCTCAATGCGAAGGGGACTGGGAGAGAGAGAGGGGGAGAGAGCCCGTGACACCCCACTTTAAAGGGAAAAAGAACCCGTCACAACCACAGCCGCAAATCCTAAATGGAAGCCCAGACAAAACCGCTATTCACGGGGCCTGAAGTGCGCGGCCATCGGAGGGTCTCGGGCGCCCGGGCTGTCCCCTTGGCAGCGGCGGGGGAGGCAGGAGTGGGTGAGAGGAGGCACCAGCAGGCAGGAGCCCCCCTCCAGCCCCTCCCTTCCATCTGGGGTCACTCGGTTCCCTTCCCATCAGATGGTTTTAGAAACTAGAGGTGTTTTTGTATTTTTCTTTTAACCAAGGGCAGAGGGGCCAGTTTTTTCTCCTCTAAGCAGTTTTTGCTTCTCTAAAGGAGACATCGGCTTCTGAGACCACAGGAACCTCACCCTCAGGCTGGAGCGGGGTTCAGTCCCCAGCCCCTCTCCTAGAAGCCTCTGTCCCCCCAGCTTTGCTTTAGGTTGTAAGAAGGACCCCCAGCTCCTCACCAAAGGACTGAGATCCAGGCATACCCTGTGTTCCATGCTGCCTGGTGAGGTGCGGGGGGTGGAGGGGGGTTGAGTTGGGGGAGGGACAAAGAAGAGAGGACATTCCTAATATCCGTGCAGTAACAAGCACCACACTAGTTTTGACTCTGTCTGTGTTAACTCACTTCTCACCACAAGCCTATTTTTAACACGCATTTTATTGTGCTCATTTTACACCTGGGGAAACCGAGGCTCCCAGAAATGATCCCTGATCCAGAGTCCCGAGCAGGAAGCTGAGATCCAAACTCGAGTCTTATCAAATCCAAACGTCAGAGTTCTACCCCAGCTCTGCTCTTAAAATGTGCCGGGCAGTGTTCTAAGTGCTTTGCCCACATTGTTTCCCCAACAGCCCCGAGCGATGGGTCCTGTTATTGGAATACCCATATTACAGATGGGTTGACTGAGGCACAGTGGATAAGAAACTGGCCCATGTCCGACAGCCAGGAGGGCAAAGCCGATTCTAACTCAAGTCTGACTCTGGGGCTGGGCCTCCACACCATACTGTCCTGCCCTCGATGAAAGGCAGATGCAGAAGGACGGGAGGAGATGAACAAATGAATCTGACTTCTGCCCCTGCCAAGCCTCAGAGAGGGGTCTCCCAGGACCTGGTTCAAGGACCTGGTTCAGCTTTGCAGGGAGCAATCCCAGACACACACACACACACACACACACACACACACACACCCTCTCCAAGTCTCCCCAGTGGCTCTAGTTCAATGTTTTACAGGCCTAATGAGTGTTGACAAGTTTAATGAGTTTGTTTTAAAGAAGGGAGGGGGGACCTGGTCAAGTTGAGATTTCCGAGTCAAATGAATTAGCGGAGGCCGCCAGACTTCAGCTGACAGGCCTGGAAACACTCCCGCGGGTGCAGCCTTGAGCCAGGGACCCAAGCTCCCCTCTCAATGGGACCTGGGCCCCAAGCCAGACGCTGGGGGCTCCTGGGACCTCTGCATGGCCCTCGGGTGCCTGGGTCCCAGTCCAAGCCCATCTCTCTTTCCTGCAGCCCCTCCACCCCCACCCCCACCCCCAGAAATAACTAAACTCTTCCTAAACCCAACTCAGGGTAAGTTAGAAATTGCAGCCATTGTTTTCCGTACAGTCTGCACTCCCGCTTCTGCTGGACTCTCCTCCCCCACTGGGTCCCCAATGAGAGATTTGATTCAAACCCAGTTTGGCACTTGTTTGCATATTGATTGCGTGGTAATTAAGTGGCTTCATCTGTGGAAGGGACGCGCCACCTGCATTTCCCAGCCTCCCAGGCACGGGCTGGGACTGGCCACAGCCCCTGCTTCTGACCATGCAAACTGGAGTCCAGGGAGGCCGGCCCTGGCTGTGAGCAGGGAGTTAAGCACGTGTTTGTTTAAAATGGGAAGCTTTCTTTTTGGCGGTGATGAGATGACTTGGGAAGGAGCTTGCACAAAACTGACCAGGCAGATGAAATAGCAGAGTTAAACTTAAATCATCTTAATGATGCTCAAGTTAAAGTAATATCTGCACTGTGGCCCGGGAGCTGATGGCACCGGGGCCTGGAGGCAAGATCAGTTCTCCCTCTGGCCCCTCCTGAGCTACCTGGGGCTGACCTGAGTCTGGGCTCCAAAGGCAGAGAGGCCAGGATGTAAACTCCTGTTGCTTTCTCTAGCCCTGGTCTTGGACAAGTGACTTAACCTCCCCGTGTCTCAGTTTTCTCATCTGTAAAATGGGATTAGTGGGGCTCAAGGGACTGTGCCCTGCACACAGTAGGTCCTGCACAATCCCAAGTCTGCTCTCCAGGCCGCACCCCCGCTGGCCAGGAGCATGATCTCTCCGATGATTACAGCCTTGCAAGTTAGCACACGCCACCTTCCGGCCCACGCAATGTGGTTGGGTTCTTTCCTCCACTTGCCCGGGTAGCCCACGATGTTCTCAGGTGGTGGCATCACCCTTTTAACACGCATTTTATTGTCAGGAGGAAGCGGGCGAGGGGACTGGGAAAGGAGAAAGGCGTCGCCTCCCTGGGCTCTGGTTTGCTTCATTATGTCGTGTTTTGTCGTCCAGTAAGGAGAACAGAGTTGGAGCTGACACATCTCAGGCTGGGGCACAGCGTCCAGCTGGAGTTCCAGGCCCCTCCCCATCGAGCTCTCTCTCTCTCTCTCTCTCTCTCTCTCTCTCTCTCTCTCGATTATTGATTAGATTTCCCCCTGGGGTGCCCCTCCCTCTTCTTTACTTTCCCCTACTCTCTGTTCTCAAGCGGTGGACTTGTGAGAAGTGTTCTTTCTAGTGACAATTTCTCAGCAGTTTTCCCCTTCCAGCAGGGAGCAAGGGTGGGGTGGGGATGGTAGGTGAGGGCAGGGACGCGGGCAGACCCTCCGACCCGCTCTCTGGACAGGGCCACCGCGAATCTCTGGCGATTTCTTCACATCCTAGGTGTCCCCATTGTTCAAGGCTGCGGCCAGCTGCATTGACAATACCCCCAAAACCAGGCCCTTGTGCGACAGGGCTGGGCTGAGGCCCTGGGGAACGGACAGAGGCTGAGAAGCCAGAATGAGCATGGACTGCACACACGTCCCCCAGGCCCCTGACCAAAGGCAACATCAACTCACCACCTCCCGGCATTTCAACCTTTTGTTGTCACTGAAACCTTTCCTGGGAGCAGGGAAGAGCTTGGATCCTAAGGGCAGCTCTGACTCCCTTGCCGGCTCAGCCACTTACTGGCTAGGTGACTTCGGGCAGATGACTTCTCTAAGCCTCTGTTTTTCCTTTCTGTAAAATGGGGGCAGGCACATTCAGACCATAAACCAATGCACTGACCTTCACCTGTGAATAGTGGAATTGGCATGGCCCCACGGGTACACATGTTCCTTATTCTCCAGTGACCCATGGGACATTCACCCCTCAGCACCAACAGAGGCACACCCACACTGACCCAGCTACACACCCCTGAACACATTCACACTGTACATCACAAGGACAGACCCACACACCCCAACAAAGACAAAGCTCCCCACCCAGTCTAACCAGGACCCGCTATTTCCTCCCCAACTCCAATAATCAGCTCCTCAGCAACCATGTGCACACAGCACAGCTGCAGCAACAAACACGCGCAAGAGACAATGCTCCCTTCAGCAGAGATCCCAACGCCTACCTTCCAACACCCGCCCAAGGCCAACCAAGGTTTCTCAGTTCATAATCTCCCCCGAAAGTCAACAATGTGGGCAGGGCACCCCATGCAAGAAAACAAATGGGCAGGTCCTCCGAATGAACCTTCTATGAAGGACAAGCCCCCTAGAGACAGGGGAAGCCACTCCCCAGGGACTGACCCTGTGAGTCAGTGGGGGGCATTCCCAAGTCAGATGCTGGGAGAGTTGGCAGCAGTAAGCGTCCGTGGTACCCGGATTCCATTACTGGCTCTGTCACTTCCTGGCTGTGTGACTCCAGGGAGCTGAGCAACCCCTCTCTCTCTCTCTTTTTTTTTTGTTTGATTGTTGTTAATCCTCACTAGAGGAAATTTTTCTGTAGATTTTTAGAGAGAGTGGGAGGGAGGGGGAGAGACAGAGAGAGGGAAACATCGATGTGAGAGACACATCGATGGTTGCCTCCTGACATCCCGACGACCAGGGCCAGGGATCAAGCTTGCAACCAAGGTATATGCCCTTGACCAGAATTGAACCCGGGACCTTCACTCTGCAGGCCCACGCTCTAACCACTGAGCAACCAGCCAGGGTTGAGCAAACCTCTCTGACTTCCGCTTTCATTTGCAAAATTAGGATAATAGATACCCAGGGGCAGGGTTTGGAGGCTGAGATGAGGTGTATAAAGTAAGAGGTGGGCAAGTTGAGTACAGGCTTCCAATGAGACTCACCTGCTCGTCTGTGCCCGAAAGGCCAAGGCACCTGCTTGTACCTCAGTTTCCATATCTATAAAGGGGCATCTTGATAATCCCTCTTCCTCGGTGCTCTTGGGAGCGTTTCCTGAATTCATTCCTATAAAGCACTTGACCCAATACTTAGCACGCAGTCAGCTCTCAATTGGCTATTCTCCTACGGAGGTTCAATAAATGACTGCCTCTTTCCTGCTATCCAGGTCTCAGGTCAAATATCACCTCCTCTGGGCAGGCCTCCCTGATAACCCATCTACCATGGCTTCCCAGGTCAGTCACTTTCTATCTTCTTTACGCCCCTGTCCACCTTCTTCGTGTTTTCCTATTCGTGGACATGCTCATTGCCTGACTACCCACAGTATGTAAGCTCCATGAAACCAGGGCCTTGTGCAATTTGAGGCTGTCCTCCCAGCCCCTGGAACAATGCCTGCACACAGTAGGTGCTCAGTACATTGTTATAAGAATAAAATGGGAGTCCCAGCTCCACCTTCCTGGGGCACTGGCGCGGGTGGAGGGGCCCTCCCTTCTCCTCCTCTGTCCCTGCACACACCCCGCCCCTCCGGAATGTGAGTCCATGCTGCTGGCCAGCCTTTCCGCTGTGGCCCCGATTCTCTCGATTCTCTCGCTGCCTCCTGCCAAGGGGCGGTATGCCTTGATGAGTTTACCTGGGTGTTAATCCCCCAACAATCTCCCCCGGCCTGACCCGACAGCCAGCCTCCATTCTTGTCCTGGGTCTAATTAAGGGCCTGAAATGCCACTTCCCCTTTCAAACCTGGCTGCTTTGCTCAGAGGCGAGGCAGGTAAAACCCAGCCTGTGCTTTGAAGCAGAGGAGGCCGGAAGCCCTGGCAGGTGCATGAGGGGGAGAGGGAGGGGCTGAGGGGCTTGAGGGGCGGGGGAGAGGGCTTCTGCCTGCCCCTCCTCCCGAGAGGACAAACACCTGCAAATCTCCTAACTCGGGATGCTTTGTTGGGGACCCCCAGGAGACCCAGGAAAAGCTAAGGTTCCCCACCAAGGGAAATGCATGCGTCCTTACACATACACACGCTGAGAATTCCATTCTGGGGCTCTGTGGTCACCCCTGAAGCCCCTGTAGTCCCCAGGCGAAGCTGATATGATGCCACTTTCCCTCACATCTGTCTATGCCTAGCTGGATGGATGGATGGATGGATGGATGGATGGATGGATGGATACAACATAGATCTGGGTATCTAAGTGCAGACAGCTATCCTCCCAAACTCAACAAGATCACCTCTAGGGAAGCATTCTCCACTTCAACATTATATACTTTTTTTTCTGACTTGAATTTTTACAAGCACGTGTTACTTTTATAATAAACCTTCCAAAAACATGACAAAACTATATGCATATATATCTTAGAGCCCCTGATAGAAGAACAGTGTGCATCTGACATGGGGATTCTCATCTGAGAAACCTCTGAGTCATCCATTCTGCACAAATTACTTTCAGACCTTCTATCTCATTTTCATCAGGCACTTCCGATGTGCCAGCCGCCTTTTCTGTTATTTTTAACTCACTGTTCTCTTTGTGATTTTCATTCCCATTGGACAGATGAGAAAACTGAGGCTCAGACAGGCGAAGCGACTGGACTTGCTCAGGGGCCCACAGCAGGGAGGCTGTGCCTGGTCCCATGGACTCTGAGTCCAGTGCTCTTTTTGTGTCCCCGGGGCTGCCTTTGGAAGTCAAGGCTGAGGGCCCAGAGCTGGGATGAAAGTGAGTGTCTCGGGTGGAGGGGGGCAGCCTCAGAGTGTGGGCAGGTGTTGGGGCCAGGACGACAGGTGGGGTCTGGCCCTCTTGTTCCTTGCATGGGCCCTTGCAGGCGACTAATAAAAAGTGAGGGACCCAGCAACTTTGGAAGAATGTTCCATTCATGGTGCCTGGTTTAACCGTCTGGAGACGGGGTCCCTGTTCTCACTCCGCTCTCGATTTGCTGTGCAACAAGGAACAAGTCGCTTCCCCTCTGTGGGCCTCAGTTTCTCCATCCGTAAAACAGGGCGCTGCACCAGACCAGCGGCTCTCAACCACGGCAGCTTTTCCAAAAGCCACTGCCCCAATGGAGAAAGTGCCCGGTGGCATGCTGTGCAAATGCATCTGGGCACACCCTTCAGCCCTCCTGGCTCCCAGGTCTTCCCATCTCCCACACTCTGCACTGACTCCTCCTTCCAGGGCCATGCCGGGATGGCACTGTCACCAGCCGCACCACCAGTCCCTCACTGAGGCGCAGAGAGGGACCCGCCTCCCGTGGTCACAGGGCAACCTGGGCAGGTAGAGCCCAGTGTCTGGAGACCAGCCAGGCCTGTTCTCCAGAGAGACCTCCCAGCCAGGAGAGAAAGTTCTCTAATCAGGGGAGCAGAAGAGGAGGGGAATCATTTGTCACCAGATGAGCGATATCAGCTTATCTCTGAAGACCAGTAACCACAGCCTGGGGCTCTGATTCCCAGCGTAAACACAGCGTCCTCTCCTCCCCTCCCCGCCCCCCCCCCCTCCAGAGTAGCCTCCTCCGATGGGAGGCTCCGATGGGAGGTGATCCCTGCTCCTCCCTAGGACAAAGCCCTGTCTCGCCAGAGTCTCCTCGCTGGTTTTCCTCCTCTAACGCATACATGCTCCCAGTATCAGAGCTCCCAGGAGCCTCACCTGCTGCATCACCTCCTGCTCAGAACCCCAAGGTGCCATGGAACACAGTTTGAAAACCACTGGGCTCCTCATGCCTTCCCCTTATTCAGACAAAGAGGCAAGGACCAGAGAAGTTAAGTGGCTTGTCCAGAGTCACACAGCAGTTACTTCGAAAGCCAGGGCCACTCTGTGGGCCATTCACGGGAAGGTCTGAATCCCAACCCGAGCCACAGTCCTACAGTTCCCTCCCTCTGGGCTTGAGTTTTCCCTGCTGCTAAAAGGACTTTTCCCAGAAGATGAACAGACCCTTCAGAGGGCAAACCTGTGGCCTCTGTCAGGTCTCAAGATCCCAGTCGGTGACCCTGGGTGGTAGCAGGGGGTACTGGCTTGAGCCATAGTATCCCCTGGACCTGAGGATCCAGGGTTCATGGAGGTTGGGGCCGGGGAGAGGTGCTGGGGCTGCAATTGTCCAGATGGAGCAAAGGAGAGCATGGGTTGTACCCTTCAGGCCTCTTGGGGTAAAGGCCACCCTATTAGGAGAGGCCCCTCCCCTCCCTATTTCTTTGGGATAATAACTGTGCCTCAGTTTTCCCCTCTGTGAAATGGAACTTACAAAGGGTGATAGACTGCGGGGATGGGAAAGGGCCATGCTCCCCATGGCTGCCCTCACCTTCGAATTCCTAGAAGCAAGACCAGCTTATTTTGCTTCTCTACCAGGCCCACGGCCAGTCCACCTTCCCCGCTTTGGGGCTCACTCACGCCATGCCCTCTGGACCTCCGCTTTTCCATCTGTAATGACCAGATGACCGCTAAGGCCTGTTCCACTCTGACTCACCCTTGCGGATCTCAGCCTGGAAAGGAATCCCCAGGTCTGTTTAACTGACCTAGTAGCCAGCCACAGGTTCCCACACACCTGCGCATCGGGCGGGAGGAGTCTGGGAAGAGCTGCCTCCCCTCCCTCCTCCCATCTCTGGCTGGGGCTGCCTTCTCCTTACACCCCTCCACTCTCCCTCTGCACCACCCGTCTCTGTCACAGCATGAACTCCTAGCTGGTCTCTCCACACCTTCCAGTGCAGTGTCTGCTCAGCCCATCACTTCCTTGCCCAAATCCCCTCTCTGGCTCCTCATGCCCTTGGAGTAAGTCCTAATGCCTTAACTGAGCATAGAGCAGTCATGGCCTGGATTCCCGGGGTATCGGGCCAGCACAGCCCACACAAAGGGCTTCCTAAAGAGGTGTGGGGTGGACAAATGAAGAGCCAAAGCACTTCCGAGTCATCCCTCAGGACTGAGACCTCCCCTATTTCAAGGGGATGGAGACAGCTATGGGTGGGGAGGGGATGTGATTGGAGGGGGGTGGGGGAGATGTCACAGACCCTCCTTTAATCACCGCATCCTGCTCACCCTCTCTGCGCACCAAAGCTGCCTGGCCTCTACCTGGGAGGAAATGGAACTCACTGAACAGTGGCTGCTGGGCCCTAAGAACTGGCTGTTTCTGCCTCTTTCCCTGCCCACAGGGGCCACTTACTTCTTTCTGGGAAGGAGGGGCGCTATCCATCTGCACAAGGTTGAGCACCTGTCCTCATCCCCCGCCCCCTCCAAACATGGTGTCACCTAGAGACCTGCAGCCCCTATGATTTCTCAAATCCCAGGCGAATGGCTCTAGATGGAAAGCAGCCCTGGGGGAAATGAGGAGGTGGAAGGGGCTGGAGAGTAATATTTATCCGGCCTCCCAATTTGTCCTGCACTTTATGGAATTACATTGACTCTTCCCAGAGAGCTCTAAGGTTGTGGCCCCCAGGACCACTTTGCAGACAGGGACACTGAGGCTCTGGGGCACCTCAAAGTTACCCACACCTTTCAGGCTGGGGGTGGGGCTCCGCTTTCTCCTCCACCCCCACCGCCCTGCCCCCCACTCAGGCACCTCCTCTAGAGCATTTCAGAGGCGGTACCCGCCCACCAGACTTCACTGTCACAGGCCCGCAGGTGGCCCACAGCTTTTGGAGTCGTAGGACCCACCTCCCCAGGTTCATGGAGGAGGAAGGGGAGGCCGGAGAGCCAGAGCGTGAGCGCAAGTCACGCAGCACTTAAGGCAGACGAGCCTGCTTCTGTGGCCTTAGCTTTCTCCTTTCCTCCACCCCCCCCTCCCCCCCCAGAAAGCACCGACGCCAGGG
>NW_005371012.1:125014-125253 GCF_000412655.1 Myotis brandtii | reverse complement strand
ATGGGGGCTCTTTGTGGCCTAATCAGCCTCCTGAGGGGCCGGGAGGCCGGGAGCGCTTCCCCCGCGGCCGTCGGTGGAAATGAAAGCGGGATTAGCCCGGGCCTCGGCCCGCGGCATCGTAAAGCGCCACCAGGCATTCGCCCCTTCAAAGCCCCTCTCGGGGGTTTGGTTACTTTATTTCTAAAGTTGTTTGTATTTCTAAAGTGGCCATTGAGGCGCGAGCGGGGACTCCGCCGAGA
>NW_005371012.1:122369-124920 GCF_000412655.1 Myotis brandtii | reverse complement strand
CGCGGGCGTCCTCCTGCCACGGGACGGGAGCAGGGGCCCCGACCCCAGTGACCAGACGGGGAAACGGAGGCCTCACCCCAGAACCAGGGCTCCCCGGATTCAAACCTACCGACGCAGCGGGGAGGGGAAGGGGCTTTTAAAGGGGGTGACGCAAAGGGGCCTTGACGCGGCCATCACCAGCCGAGCGCGCGCGCCAGCTAAACCCACGGGTGTCGCCTGTGGAGACCCTGGAAGGGAAAGTCCCCACCCCGCACAACGTGACCTCCCCAGGGAGAGAGTTAGCCCTACTTATTAAAGAAAGTTCCAGAACTTTAAGTTCCCTTCCAACAAACCCCAGAGACACCCAAGCAATATTTCAGAATCCTCCCCATCGGCAAAGCCAGGAGGAGCAGCAAGGATGCTGAATTCTGGGATTTGCAGGCAGCTGGAGAATGGGGGGGGGGGGGGGGGGGGGGGGGGGGCAGAGGAAAGCGTGATCCTGGCTACCCTCCCCCCCCCCACGCATACAAGGGGGTTTCTTTTTATTATCAGACCTTTTGACCTGGAAGGGTGAATCCAAGCTCAAGAAGTGCAGGTGAGGAAGAACAGGGCAAAGATGACCAACCCCTAGTTGTCACTCTGGAGACAAACTAGAGCTTGAATCTGGTTTTCGTGTCTGTGCGGCCCAGATCAATCTGGCGCAGACTTCTAGGACAAGTTTCCAGGCAATCAGGGCTTGATCCCCGACCCACGGTCTCCTCGAAAAAGTACACACCACCCACCACCCACTCACACACCTGCACAACTTCCCCGGATGTGGCCTGCTCTCCACCTTCCCCAGTCGCCTAGGGACTCTAGGTCTGAATTGGAACCCGCAGCCATCGTGGTTCCTCTCCACCTGTCACCCGCGCTGAGGTTTGGGACCCTGGAGAAGGCCCCGAGGAAAGGCTGCTGCCCAGTTGTCTGAGGCTCGGCTGCTTCTGGGTCCCACCAAAAGGACCCCAGAAAAATTCAGGGTGTTTTCCAAGCGGAGACTTGTGCCCAAAGCCCCACCCCTTTTTCTGTCGGGTCTGGGGCCCCTTTGATCTTAGGTCTTCTTTTCGGCTTCAGACAAAGAGCGCTGTCAAGGCAAAGGCTCCAGAGACTGGAGGCCCAGGTCGAGTCCTCGCTCCTCGCTCCTCCCTCCTCCGCTGGCCTGGACCCGAGGCCCTTCGAGGTCCTAGCTAGCGCCTGCAACTCCTCAGGGTCGGGTTGGGGGCTGCCTTCCAAATTCAGCCCTCATCCCCAAGGCATCCTGATATTGTGCTCACGCACAGACTCCCACCCACCTCCAAACACACACAACATTCACAGACACCCAGACACAGAGGCAGCCTGCACTAGGCTCACACCACACACACCCCTATGGGGCAAGTCTGTTTATCACGGGCTTGTTTCCTTTCTGAGTCATCCACCTGGCTCAGAACTCCAGGACAGCAGAAACCTCCTTGTCTCTGCGATTCTTGGGCACTTAACACGATGCCTGGCACATAGTAGGTGCTCAAATCATTTTTACAGAATGAATCAAGAAAGTCACCCCCATTGGAAAATGTCTCGTCTTTTTCTCCTCTCTGTTTCTCTCTCTCTCCTTCCCTCTCTTTCCTTCTTGGGACAGACAAAAGGGGGAGCTCGGTATTTGTCCTCACCTCTGCACACTACAACCTCAGCAAAGACCCTTCCCGCAACGGCGAGGAGGAGGGGAGTGGGCTGTGCTGTCTATTTTGGAAAAGGAGGACGCAGCAAGGGCCAGGCTGAGGGCAGGCTCTCAGCTTCATTATCTCCCTCTCCGCCCCCATCCATTGCCTCATCCTGGGCTCCTGCTTCCGGGATCAGAAGCTCCCTCAAGAATATGTGTTCTTATGGGGCGTGGCCCCCTAGAAGCCCAGAGACCCCTTTATGCTGCCTGGAAAATTCCGCCTGTATGAACACGTGTGAATGACCAGTTTCTTAGGTTTTACCAGGAGACCAACACCAAAGGATAAGAATCTTTGTTTTGGTCCAATTCTCTGGTTTTTCGTGGGAGGAAACAGACCCGTGTTTTGGTCCAATTCTCTGGTTTTTCGTGGGAGGAAATTGAGGCCCAGAGAGCTGGAGCGAGGCCCAACTGCATTGCTAGTGAGTTGGGGCACGATGGACACTAGAACTCTTCCTTCCTGGGCTCACCGCTGCACTCGGCCCCTCCAGGACCCTCCCTGCCCTGCACAGTTGGGTCCAAAGGGAGTTAGGGAGGGAAGGCCAACCGGAGAGAAAACCCAACTCCCAATCTCCCAGAAGCGGTGGGTGTGAACCGGACCCAGCGCAGCAGGAAGCCCTAGGCTGGCCCCGTGTAGTACCCTTACCCTCCGCAGCCTGGGAAGCTGGGGAGTGGGGAGGGTGGCCTGGGCGCCATCCTTCCCAAAACTGACAACTTAGAAGGGGCGGGCCCAAAAAACCGGAAGGAGGCGAGCCTCGCTGCTCCGGTGAAAACTGGCCTGGCCTGTTTCCTTAGCGTTATTCAGCGACGCTCTAAGTAACGGTTCCCGCCCCCCTCGCT
>NW_005371012.1:111727-122108 GCF_000412655.1 Myotis brandtii | reverse complement strand
CGCGGGCTGACTCTGGGACCCTCGGCCTCCCCGGAGGTGCCCGTCCCGGGGCCAGCCTTTGGGCGACTCTGTGTCTCTTTGTCTTGCTTCCAGCTGCCCCAGCCTCTCTCGGCCCCTCGGACTTTCTCGGCGTCTGCAAACGCTCTCCCCGCGCTCGGTCTTCCACGCTCGGAACCTGCGCGCGCTGCTCTCCCTCCTCACGCTCTCCTCCTCCTCTCGGACTCTCTTCCGTCCACCTCTGTGCTCCCCAGCCTCTGCCCATTCCGCTCTTGGTCTCGACCAGGGGTCAGGCCCAGCGCACGCCCGGGGCCCAGGCACCCAAGTCTTGGAAACGTCCATTAGATCGCCCGGGGCCCTGTGCAACCCACCCTCACTCCGCTGCCCCGTGGACGGCCAGGTGGGCTCCAGGGGCGCCCGGAGCGTGCCTTGGGGAGCCCACAACCTCCCCTCCTCCTTCCCGAGGCTGCCGGCCCCGGCGCCTTCCTCTCCCCCAGGGCTGAAGGTCTAAGTGCAGCCGAGCCCCCTTTTGACATTCCCGTCCTTACACCCCTTCCTTTGGCTCCTGCTTCCCCTTTGCCCTCGACCCCTTCTCTTCCTCCTCCAGGCCCCTCCTCCCCTCGCAGGCTCCGAGCGCCTCTCGGACCCCTTCCCCGCGTCGCCGCCCCTTCCCCGCCACTTTGTTTGAAGTTCTGGAGAGATCTGTCTCCTCGTGGCGAAGTTTCCCCCTTAGGTCACCGTTCTGCCTTGATTCGATTTGGGAAGGCGAGTTCCCTCCCTCCCCCTGCGCGACCCCAGCCCGGGCCGGGCGCGCCGAGCAGGTCAGAAAGCACTGACCCCACTTCCACCTTTTCCTCTTTTCAGTCCAGTTGGGGGAAGGGAAGGCTTAGGGCGGCCAAACCCGAGGGGGGCGTCTTAACCTTCCAGTCCCCTCCCCCTCCCCAACGGGGCTTCCTAATCACCTCATTAGTCTGGAGCGGGGGAGGGAGAAGAGCTATTTTTTTTTCTGGAATTCATGGAATGTGCCCCCCTTTGTCTTGGCCTCCAGGGCCCCCAAAGTCCCTGGAGAACCTCCCCTTTGGGGTTTCTATTCTGCGCTCTTAATAGCAGGAAGGCTTCCCCGCACCAGGCCCCCTCTCTTCTGGGGGTGATTCTGTCTGGCTTTAGAGCAGACACTTCCAGGGCCTGAACCAGGGGCCCTTGTACCTTTCGTGTTTGGATCCTGGGGTTCCCCTCAGGGTTGAAGTCTCATCAGCTTTGCTGATGATGGCAAATAGGAACTCGAAAGAGGCGACCTGGAGGGAAATCTCATTTGCTCAGCCCTCCCGCCCTCGATGAAACTATGTTTTTATATCATATCACATATATCATGTAACGTGTAACAACGATCATTTTCAAAAATTCTTTTAAAAAAAGCCCATATAATCACCTTACTGCTTTAAGGCGACTGTTATATGTGCTTTTAAATCCTTCCATGTAAATGCCACTGAAAAATTTGGAAAGCTGTGAAAGGGGAGGGTGGGGAGGGGGCGTTAATCCGGGTTTACCGCGCGATGCCGGTTTAGGACGGGGTTAGCCTGATGGCGTTATCTCTTCCCAACATTTGAGAGCCCATATTTCACCCGGCCAAGTAGCGCGGAGAGCAGCGCAGATGGCCGCCGCGGTCGCGCCTCGGGAAAATGTGTTATTAATATCTAAATAACTTCCCAGGACTGTCTGTAAATCTCCCTCCGCCGTTCCGAGGGATGGATTCGTTTGAAGTCTTCCCCCAGCCTCCTCTTTTCAATGTCTCTCTCTCTTCTTCTTCTTCTTAGCCAGGCTTATTTCCAACTGGTAAATATCTAATTCCTTGAACTGCTGTGCCGAGCGCGGGAGTCTTTTAGGTCCAAACGCGCCTGCAAACAGCCGGCGTGTGTGGTGCTGCGCGCCGCCGCCGGGAGGTGAGCGTAAAACTCGTAAAACTCGCGGGCCGGACAGCAGGGCACCCCACCCCGCTGAGAAATGCGCTGGGGAGCAGGGGGCTGCGCTAGGACCTCCGTCTGGCAGCCGAGCCCTTCCCAGGTGCGCCCCCGGGGGCCCTCTTCTGGTTCCCAGTGGAGTCCCAGCGGCACCCCGCAACAGACGGCTCTGCCAGGCTCGGCTGAGGTCCCCCACTCCACCCCCAGCGCCCCAACCTGCAAGGGCTTCTCGGGTCTCTGGGGCGGATAATTACGCGCCGCTCGCCTGTTCGCCCTTGTTTAAAGTTTGTTTTCTAAACGTCTATTAGATTATATTCGTTCATTCCCCCTCCAACCTTATCTCTTCCCGTCTCTTCTCTCCCGGCCCCCGTCACACTCCATTTAGGCACGAGTTTATCTGGCAAACAGCGGACTTTGTTTATTTGCCGCGGGTTCTGGGGCTGCCAGCGAGCGAGCGCCAGTGTTTGCCTTTGTAATAGTTATCTCATTGTTGTTCTTCCTCTGTCTCCGCTCCCTCTTCTCCCCCTCTCTCTCTCTTCTTCGGTTGGGGGGGAGGATGGAGGGAAGAAAGGGGGCGTCGTGTCTGCCCCGCCTAGACTCGCCAGGAGCCGCCTCCCCCAGGGATATTCCTCCCAAGCACAGCTCCCCTCGGCTCACCCCTTCCACCCCCATCGAGCGGGCCTCCCCCTCGGGTTTCACTGAATATCCACCACCCAGCGCCGCCTAAAGCCGGGGAATCGCCCGGCGCCCTCCCGCCTTCCTCCGCGCCCCCATTATGCGAAGCTGATCCCACTTTGAACAGCCTCAAATCCCGCCTGGACTCCGTTTGATTAGATTGCCAACCCGGGGTAATCCTTTGATTTGGTGGAGTGTCAATTACCTTTCTCTAAACACACATTTACGGAGGAGGGAACTTGTTGGTTTAAATCAATGCCGCTTGTTTCTTGATAAATGGACTATCTTCTCTCCTCCCTGGCTCCTTCTCCCTAGGCCCCTCTCCCTCCGGGTCCCCTCCCCTCCCCTCCCCGGCCCGTCCTCTCCTACCCGGTAAACAATGCCCCTTCCAGGTGTGAAGAAGCCGAGGAGAAGGCGGCGTGGGCTGAGGGGAGCCGTACCCCCCCTCCCCCCATTCATTCGCTCCCCCGGAGCCTAATTAAATTTGGCAGGTCCTTGTACACACAATCAAAACAGCTTCCTCCTGTGTAGCAAACGACCGAAAACCGCATTAGCAGCTACCGCCGCTGCCAAATTAAATTGTTTCCCACCTCCTTTTACAAGTGTCTAAAGCCGGCACTCCCGGCTCTCCCTCCTTCCCGAGTCTCCTCAGTCACTTCCCGCTCCACACCTGTACGTTTGCTGCTTTCAACATCGATGAAGGGAAAAGGCAGCGAAACACACACCTGCCTCTCTCTCTCAGGCACACACCTGGGCCCCCACTCAGGTGGCCACTCAGTAAGGGGGAAGCTGGCACATTCTCGGGTGGACTTTGGGGACCCCCCCCCAGGAAAAGGCACACTCCTCTTTTTTAATCTTGTTACTTTTTCCCTGGTTTCCTATTCATTGAGACCCTGCTGGGCTTTCTGCTTTAGAGAACCGTGTGGAGCCCCCGTGTCTGATCTGGTCCATTTCAGCCTAAGTTTGTACAGTGCCAGATGCTTGCTGGAGGCTTTGGTGTTCTTATTGCTTATTGCCATTATTATTATTATTATTATTATTATTATTATTATTGCTCATTTCTTCCCATTCACTCCGTCAGTTCCCCAGAAGAATGGTTTGACTCTGTGCAAATGCCTCTCAAATTTCCTACAAGAGTCTCAGGAAAATCTTGTTCTTTCTCGTCCCTCCTCAAACCCTTTCCTGGTTGGGTCCCGGGCCTGCCTGTCCGTCCCCTGATCCTCAGAGAAGGGGCATGGAGGAGAGTCTGAGCGGATGAGGGCCGTGAACTGTCCACTCCCCTCTCCAGGTGACCAGAGCTTGGCTGGAGCCCCTACGCGCATCGGGCTGCAGATCCTCACAACCAACAATCCTAATAACTCAGTCTTAACAAGGATAAGAGAAAAAAAATATGAACAGCCTCATGAATATCAGCCCAAGGGGAGCAGGAGTGAGCTGTTCAGAGATGAAAGTGCACAGAAATAAAAGCTCAATTTAATCTGCTTTAAAACCCTTCAACTTAACGTTTGTGCTTCAAACTCTGAGAGTGAGGACTGATTGCGGATAAATAGTTTCTTACCATGCCTGGGAGCTATTACACCCCTCTCCAACACCGCTTCCTATTCAGCAGGCCCAGTTTTCATTACCAGCTCTAATAAGTCTTAACATTATTAAATGCCAAGCGGACGGTAGGAAAAAGCGGGCTCAGGGAGGGATCTCTCTTTAGCGTTTAAAGAGGAGAGCTCTTAAACCCCTTCTTCCAGGGCTCCCTGCCACGAGTGGGGCAACCCCCGGAGAAAGCATTTGCCCAACGCAAGGAGCCAAAACAAAGTTTGTGGATGTGCGCCCCTCCCCTCGCTCTGCCCATGGGGCCTCTTGGCCTCTCCCCACCTGGTTGATAGGGGTGGAGGCTGGGAGGTCTTTTAGCCCCTAACTTGGCCATGAAACTGATGTCTGGGGCCTGGGAGAGAGGTGAATGGTTCCAGGTGGGCAGTTCACCCAGGTGCCCAGGGACTGGCCCAGGTACCACATCAGGAGCTGACATGATTTGTGCACAGATGAGCAGGCAACCCGACCAGCACACAGCCCATATACACTGCACCCCTCTACAATGACACTGCACCCCCACACAGAAACCCACTGGTTCAGAATACAGCCCTCGCACTCCGATCCAAGGGCCGATGGGCAAACAGTCACGCTGCACCCCTCTACAATGACACTGCACCCCCACACAGAAGCCCACTGGTTCAGAATACAGCCCCTTGCACTCTGATCCAAGGGTCGATGGGCAAACAGCCATGTTGACAGACACAAGCGCCTACGTGGCCACCTAGCTCCAGTCGCAATGCCCAACATGCCCACTGTCATTCAGAACTGCAGGGCTTCTCCGAGCCCAGGCCCGCGGCTTTTGTTTCATTTTGCCACTCCACAGACCCAGTGCCTGTGCTCTCAGCCTTCCCTTCGGATCCGCCAGGCTCCTCCTTCAACCCTGGAGGCCTGGGGCTTCCCGGTCCTGCTGCAGGGAAAACCTCTATCTAGCGAAGTCGCCCGCCTGTTAGCTGGTTTTATAAAAGCCCAGACCCGCACTGAAGCCACTTCGAATGCCTTTGAGTCAAAGGGATTCCCCAAACCACGCCATCTTTCCATCCTCTTCATTTCCCTTTTTCTCTCTCTCTCTCAAAAGACATGAGTCTATTGTGCTTCCTCACAGACTGAGTTGGGCATACCCCCACCACATAGACAGACAGAGAGACACACCCCTAAAGTTTCTCCAAATAAAACCAAATCTCCCGGCACTCCACCCAGGGAACCCCTCCCACAAGCGCTGTCTGCTGTGCAGGATTTGGTGGGAAAGATTATTTAAGTTTTATGTCTCCCACCCCACAAAAAAGGAGTCCAACTAAGTACCTTTCCAATACAGACTGAAGTGAGGACTGGGTCCCTCCCACCAGCACCAGGGGTGCCAGGGCTCTGGGCAACCTCAGGAGAGCCAGGGGCTGCTTGTCAGGCAGGGCCCCTCCCGCTGAAGACCCAGGCCCCTCGGCAGGCCCGGCACAGCGGGGTGTCAGGCACAGCTCGCTCCCTTTCTTCCCTCGCCCTTTTGTCCCTGCTGGACAGGGTTCCACTGAGGGCCCTGAATGTCAATAGCCTGCTCAGTCCCAGCTCCAGCTGCTCTCACAGGGGGCTGCCTCTGCCCCTCTTCCTTCCCCCTCCAGCCAGGCCCGTGGGGGCTGGGCCTGGCTGGGCTTTGTCTGTGAAGTTCACCTTCAAGGCTGGGAGAGGCCACTGAGAACTGGAGAGAGACCTGAGCCGGGAGTTACAGGAGGCAAGGAGAGAGGGGCCTCCACAAACTTCTGGAAGGAAACGCGAACACAATGTGCTCTTTACAAGTTTCTGCCCTTTTCCCAAAGCCACTGTCGTACAGGCTCCCACTGTCCTCCCCGCGCGTCCTTGGGGACCTGCGTCTTTTCCTGTTGGCCGGCGACTCCGGATCTCCCGCTTCTATTTCTCCCCACGCCCTCACGTAAAGCAGGAACACTCACCACGTCTCAAAGACAACTTCCAGGGGACGAGGGATTGAGGAAGGACTTTCCTTTCTCCTGAAATTTCCTGCCTCAAATAAAGGACACAGCAATCCCCTCTCCCAGGCACGCAGGTGCCGGGAAGATGAACGGCTCCTCTAGCTCCCTTCCAGGAAAATCAGAGCGCGGTTAGACTCCAGTCCGCCCAGCGGCCGCGCTGACAGGGGGAGAGGGGGTGCAGCGCCCCAATCTCTCTCCTTTACCGGGATCCTCCTACCCAGGCTCTGGCCCTGAGAGCACCTTAGCAGTGCACCCCTCTGCCTCTCCACTCCGCGCCGCGGCGATCTGGGCCCTGGCAACGGGAAATGAGAGGCAGCGGCCCAAGCGGCCCGCGCTAATTTTTATTGATTGCGGCGGTCAGTCAGCTGTCAGGCGGGGTTTCAAGGGACCGTTTAGAGAGCGTGTGCGGGTCTGGTTAACAAATTCATTTAGGGAGCCGCAGGCCGGCTCCTCCTTCCTCGCCCCCCGCCCCCCTTGCCCAAGTTTCCTATAAATAATAGATCGACCCAGGGACCCGCAGCCAAAACGCCAGGCCTGGAGGACTCTCGCCGGGAGTCCGCGCCCCCTAGGCGCACGGTTGTCGGCGTGCCTTGCAGTAACCTGCAGCCGAGCTCCCCCACAAAGTAGGCCACCTGCTCCTGGCCCTGCGGGACACACAGAGGGGGCACCCTCCCCAAATCCTGAGAGGCTCCTGGCTGCTCCGGAGCCGTGAGTTCTCCCTCTGCAGTTCTGTCCTCCAGTCTGGGGCACAGAAGCGAAGCACAATCTATTCATCCCTGGCCCGCACCCCAGCGCGTGGGAAACGCGGGCTCGGTCCATGGCCGGCTGCGAGGGTCCCTACCTTTGTCGCCCAGGATGCCATCAATGCTGTGTTTGGCTTTCTTCTCTCCATCGTCTTCTTTCTTGTCCCCTTCGTCGTCCTCCTCTTTCTTCCCGAACTTGATTCTGAGCACACGGCTAATCGAACTCACTAAACCTCAGAAATTCAAAGGCAAAAGAGCGAGTATAAGTTGTTGGGGCGCGGGAGCGGAGCGCGGGCCGCCTAGGCCCTGGGGACAAAGTCCTGAAGCCCCTTCCCCCTAATTCACTGCCCGGGGAGTCACACCCACAGGCCAGCATTTACACCTCCGCCGGCACCAGCACAGTGTGTCACCCCGTGGGCAAGCCTGACTCACACGGGGCACGCACTCAGCGGCAAGACTGGCAGACACAGCCACCTGTGCACTCCTATCCGAACACAGCCTCGCACACACCTGTGCCTTTCACTTCACATACCCTGGGTGCACTCACGTCCACACCCCCTTCCCCGAGCCTCCCTGGAGGCAGGCCCCGCAGCCCCGGCTGCTGCAGCCACAGGCAGGTGTGTCCCAGCCCTGCCTGCGCGAGGGCCCAGGCACACACTCCCCCGCAGGGAGCCTGGCTCAGGGCCTCCGCATTGGGGACCCACTGATGGCTGGTGGCAGCAGCAGAACAGACATGGTGACTTGAAGAAGGGGGTCCAGGGAGCCCGCGGACATCAAACCTCCTGGGACAACTGTCTCCAGGCCATTTCTCTAGGGAAGTGCCAGGGAGCGCTTCTCACCCAACATGATAAGTAAACTTTTTGCCTCCTCTTTCCTCCCTCCCTCCTTCCCTTCCTTCCTTCTTTCTCCTTCCATCTCCCTTAAGGTTTTGCTTCCCTCCTGTGTCCTCACTGTCTCTCTGCTCTCTTGCTCCCGTTCCCTCCCAACTTTTCTCCAAGTTCTCCCCATCCATCAGCCCCCGCCCCGCCCCCCTCCAGCCAGGATCCCCAGAGCCCTGCAGCCCAGGGCACGCTCTGCTGGCTCAGCTGCCTTCTCACCTGAGGGCACGGTGCTGCGGTTGCAGTGCCCGTCCTTGAGCAGCCGGTCCCGGATCTCCCAGCTGAACATGCCCGGGTTTTCCCGCTTGTACTCCTCAATCTTTTTCTCCACATCCGGGGTCGCCACCTGCTTCAGAGGTGGAGGTGGGAGGGCAGGAGCGGGAAGACGGGGTGGGGGGAGGGGGAGACTTTCAATATCAACTTCCCAAGAGCCCCAGGCCAGGCTGGTGGCTCTGGTAGCCATGCCCTCCTTCTGAAACGGGCTTTGTATCCTTCCCAGGAACCTGTCTGACTCCAAGGAAGGCAGGGGTGTGTGTGTGTGTGGGGGGGGAGGGTAGAGGTTATGAAATAGAAACCTACTCAGGACCCACAGGATCCCCCTCCTCACTATTTCAGACAAGACTGAGGGGGAAAGGGGCCCTGGTCTGGGGTGGTGACAGGGGGTCGGGACAGATGTAGGAACAGCCCAGGAATGACTCATTGGCCTCAAAGTCCCAGGCAACCTGGACCCCAGGTATTCCCATCCCTGAGAAACTCAAACAACGGGGAGGGATATCTGGGGTGGGGACAGTCTCCCACCCGTATTTGCCATAAGAAGCTTGTAGTCACCAGGATGGCACAGGGCGGTGAAGGGGGCCAGGCCAGGATCCCGGCACCAGGGGAAGGCCAACGGCCGGCCGCTCTACGGCAGACACTCACTCTGGGCTTGCTGCCTCCGATGGCCCCGGGCCGGATGGACCCGGTCTCCTGGTAGCGGCAGAGGATCTTGGAGACGCAGCCGTGGGAGACGCGCAGCTGGCGGGAGATGACGCAGGGCCTGATGCCGTGGTGGGCCATCTCCACGATCTTGTGGCGGATGTGGTTGGGCAGGGGTCGCCCGTTGATGAAGACGCCACCGAGCTGATTGACCCGGCCTTGGCCCAGCGGAGTGGACACTGTGGGCGGGAGGGGAGGAAAGAGAGAGGCACCGGGTGAGGATGCCGAGGAGACCCCCGTGCACCCCTTGACTCCAGTGTTTCTTGAGCCCCAAGACCTCTGACAGCTCTGAGCTCCCAAGGCTTGGAGCTGTGGCAGTTCAGCCATCAGAAATAAAAAAGTCCTGGCGTGGAGGGAGGGTCCTGCAGGGATGGAGAGAGGGTCCTAGCTGGCTGCTAGAGTCCCCGGTGCTGTGAGTCCCCAGTCCTGCCACCCTAAGCGGAAGGAGGACACACCTGGAGGGTCTAGACGCCTCTGAGAAGGGCAGGGAGAGACAGAGGGAGAGCCTGGAAGCGCCTGGAGGCTCTGGGACCAATGGCTCTCTGGCCCCCAGGGTGCAGCTTGGGCAGCAGTTTCGCCTGCCCCTTAGAGATGCCAGTACCGGGCGAGATGTGGCCCATCAGGTCAGCTCCATGCTCCAAGAGGTCAAGAGGGTTCATTTTGTTGGGGGCCCGAAGGGGCTGGTTGATGACTATATTGACACCCCAGTTTGGGCCACCGCCCCTAATAGAATAGCCGAGGGCAGGTGACAAGATGCTGTTTCCCGCTGGCTCTGGGGGCACCGGGCTGTCCCTCCCCCGACTCTTCTTGCTTCTAACCTCTCCCAAAGTTCTAATTTCGTTTGGGGACGATTGGGGAAATGCTCCATGGTTGGCAGTCTCCTAAATGAGATACCTGCTGTGCCCCAGAAGTCCGGGGACCGTACCTGTGGGCTCTGGGAGGTGGTACACAGACGGCCAGGGCCCCTGGGGGCGGGGGTGACTTTGGAAACCAGGAAGACAGGCCCTCCTGGTGCGTGCCGGGGAGGGAGCCGCCTCGCCTGGAAGCCTTAATGCAAAGTCTACACAGTTTGCTCAGAAGGTTGGGGGACACCCGGTACACTAATCCGGCCTCGATCCCCCCAATTTGGGGACTTGGCGGCTGCGGAGATCCGGCAGATTAGAACGATTTCACAGCCGCCGCGGCGGAGGGAGCCGACGGATAATTGGAAGGGAGGAGGCGAGAAGGGGCTCCGGCTGCCGAGCGGTGCCTACCGCCTCCTCCCTCGCTCTCGCGGTCCCCCCGCCTCTCTTTGTAAAAGTCGGTGTCTGAAGCCACCCTTGGATTTAATCAGAAATCGTGCGTCGCCAAGTCAGAGTCCCTCGGTCTCCGTGGCGGGATATGCCATTAGCGCTGGAGAGCTCTCGAGCGCCCAACTTTATATTCAAGAGCCTCTTCAGCGACCGGCACTCGGCTCTCCTCAGTATTCTCCGTCATGTTGGGCAAATATTGTTCTAATCCGCCGCGCGTCCTCGGCCGCCGGTTTCCCTTGCATTCGCTACAGGAGAGCGCGCGGCAAATCCCCGGGCCGGGCGCCCTCCCGCCTGCTGGGCCCC
>NW_005371012.1:110663-111708 GCF_000412655.1 Myotis brandtii | reverse complement strand
CTAATTCCGAGACCCGTGCCGTCTCGCAGCCGGAGGCAGCCCCCTCCTCCCCAGATCGCAGGCTGCCCGCCCGCCCGTCCCCACCCTGCCTCCTCTCCCCAGCCTCACGCACCAGGGGCCTCATAGAATTACAAGAAGAGTAATTAAAAAAAATAAAAGCCGCGCCTATGGGTGACACCCTGGGGTTCCTACCCCCAGGAGCTGAGTGACCTCCCAGTTGACAGGTTGAAGACCTTCCATTCGTTAAAAAAAAAAAAAGAAAGAAAGAAAAGAAAAGAAAACAAAGACGCTGGAAAGAGTCTGGGCGGCGCGTCCCCAGCGTTCTCCCGACCGGGACCGGCTCCCCGCCCGTCCTCTCTGCTCACCCTGGCGCTGAATGTTTGGGGAGGACACATGACAAAATGAACGCTTCCCCTTGCCTGCCCATCGCGGTGCCTTCTCGCCACGCTGAGGTTCTCTCCTGGGAGGGTTCCCAGAGTTCGGAAGCCCGGGTGAAAAGTTTGGCGGGGGTGGGAATTCGTTACTATGTATCATTTCTAATTAGTTGGTATCCAGACCCCAAAGCAGGAGAGTTGCTTGGGCAGAAGCGGATAGCCTTCCCCGTTTAGACATAAACATATCACGCGTGTTGGTATTTCGGAATAAAAGGGCTGGGAAGACAACCCGGAGAGGAAACGAACAATTCAAAACAAGAGCAGAAAGCCTGCCGCTGGGGAACGCGGAGCGCCCAGGAATATCGGAGGGGCGAAAGTACCTGAAAACAGTGGAAAGAACTGAAGTTCACCGGGACCTGACATTTACCAGGAGCCGGAATCTGCCGGTTCAGCTCTGCGGGTGAAGGCCAGAGCCTACGACCCTGGAGGCGGAGGCCTAGGGTCTGTGAAACCAACGCAAAAGCCGACGAGTATCGGTCCCAGGAACTTCCTGGGTCTGGCGCCCGGACTTGCACCCAGAAGAGAAGGGGACCCCCGCGCTGTCGCGGCGCCGCCACCACCCCCTGGAGACGGCCACCTCTCCGGGGACCTCCGTTCCCGGCGAAGGAGCG
>NW_005371012.1:108826-110119 GCF_000412655.1 Myotis brandtii | reverse complement strand
TTTTTCGTATTTATTTATATATTTATTCTCTCGTCCTCCCTCCTCCCCCCCCCTCCTCTCCGCACTGGTTTCCACGCCTTTCTCCAGACCACACTCGCTACTCCCTTACGCACCGGCTCCCACACCCCCGCCCCCAGGACACGCGGGGAGGGGAGAAGGTGCCGCTGGGGTTTCGGGGCCAGAGGGGAGGCGACAGGGGATGCCGAGGGAGAGCGAGGGGGCGAGCGGTGCTCCGGGTAAGTTGTGCAAAGTGCTCCCCTGGAGTACGCGGAGGAGGGGGCCGCGCGCGGGAGCCGATAGGTCCCGACTTTTCTTTTATTTATGCGGAGGGAAGGGGGCCAGGGCGGAAGGGAGTCGAGAACCAATAACGAAAAGAAGTCGCCAACCAATTTTTTCCCCCCTTCTCTTTTCTAATCCCCGACTCGGCCTGGTTTTGGGGGGAGAATTTGAACTGCCCGTTAAAACCCAGGGAGCAAAGGCCAGGGGTTGGGGGGCGGGAGGAGGGAAGAGAGGGGGTTAACTTTGTCCGAGTGTCTCCTGCCGGCGGGGGGGCGGGCTGCAAGGGAATGTCTGCCTCCGGCGGTGGCTCCCCTGGACCCTCGCCTTCTCTCTGGCCTCCCAGGTCAGCGCCCGCTGCCTTTCACATCTTCTCCTTCATTTCACTCGCACACGCAATTTTCCGCGAGTGGGACCGAGGGTGACTTCAAGGGAGCGATTTACGACTTTCTCTGAAATCGTGTCAGCTCTGAGAGGCTGAGAGTGACTGGCAGGGTCTGGTGCTTAGAAGACTGGGTCTGTGGGGTGTTAGGGAACCCCCTCCCCATCCATCCCTCATCCTTCCCTGCGCAGCTCCCGCGGGTTAAAACCCCTCACTCTCTTCCGCCTCCCAGGCCACACCCAGAACTCATTTCCAGCAGGTAGTCGGGTTCCCTGAGGCTGAACCACAAAGGGGTGCCCAGGATCTGGGGGTCCCAAGGGGTGGGAGGGAGGGAGCGGGTCAGCACTTGGTACCGCCCTGAGCTCATTAATTCCGAGCTCCTCCGCTCAGAATCTGGAGGGGGCGCGCCCCAATCGCGCGGTCAGGAGTGGGGGTGGGGTGGTCAGAGAGGCCCCGACATTCTGCGCGCTCCTGGGCCTGAGTGACTGGACGCCCGGCCTCGGATGGACGCTGAGTCCTGGGGGCGAAACGCCCTCCCAGCGGGGCAGGACGCCAGGGCCGCAGGCCTTTTGTCTCCCCCGGGAAATAGTGTCTCCAGCACAAAATACAATAAAATAAACCCAGCCCTCAGCCTC
>NW_005371012.1:95633-108663 GCF_000412655.1 Myotis brandtii | reverse complement strand
GGCCCCACTGTGCCCCGCTCCGCCCCTCTTCCTCACCTGTGACCTTTGCCCTCTCAGCATGTGGCACACTCCCTCCTCTGCCCTCTCTCCAGGCACAGGGGGCTCCTCAGGCTCTTGGGGGAGGGGGAGGCCCTCTAGGAATGGGAGCCTACTGGAAGGTGTTAAACCTGCCCCCTCCGTGGCCCCAGAATTGAAAGGGGGGACACCAGGGTGCCTTGCCCAGACCCGGTACCGGCTGCCTGAGTCATAGGGGTTTTCAGGTCCCTTTCTTCATTGGCGGTGCCACTCGACCACGGAGTGATTGAGGGTCACTTCTGCCCCAGGAGAGACTGAGATGAAATTTTAGGCCGTGTGTGTGTGTGTGTGTGTGTGTGTGTGTGTGTGTGTGTGTGTAAGATGAGGTAGACTTCACATCTCATCTTGCTGGAGGCTCAGGCCTGTCTTGACCTCCAGAGGTGGAGAGGTGGCTCTACAGGGCATGTGCACGCATATACGTGCAGATATACACAAGGCTATGTTACATAGGTTGTTCATTCATTCATTCATTCATCCATCACTGATCTCCCTCTGGGCTCAGAAGGACTCAAGGTGCCTCTTCTCTGTATCTGTGGGTGCACGGGCCAGGGTATCTGTGTGGGTGGGTTTGCGTGCAGGGCTGCTGGAGGCGGTGGTCCCGAGGGAGGGCTGTGCTTATAAGTGAGCATCTGTGTCCGTGTTTATGTTCTGGCATCTCTTCCACGTTGCCTTGGTGTCGCTCCCCGCGCTGCCCAGAGGGTATAAGTGGTGTTTTGGAGAAAAGACCCCTGGAGCGAACCTGGTGCAGAGGCTGGAAGACGGTCCCTCCTCTCAGCTTTGGCATTGGGCCCCTCTCCCAACTGGGTGGGGCGAGCCTACAGCAGGACCCCGGGATCCAGGGCCCTCCAGCTGGGCACTGGAACCCCAGGCAAGCAGGACCACCTAACCCTTGGCACTGCTCCTGCCCTCCCTGGCAGCCCACTCAGAGTGGCTGGTCCAGTAGCAAGGAGTCCCCCCCCCTTAACAGGCTCCCCCAGACCCAGCGCTGGTGGCACCAACCCTGCGTGGTCACAGCTTGGGGATTCCGTGGGCTCCCGAGGGGCAGGTGCGGGGGAGGAGGGGGAGGTGTCTGTCGGAATGAGCGTGGCTGGTCTCGCCTGCTGGAGACCAATTTCACAAATGATTTTTGCAACAATTAAGAAGTGTGGCGGGGTGAAATGGCGATTTCACATCCAGCAGGGGAAAGGGGTGCACCTGGGAGCTGGGGCGGCTTCCGCTGGAGGTGGGGGGGGATTTCCCCCTCCTCTCAGTCCCCCTTGCTCACCTGCTGGCCCCAGTGCACCCCCATAGAGACAGTAATCAACTCCTAAGACCCCCAATCACTGCTGTTAGCACTGAGGGGCGCCCTCTGCATTGCGGATGCTGGACTGGGCCTGGCCTGGAAACTTTTCCCTTCAGCCTCTCATCCTGTTCTCTCTCTCTCTCTCTCTCTCTCTCTCTCTCTCTCTCTCTCTCCTGCTTTCCTCTTCCCTCTCCTCTTTCTCTCTCTCTTTCTCACACTCTCTCACAGGCACGCATAACGCCCTTTTCTTTCTCTGTCCCCCCACACTCTGTCAGGGGCTCTTCCATCTCTTTTTGTCTCCTTCTCTTTCCTCCTTGTCTTTCTGACTTCTCCCAGCGGCTTCCCCCTCTTGGTCTGTTCATCTCCACCGCCTCCCCCATCTCCATGGTTTCCTGAGGTATGCCCAGCCCCCGTTGCTCTGCGGGCTGTAACTCAGCCCTGAATCCCTGGGAGAGCCCGTGGTCCCCTTGGGGTGGGGCAGAGGCCTTCTGGAGGGGCCCCTCTCTGCTTTGCCTCTACCTCCGCCCGTCTCTGTCTCTAAAGCACTGCTTCCCAACCTAAGCGTCTCTAAAATCCTGATGCCCCCCCCCCCCCGTGGCATATAATTCTTATTATTCAAACAGTGAACTCCTATTCATGTGGAGGAAGCCTAAAAGGCCATTCACTTGGTCTAAACAAGCTTCCAAAGAACATGGAATTCATGAAAGATAAAAATAAAAGAATGAAAGGACGGTTGAAGTACTGAGGAAGGAATCACCAAGAAATTGTTTTAAAAAAATGAAGTGATATGAAAAAATAGCAAATAAAGTTTCAAAACATATAATAGAGAACTGAAATGCATAAATATGTCACAATATATACCTATATACTGTAGATGAGCCCCGAGAACCATAAGAAATGTAAAAAAGTCACTGTTGTTAACTCATTCTCAAATTGCCCCCCTTAAAAATAAAATTGCCCCATTGGGGCGTGTGCCCCATGTTGGGAACCACTGCTCTAAAGGAACATCTCCAGGCCCAGCCCAGCCTGACTCCAGTCCCCTCACCCCCACCCCCAAGTCACTCCATGCTAGTACTCTGGCTGATAACTATCCCCTACCTCCACCTCTCTCTGTCCTGAGATCTTGCCCGCCCCCAACTTCATTTATAAGGACAACAACAGTGCTAATAGGAAGTCTTTCTCCCAAGTTCCCAAATTGAACCCTCCAAACCCAATTAAAATGGGGAAGAAAAACATAGACCCCAGGATCAGGAGCAAGGCCCAGGGGGACATCAGCCGGGGAAGCTGGCCTTTCTCTCGCTGCTCTGGCCCCAGCCTGTGAGTGATAGAAAGTGTGATACAACTTAGGACCGCTCCTGGGGTCCCCTTTCCCTGCCCCCACGTGGCCAGTGGCCCTTCTCCCAGCCCAAGGAGGAGCGCACTGTTTATTCCAGATCTCTGCAATGAGCCCTTTCTGAAAGCGATTGCCCAGTAAACCTTCCGTTTAAAGGGTGATCAATCCACCTTGAAAACCAGGGGTTTGGATTTCAGCGGGGCCTTTTGCATTTTCAGAGGCTCCGGCCAAAGACATCTACAAATGGAATTATTCCGTCTTCAAATGTTTGATAATGAGAGAGGAGGGGTGGGGTGGGGGTGGGGAGAGGAATGGAATATCGTGGAACAAAGCACCCTCCGCAGGCTCCCTCCAGGTTCCGGATGCCAGGATTCCTTGCCTGGCCCCCGTTTGAAGGGGCTCCCTTGAAAAAGAACACCTTTGCCAACTCCCCCAATCTTCTGCTACCATTTTTCTCTTATGGAGCAGCATTCTTCGAAGAGAGGCCTTGAAATCTCTGCCCCAACCTGCAGAGGAAGGAAAGGGAAGTGGCAGTGTTTTCTTGCTTGACATTTTTCTCTTCCCCAGAAAAAGAAAATAGACCGTGTGGGGTTCCAGTTCTCAAGGTAAATAACAAGGGCAGTAATAATAACACGGCTTCTCCCAGGCCCACTGCTCAACAGGCTCTCCCGGAGCCGCCTCCTTCCCTTCCTCCTGGCCCTCCCTCCCTCCTCCTCCTCCTCCTGATCCTCCTCCTCTCTCCCTTCCTCTCTTCTTCCTTCTCCTCAGGCTGGTGCTGGGAGCCCTTACCTCCTGAAGTTCTGGAATTCAAGACTGTGAGGTTGAAACTTAGAGGGACACCCAGGGGGTGCCCAGATGCCTCCCGTGCCCACCTTGCCAGGTGGCCAACTGCTGGGACTGCCTCCCCCTCTCCCTGCCCTTGCTCCTCTGGTTTTTCCTCTCTCTCTCTCTCTCTCTCTTTTAAAATATATTTTTATTGATTTCAGAGAAGGAGGAGAGAGGGAGAGAGAGAGAGAAACAATGATGAGGGAGAATCATTGATCGGCTGCCTCCTGAACGCCCCCCCCCCCACTGGGACCTGGCATGTGCCCTGACCAGGAATTGAACCATGACCTCCTGGTTCATAGGTTGATGTTCAGCCACTGAGCCATGTTGGCTGGGCATGGATTTTCCTCTCTTGCTGCTTTCCCGCTGGCTTTCGGAAGTGCAGTCAAGGCCATCTTCACAGCGCGTTCTCCAATATCTGGAAAAACCCCTCCCCTGCCTATTAACCCCCCTTTCCACTTCGGTGTGGGGAAAGTGCCCCCGATAGGAGAATGCCCCTCCAATCCGGCCCCAGTCCCCTAAAGGGTGGAAGGGACTGTGTGTGTGTTGGAGTGTATATGTAGGAATGTGAGGCTGAGAGCATATAAGAGCATGTGAGTGCGCCTGTACCTGTACATGTGTGCATGTGCGCATGTATGCATGTGTGTACACAGGATGTATGTGGGTCCACGCAGGTAGCAGGAGGTGGAGGTGCATGTGCGATGGGAATGTGTTCCTGGAACCACTGGAAACCTCCTCCCAAGCTCCCAGCTGCCTGAACAAAAGCCCAAGTGTCAGATCTCACCGGGCTGCCTCCTCTGGCTCCCTTAGATCACTTCTCCAAGTTCATTTTGCACTAAGTCCAGCGTTAATGGGTGGTAGACTGCACCCTTGGACAATTACCTTATCACAGCCCAACATCTATGGAACCGGCAAAGCATTTTCATGAAACAAATCAAAGGTTGGGGGTGGCTGTCGGCCCAGCGCCGGCTGGCCTGCAGCTCTGGCTGTGCACGGTTCCAGGGAAGCTCACAGCCCAGGCTAACTTTCCCTCCAGGCCCCCAGGCTTTGGGGGGGCGGGATGGGAATTAGGTTGAAAGATCAAACGCTGCCTGGTCCCCACCTCAGACGGGCCGTTGCTGAGGGAAAGCTGATGGAATTGGGTTCCGTGGGTCCCCAGGGCTGGTCTGTCCTTGTCTCCTTGGAAAGCCCCCTCCTCTTCATGGCCTGTCAGTAGGGAGGGCTCTCTCCCAGGTGCAGCAGAACTTATTCTACTCCTGCAGCCCACGTGCTATAGCAGATGCTCAATAAATATTTACTGGATGAATGAATGAATGAACGAATGAATGACGGCAGCACAAGCAGGGTATCTGGACTTGGGAAAAGTGGGAGACCTGGGCTTGAATCTTGCGAGGTCAGCAACTTGCCGTCATATCGAACCTTTGCTGTGCCACATGCACACATATGACACATACACACGTGCTCCAACAGAACTCAAAACATGGCCCATCTGTACTGCCTTAGGCAGCAGGAAGGCCTAGGGCTTGGTCTGCAGTCAGCACTCAACACATGCTGGCTCCCTTGCTTCCTGCTCCCTCTGTAGTCAGCCCGGGGACCAGACCGTTTGGTGCTCATCTCTGCAATTCCATGGCTGGGCTCTATGTCTGGAAGAACATGGGATGCTCCATAAAGGACTAAGTTGAATGACCATATTACTCTGTGACCTTGGGCACCAGTATAGATAACCAGCCTTTTTGAAGGCCTACCCCATGCAGGCATCTAACAACCAGCCTGTTTAATCTCAAAGCCTCCCCGTGTGGTGGATACTAGCATCTCCGTTTTACAGAGGCTCGGGGAGGTGTCCAAGGTCAAACAGACCAGTTCAAGGTCAAAGAGTACCAGGTGGTAGGAAAGAGATTTTAACTTAGGCTTCTTTGACTCCAAAGCCTGTCCTCTTTCTTGCTCTCATTTCTTTGCCTGCTGCCTCAGTTTCCCCGTTTGTAAACGAGATGAACCCAGCACTGAGCACAGAGATGGACACATGGCAGGCACTCAGAAGGAGCTATTGATTGAATGAATGAAATGGGAGCATCCTAATGACCTAATGACCGTAGGTTGGCTCCGGAGTCCATGGGGTGGGGCTGGGGCTGGGAGGGAGCCTTTGAGACGATCTTGTCCAAGGAGTTTGCAGCATCAGGAGCCCACCTCCCTCCTAGGGGCTGAGGAGAAACCACAAGGGCTTTTGCGTGGCCAGAAAGTGCCTAGCCCAGGGGAGGAGGTGGCCCGTGTGGGAGCGCCGGGGGCCCTGGTGGGTGCCGGTCTTCATTGGAATGTATAGGTGGAAGGCAGTGTGCACTGCATATTTGTCTGGGTGAATTAAAGGCACAATCCCCAGTCCCCAGAGGGAGCAGTGGGCTCATATTTATACATTTAGTCTTACAGGTGTAAAATAGGTTTCCTTTATGCTTATATAATAATTTTTCATTTGAATTTCAAGGCTTTATTCCCTTCTTTGGATTCAAGTCTTCCACCTGAACCCGATTCTCTCCATAACCATTAATTCCTTCATCATAAAAATGAATTCCATCACATTCTCTATACTGGCAGTTAGAGCAGATCAAAAAGTGCCGTTGCAAAGGGGCGCCCCCCACTCTTACCCCCCTCCCCCCGCTTCTACCATTGTAGTTTTCAGCTTTCCCGTCCGCCCCACTCCCCACCAATGCTGAGTTTCAGAAACCAGGGCTTGGAGCAGAGAAACTTATTTCTCTCGCTTGGGAAGGGGGGTGTGCGCTGTAGAATATGCTCTTCAGTTTCAGGACAACAACAACAATAATCATGGTGACTTGGTACTTACGACGAGCCAGACACTTGCGAGGCACTTGGCGTACATCATCTCATTAAATGTCATACACACCAGGTCCCAGTGTCTTCATGTTACAGATGAGACAAAAGTCCAGAAATGTGAAATAAATTGCCCACGGCCACACAGCTAAGAGATAGCAGGGCTTAAAATTTTAAAAAAAGTATTAACTATTCCACATAGACATTATAATAGAACTAGAGGCCCAGTGCACGACATTCTTGTCCCTCAGCCCGGCCTGTGCCCTCTCAGCCTAAGCCGGCAGTCAGACATCCCCCGAGGGGTCCTTAGCACTGCCGAGGAGGGAGAGGCTCTGGCCACTGCTGCTGTGCTCTCCAGCTGTGAGCCTGGCTTCTGGCTGAGTGGTGCTCCCCCTGTGGGAGCACACTGACCACCAGGGGCAGCTCCTGCATTGAGTGTCTGTCCCCTGGTGGTCAGTGCACATCATAACAACCAGTCATTCCGCCGTTTGGTCAATTTGCATATTAGAATTTTATTACATAGGACTAGAGGCCCGGTGCATGGGATTCATGCACTGGTGGGGGGTGTGGCCTGCGGGGATCGGCCCACTATGGGAGCACTGCTCATCCCCATCAGCATAGTGGCTGTGGACCTGCCCTCTGAGTGGCTGCTCCCTGGTCCGGCATCTTCCGTGGAGCCAGAGCACTGGCTCTCCTGGGGAAGTCGGAGCCGCTCCCTGGTCCGGCATCTTCCGTGGAGCCAGAGCACTGGCTCTCCTGGGGACCCAGTCGGAGCCAGGCCCAGGAGCTGAGAGGCAGCCATGAACCTGCTTTCCAGCCTCCAGGGTCAGCTCTGTATTGAGTGTCTGCCCCCTGGTGGTCAGTGCACATCATAGCGACTGGTCAACCCGTCGTTCTGGTGGTTCCGTCGTTCGGTTGCTGGGCTTTTATTATATAGGATGGGCACTCACACGCATAATAGATACCCTCTTGTGCCCCTCCCCTACCTCGTTTTCTTTATTTTCTCCCAGAAAATAAAATGAGTTTGGCACATATCCTTTCTATACATGCTGTAGTAGGTTGAATAACAGCTCCCACAGACATTAGGTCTTAATCCCTACAACCTGTAAATGTTATCTTAACATGTGAAAGAATCTTTGGCCATGGGACTGAGTTTAAGATCTTGAGATGGGAGATTACCCTGGATTATCTGGGTATGTTTGAAATGCCATCCCAGGTGTCACTGTAAGAGAGAAGGAAGAAAAGGGAGATTTGACAGTAGGAGAAGGTGCTGGGACCATGGAGGCAGCGATTGGAGTGATGTGGCCATAAGCCAAGGAATGCTGGCAGCTACCAGAAGCTGAAAGAAGGAACAGATTGTCTCTTAGAGGGAGCACTTCCTGTGACACCTTGACTTTGGCCCAGGGACAGTAGGATTTAGGACTCTGAGCTCCAGAACTGTGAGAGAATAACTTTCTGTTGTTGTAAGTCACCAAGTTTATGGTCATTTCTCATGGCAGCTACAGGAAGCGAATGCACATGCTTTTATAATTTTACTACATATTTACATTAGAAGATGTAGTCTTTACAGGTTATATATGGTGCACTGTGGACATCATGCTGAAACTTGCTTTTCTTGCCCAACATAATGTTTTTGAGATTTGTCCCGATCGACACACGGTTGTTGGTTTAAAGGCAAAAAAGAATCTGACTGGCCAGGCAGACCCAGTGGGATCTTGAACGGCCCCGTTTTGCCTCCGCAGGACGCTCTGCCAGGAAGAAGTTGCGGTTCTCCTGCCTGTCACGCCCTGAAAGGGCAGAGCCACACCTGTGCTCCCTGAAACCCCCGTGTGACTCAGGTGAACACGGGCTTGCCACGGGTCGGGAAGACTGGGCTTATGGGATCGTGGGGGAAGGTGTGGGGACCAGCTTTCAGGTGAACTCAGGATTCTGTGTCTCTGGGACCTTGGAATGTCAAGGGTTCAAAGCCATGGAAGAGAAAGGCAGTAGAATGGGAAAGAGAATGTGTGTGTCTGCGTGTACGGGCACGGTGCCCGCCCGTGTGCATCTGTGTGCGAGTCTGTGTGTTAGTGTGGACTCCTTGAGGCCACAGACATTGCCTGCCTCTTCCCCCAGGAGGATGAATGAACGAATGCGGGGGTGGGAAGGGGGTTGGTGATGGGTCCTGTAGATGTATCTGTCTGTGTATGATTATACAAGTTGATATAAATTGTAAGATTGTGAGTGAATAAAAAGTTACATCCCGTGAATGAAGGTGCCATTGGCCACTCTGTTGGACCCCTTTACAGTTTATACCGGTCTGTGTATGATTATACAAGTTGATATAAATTGTAAGGTTGTGAGTGAATAAATAGTTACATCCCGTGAATGAAGGTGCCGTTGGACCCCTTTACAGTTTATACCATTTTCATGTTTGTGTTTCAAAAACTTGATTCTTGCCTCAATATTGAGTGGCATTCGCCTGGTTATTATTATTCCCAGATGAAGGCAAACTGGGATTAGGGGGGTGAAGCGGCTTTCCTTCTGTCGCAGAACAAGCAGCTGCCAAAGCTGGGGTTATGGGCAGGTGGGTCCAGCGAGTGGGGCTCTGCCGTAGGACACAGGCTTTGAGATGTGGCGAAGTCCATTGTAATCTTGGTCTCAGCCTCCACAATGCTGGGTTTCGTGGGGCAAGTTACTGAACCTCTCTGAAATGTCCTTTTCACATTGAAGGAATGAGCACACTTAGCTTGCAGGGGTGGGCAGGTGGGGGAGGGGGTGGAGAGAGAACACGTGTCCAGTGGCTGGCCCCAGCAGGGCTCACTAAGGGGCAGCTTTTACTGCTTATCCTCAAGCAAATGTTATTTTTCCTCTTGCAGTCCCAGGCTGTAACCTGCATTCCACCCAGAATGATCAGGGACATTTAGGGAAGCAAGCAGCTCAACCAGTTGGCTGGCATCAACTGTTAACACCAGGGGGCTTGAGTTGTTCCTTTTTGGGGGTCATTGGGGCGTGATGACCTGTGACCTGTGCAGCCAGCAGGGGTAGGAGCCCAGCAGATTTGGGGTCATCTAGGACTTCTGGAAAGACCTGATGGACCACTTTCCAATCTGGGGTTTTTCATTATGAGGGGCCAGTAAATCAAAGGGACAGCTGCAGGCTACAAACTTAAAAGGGCCCCAGGCCGATGGAACTTGGCAGGGAAGATGCTGATGGGGGAGGAAGCTGTGGCTTCCCTGGCTGGTCACCCAACAAATCTACCGGGAACAAAGTAACGGGAACAAAGTAACGCACCAGGGAAAGGAGCCGGCAAAAATAAAATCGAGAGGTAAATAACAACCCGGAGAAAATACTTTCCACATCTCTGCTGCAGAGGGTCCAGGTCTTTGCTATATAAAGAGTTCTTGCAAATCAATAAGGATGATGAACAACCCCTAGGCAAAGGCCATGGACAGGCAATTTATTAAAGACACCCCTGGAGGCTAGAAGCATAGAAAAATGGTCAGTCCTATCAAATATCTAAGAAAAGCTAATGAAAACAACGAGATACCATGCTCACCCATTGAGTGGCCATTGTAAGACAGGAAATGGTATTCAGGGCTGCTGACGGCTCTGGAAGCTGGGAGCCTGATGTACTGTTGGTGAAGAGTAAATTGGCACCAGCCTCCTAAAGGGCAACTTGGAAAGTATGTTTCAAAAGCTCTAAAACAGCGGTTCTCAACCTGTGGTTCGAGACCCCTTTGGCGGTCGAATGACCCTTTCACAGGGGTTGCCTAAGACCATCCTGCATATCAGACATTTACATTACGATTCATAACAGTAGCAACATTACAGTTATGAAGTAGCAACGAAAATAATTTTATGGTTGGGGGTCACCACATGAGGAACTGTATTTAAAGGGCCAGAAGGTTGAGAACCACTGCTCTAGATGCATCATAAGAGTAACACTTGTATATTGTTTCCTTGGCTCCATGCTCACAACCATCGGGAATGCTTTACATACGTTAGCTCATGTAATCCTCACGGACGACTGTTTGAGGTAACTACTAATATCACCCCAATTGTATTGGTGAAAAAAGGAGGCTTGGAGGGGTTAAGGAGCTGGTTCACAGTCCAACTCCAGGGTCTGTGTTCTTAATGGAACTACCTCTCAGAATGTTTATTTATTTATTATTATTTTTTAAAAGATATTTTTATTGATGTCAGAGAGGAAGGGAGAGGGAGAGAGAGATAGAAACATCAGTGATGAGAGAGAATCATCGGTCTGCTGGGGATTGAGTCTGCAACCTGGGCAAGTGCCCGGACTGGGGATCGAACTGTGACCCCCTGGTTCATAGGTTGACGCTCAACCACTGAGCAACCGGCTAGAATTTTTAAAGAACTGACAAATGTTCATGAAACATTGAGTGGAAAAAGGCAGCTTCCAAAACAGCCTAATCCTATCTGAAAACAAATCGTACGGATGTGTAGAAAAAGAAACCAGAAGGTATACCCAAATGATCAGTGAGTGCCACTAAGAGTGAGAGGATGGATAATATTTATTTTCTCCTTTTGGAGAGAGACAGAGAGAGAAACATGGATTTGTTGTTCCACTGATATAGGCATTCATTGGTTGATCTTGTATGTGCCCTGACCGGGGATTGAACCTGCAGTCTTGGCCTATCAGACGACACTCTAACCGACGGAGCTACCCGGCCAGGGCCTACAAGCATTTTCTAATCTTAGAAAAATGTTTTCATTGGTTTTAGAGAGAGAGGGAGAGGGAGAAACATTTATGAGAGAGAAACATTGATCTGCTGCCTCCTGCGTGCCCCCTACTGGGGATCGAGCCTGCAACTCCTGCACGTGCCCTGATAGGAATTGAATGGTGACCTCTCAGTGCATGGGACGGCGCTCAACCAACTGAGCCACACCAGCCAGGGCTCTGAATGTTATTATAATGAGAATATGACTTGTAAAAATAAGGACATCCGAGTGAAAGTTATTACAAGGAAAGGAAGCAGACTTTGGGCCCATGTTCATGCCTCAGAACCTAATTACCCCAATCCAGTGTCCAGGCAAAGAAGTGAGATTCATGGCTCACTCCAGATCTTTCCGTAGACCCTGGGCCGCCTGTCCCCTGCTCCCCAATGAGTGGGGAAGCATTGGTGTGAATTGCCTCTAAGACAGCTTCCCGGACACCCATCCTGCACCAGCCGGGAGCAGTGGGCATGGCCGGCACTCGGGGAGTTTACGGCAAAGCTCGGATGCCACCCAGCTCTGCTGGACTTTGAGTCCCGTGCACAACTGCACGTTATTCCGCTCCCAGTGAATAAAGTTGTCTTTTCACCCCTTGGCCCGAACCACTCAAGGAGCTTCAATGAGAATGTGGACTCTCAGAGTGCGGTCCCCGGAGCAGCAGCGTCAGCGTCACCTGGGACGCGTTAGAAATGCAACTTCTCCGGCTGCACCTCTGACCTGCAGAATCCGAACTCCGGTGGGTGGGGGGCAGCGAGCCGGGTCATAACAGCCTTCCAGACGGTTCTGACGCTCGCTGGAGTGTGCGAGGCACTGGCTCAGGGGGACCGCCGTGAGGGTGAGGAGTGTTGGAGGGTGTGAGAGGCATTTGTCATTTTCTCAGATGTCCCCTCCCCGCCACGTGACTGGCTCTGCTAAACTCGTTCTTGAAACCCTGAAACCGGCTCTGGGAAATGAGCCCGTCTTTTTTATTCTCCCCTCCCTCCCTCGGAACGCTGCTGACAGCTGATTAAGGGGAACGACTCTCCAAAGATTTCTTTCCATATATTAGGTTAGGGAAGGCTTTGAAAACTTTTCGTGCCAATTGCGCCTGCGAAGATCCCCTTCACTGGCTCTCCCTGGGGGTGGAGGAGTTGCATCCGCCGCCTGGAAATGCAGCCGATGACCTCTATTTCTGTACCTCTCTGGGCAATGCCAGGCCGAGAGCCGGGCTAGTCCCCACGTGGGCGCCAGCATGGGTCACTGTGTGACCTTGGGCTGGTCACTTCCCCTGTGGTGCTGTGTGCTCCTGCTCACCTGCGGGCTCAGATGGTCCCTATGTTCATACCCAGGATTTCGAGCTTCTTCCATTTGGAATTTCCAGATTGGCATTATTGAGAAGGGTCATGGAGGTGAGTTTCATACGTTGATTAATTTTAGGGAAGAAATCCATGGAATTGCAGGAGGCAATGTGTGTGTGAGTGTGTGTATGTGAGTGTGTGAGTGAGTGGGTGTGTATATGTGAGTGAGTGTGTGTGACTGTGTATGTGAGTATGTGTGAGTGACTGTGTATGTGTGTGTGTGTCTGAGAGTATGTGTGTGTGAGTGTGTGTGTGTGTGTGAGTGAGTATGTGAGTGTGAGTCTGTGTGTGAGTGTGTGTGTGCGCGTGAGTGTGTGTATGTGAGTGTGTGTGAGTGACTGTGTATGTGTGTGTGTGTCTGAGAGTATGTGTGTGTGAGTGTGTGTGTGTGTGTGAGTGAGTATGTGAGTGTGAGTCTGTGTGTGAGTGTGTGTGGGTGTGAGTGTATGTGTGAGTGTGTGTGTGAGTGTATGTGTGAGTGTATGTGTGCATGTGTGCACATGGGTGAGTCTGTGCTCTGAAGACTGGGGCAGCTGAAGTCCGTAGAAAGGAAGACGCAGACTAATGCAGACAAAAGGGCAGATTTTGGTTTTCTTCATTTCCAGACGGATATGGCGACTGAGAAGTGTACCGATACTG
>NW_005371012.1:92127-95602 GCF_000412655.1 Myotis brandtii | reverse complement strand
GGGGGGGGGGGGGGGGGGCTGCTGTGAACGGGAACTCGGCCATCAGACACGCTCACCCGGAAGGCAGCACTTGCCTGTCCTCCTGGACCCCGCGGCCTCGCATGAAAGTAGGATCCACGTGAGGGCAGAGCTCCCTTGGACTGGACAGGGAGCCCTTTAATCAGAGGGAGCCCTGCAGAGGTAGGTTCTTCATTTCCCTTCAAGGGAAAGTAAAGCCTAGAGGGTGGGGTGGGAGGGGCTGTGGAGGGATGTGAGATGCTCCTGAACCCCACTTCAGGAGCCAAGATTTGGATCCCCTTGAAGGGGGGCTGAGCCATGGCTCCCTGGGGTGGGTGTGCAGGGTGTGGGGGTTGAGCCATGACTCCCTGGGGTGGTGTGCAGGGTGTGGGGGGGCTGAGCCATGGCTCCCTGGGGTGGTGTGCAGGGTGTGGGGGCTGAGCCATGGCTCCCTGAGGTGGTGTGCAGGGTGTGGGGGCTGAGCCATGGCTCCCTGGGGTGGTGTGCAGGGTGTGGGGGGGCTGAGCCATGGCTCCCTGGGGTGGGTGTGCAGGGGTGGCGGGGGGCTGAGTCAGTTGCCTCCAATTGCAAGTGGTCTCATCGATCTCAAACGCCACGATATGTCAGAGGTTGGGCAGTGAGCACCTACACTCTCAGTGGGCCCCATCCACAGTCTGCAAGGGAAAGAGCATCTTACCTTGACCCCCTGGGCTGGCCAGTGACCTCTGACCTACAGCTGGGTCATGGTGTCCATCAGCTCACAGCTGGCTCCGGTTCATGGCTCCTGCGGTCTCTGCCCAGTAAGGGGAGGCTCAGGGTGCCGCCTGCGTGGGCCCAGGCCGTTCCTGCCCAGCCGTGAGCCGGAGCCAGGAATCAAGGTTCCAGTGGCTGAATCTGCCCAGCGCAAACAGTAAGTTTATCTTTTCGTTTTTATTTGTTTAATTAAAAAATTTTTTATTGAGAGAGAGAGAGAGAGAAACATCTATTTGTTGTCCCACTTATTTATGCATCCATGTGTTGCTTCTTTTACGTGCCCTAACCAGGAATTGAACCCGCAACCTTGGCGCATCAGGATGATGCTCCGACCAACTGAGTCCCCCCCGGGCCCAGTCAGGGTGGGATTCATTACCTGTGGTCCCACATAGACACCAACTGTGATTCCCAAGCCGCAGAGCTAAGGACCTTCATCGTCAGCCCCTCTGACACTCAGGGTTCAGACCCCGGCACTCCAGCTGTGTGTGATGGGGTGACTCAGTTTACCTCCCCTGCCTTCCTCTCTGCGTCTGTAACCGTGGGGATAACAATGCCTACCTCTTAGGGGCCGATGGGAGATTCAATGAGCTACTGCGTGAAAGCCCTGAGCCCGCTGGCCGAAACTTAGTAGTTGTATAGCAAATGCTCATTGTTATTACAGAGCCTTCACAAATGTGTACTGAATCTGATGGGACGATGTGGGCACAAAAATGAGAAACAATTAGCCCTAGCTGGGTTGGCTCAGTGGCTAGAGGGTCAGCCTGCAGACTGAAGGGTCCTGAATTTGATTCTGGACAAGGGCACATGCCCGGGTTGTGAGCTTGATCCCCAATAGGGGGCATGCAGGAGGCAGCAGACCAATGCATGATTCTCTCTCACCATGGATGTTTCTATCTCTTTCTCTCCCTCTTTCTTCCTCTCTGAAATCATTAAAAATATATATATTTTTAAAAATGTGAAACAATTCCAAGGGGTTGGGGTTTGAATCCTGCCCCTGCCCTTTTCCAGCTGCGAGACTCTGGGCAGCAGCTCCCTCTGTCTCCTGGCTGGTAGTTGCATCTGCCTCAGAGGGTTGTCCAGAAAGACAGACAATCAGGCCAGAGGGACCTGCACGCAGGGGCGAGAGCCCAGGCGGGGCCCGGAGCCCTGCAGACTTGCTATTTGAATCGCACTGGAACCACCATCTGGTTTGTGTTTATTTGTTTGTGTGTTTGTTTTTTAGAGAGAGTGGAAGGGAGGGAGAGGAGGAAGGAGAGAGAGAAACACCGATGTGAGAAAGGCATCGATTTGTTGCCTCCCACAAGCACAACCCAGGTCTGTGCCCTTGACTGAGAATCGAATCTGTGACCCTTTGGTCCATGGGCCAATGCTCTAACCATTTAGCAACACTGGCCCAGGCACAACTGTCTGATTTTACTGGTGATCCAAATGACTTGCCCAAGGACACTCGGCCAGGCAAGTGGCAGAAGCCGGTGTGGAAGCATCAGTGAGAACTGGGTCGGGGACAACAGTCTGCCCTTAGGTCTAAAAGGAGGCTCCTGACTCAGACACACCCATCCTGGGTGGAACCAGGCAGCTGAGGGGGGCACGGCTCTCCTGCAGGGCGGCCTGTGTCCCCCACGCCACTGCCGCTCTAGGACTGGCTTTCTCTGCTGCTCGCGGAGGCTGCATGGCTGGGAGCTGGCCAGGGGCAGCCTGCAGCCCGGAGCGTCCCTGCCTCTGATCTGAATTTCCCCGCTGCGGCCGGGTGACAGGCGTGGAGCGAAGATGTGTTTAGGCCCTGGGCAGGCTGGCAGCCATTTCAAAGGGAAGGCTGGTCCTTGATATATTCCCTGAAAATATTCAAAAGAAAACAAGGGTTCGGTTTATAAAAGCAATACTCGCTCTTTGCAAAGTATGTGGCACCGATGAGGACTGCCCACCACGGAGTCCTTCCCACATGTCCACGTAAATGCCCAGGACTTTCCCTGTCCCTACATCTGCAGTGACACTGTGGGTTCGAGGGCTGTTTTACTCAAATCTACATGAAAACAGAGCTTCATGTCCTTCATTCCTGTTTGTTTGTTTGTTTGTTTGCAGACAGTATATGCAGTGGCTGCAGGACGTTCCTTTGTGTGGATAGAGACAGTTCCATTAACCACCCCCACAGGAGACTCCTGTGGCTGCTGTGCTGGGCCCTGGCGCACCTGCCGTATGAAGGCCTCCCCTCGCTGCCCGGGGAGGAGCGGCGCCCAGCGGGCATTGTTCTCCCGGCGCGTGGAGTGGCACCAAGTTCACTTTGGCTCCCAGTGCCCGCAGGCAGGTCCTTCCAAGCAAGGATGTTCCCTCTCCTGCTAGTTGGGCGATTTGGAAACCTGGGCTCGAGTAAATATATTATTTCCCCCAGTCGTTCTCAAATTGCCTGTTCACCGAGCGCGGGCGGCCAGTTGAAGCGAGAGAGGAAAACAACCCCCCAAACTGCGGACCAGCTGTGCCGTGATGTGTAGACAAAATAACCTCTGGCAGGCGGACGGGATCAGCTCTCTGACCGTGGGTTCTTACCAACGTCAGCGAGACTTCAGCTGTTCCAGGGGTTTGGGCTTTTGTTTCTTCCTCCTCCTCCTCCTCTCCCCTCCTCCCCCTCCCCCCTCCTGGCTGGTTTGTTGTGCAAACAGTACTCCAATATTAGGTGGAACGAAAAGGAAGTAAAAGGTGCTCATCCACTTGGGCTCAGAGGAGTCAGAGA
>NW_005371012.1:89947-92053 GCF_000412655.1 Myotis brandtii | reverse complement strand
TCCCTCCCATCCTTCCTCCATTCCTACCTTCTTTCCTTCTTCCCTCCTCCCTCCATCCCATCCTTCCCTCCCTCCCTTACATCCTTCCTACCTTCCTTCCTTCTTCCCTTTTTCCCTCCTCCCCTCCCTCCTCCCTTACCTCCCTTTCTCCTTCCATTCTTCCTTCTTTCCCTCTTTCCTTTCTCCCTCCCCCTTCTTCCTTCCTTTCTTTCATTTTTTTTTTACATTTAAAAAATGTGCGGTAAAATATACATACATGAAACATACCGCCCTAAACTATACAAACAGTGGCATTTGCACGTTCACATCGTGTGCAACCATCGCACCATCTAGCTCTAGATCTTGGTCCGTCCCCCCCCTGGAGGGAACTGTGACCCCGTTTCTCCCCCACCCCAGCCCTAAGCAGCCCCTACCTTCCTCTCTGTCTCTATAGATCTGCCTGCTCTGAGCAGTTCCTGTACGTGGAATCATGCAACGTGTAGCCTGTGCTGTTCCCAGTCCATGGAGACAGCAGACCCAGCTCCGGCGGCTTCCATGGCTGTGCTCATCGTCTCCGGGTGACATAGTGGTCCCTCCCAGCCCGTGACCGTTTCCTGGGTGAAGCTCATGTGTCAGGTGCTGGCCTCACAGACTTTGTCTCCTGGAACCCGCAGATCATGTCCTTTCTTATCACCATCATCCCCATTTTGCAGATGAGGAGACTGAGCTTCAGAGAGGCTATGCCGCTCCCCAAGGGCCATGCTCTCGGTGGCAGAAGGGGCGTTCGCACCAGGCTACCCTGGTCCCTGTGCTTTTTACCCTCCAGTGGGGAGAGGCCAGGGACACTGCTACACACCCGCCTGTGCACACGGCAGTTTCTACAACCCACAGTTATCAGCCCAGCGTGTCAATGGAGCTGCTGCCCCAGACGGTGGTCTAGCGGGAGGGGGATGAGCCGGTGGGATGGGGGTTTCTGGAGGAGGAGGGATGAGGGTGAGTGTGGTAACAGAGTTGATGGGCAGGTGGGGCCCCCACTGACTGGGTTTGGTGGCCTCCTCCACCCGCCTCTGCCTCTTGGAATGAAGACCCAGCCGTGGGCCCTGGCTGGGTAGCTCGGTGGTTAGAGCATCAACGCGATACGCCAAGGTTTCTGGTTCGATCCCCAGTCAGGGCAAGAATCAACCAATGAATGCAGAAATAAGCGGAACAACAAGTCGACGTTTCTATCTTTCATTTTCTCTATCTAAAAATCGATCAGTAAAAATTAAAATAAAAAGGAATCCGTGGATCATGGCCTTTCTTATCACTGTCATCCCCATTTTGAGGTTTCTGGTTCGATCCCCAGTCAGGGCAAGAATCAAACAATGAATGCAGAAGTAAGTGGAACAACAAGTCGACGTTTCTATCTTTCATTTTTTTTCTGTCTAAAAATCGATCAATAAAAATTAAAATGAAAAGGAATCCATAGATCATGGCTTTTCTTATCACTATCATCCCCATTTTACAGATGAGGAGACTGAGCTTTAGAGAGGTTAGACTTGGATTTGTCCGTATTTCAGCTGACGTCTGCATAGGCGCGGACTACTGCAGAAGTCTTTCAGATTCTGGACACAGTCCTTTCTCTCTTTTTAGTTGATGAGGAAAAGTTGGAAGGTAAATGGATAATCCTAGACCTGCAGAACCTCTGAGGTGGTTTTAGCCAGAGTCACTGGGGGACTTGGGTCAGGCAGGATGGGGGCAGGCACTGCCTGATGACAAGGCCACTGCAGCTCTTGGGCCACTGCTCCGGCTGCTCCTTCTCCTGCTCCCGCACCCTTCCCAGGAGAACAGTAATAGTACCCAGCCCACGGGGTTGTTGGGAGGACTCAATGAGATAATATCCATGACAGCGTGGCACTGGCCACCAGTCCGCTCTCACCACATGTTTACTCTTGTTATTGTTGTCATTATTATTACTATTATTACTAGAGGCCCGATGCATGAAGATTCGTGCAAGAATAGGCCTTCCTTCCCCTGGCTGCTGGCACCGGCTTCCCTCCAGCACCCGGGACCCGGGCCTTCGCTCTGGCCACCATCTTCCGCCTTCGCTCCAGGCTGGAGCCGCCTCCCGCCCGCTCCGGCCAGCTC
>NW_005371012.1:88057-89415 GCF_000412655.1 Myotis brandtii | reverse complement strand
CCCCCAACTGCCCTCCCCTGCCAGCCCGATTGCCCCCTAACCACTTCCCTGCTGGCCCAATCACCCCCAACTGCCCTCCCCTGCCAGCCCGATTGCCCCCTAACCACTTCCCTGCTGGCCCAATCACCCCCAACTGCCCTCCCCTGCCAGCCCGATTGCCCCCTAACCACTTCCCTGCTGGCCCAATCACCCCCAACTGCCCTCCCCTGCCAGCCCGATTGCCCCCAAATGCCCTCCCCTGGCGAGACCCACCTCCTCTGCTGGGAGCCGCCTCCTCTGTGTGAGGTGGTGGAGATGCCAGTCCCTGCCTCCACTGTGTGCATGACCATCTTGTGGCGGCCATCTTGTGACGATGTCATGGGAGGGTGTGATGCCACCTAGGCTTTTATCAGTATAGATTGTCAGAATCAGGAATATCACTAGATGGGGATCTAGTCCAACCCCGTGGTTGATAGATGGGGAAAGTGAGGCTCAGAGAGGCAGCCGCCCACTCGCCACCCCCCGTGACTGAGAGGAGATGCAGGCCCCTCCCAGCCCTGAGCTGCTCTGGGCCTGACCTGGACAGAGCAGGAATTTCCACCTGCGGCTGAAGACTCCCTTCCCTCTCCAGCCTTTCCCTCCCTGAACCAATTTGTAATTACTGGCCTGTGGCCACGTTTCTCCACCTCCCTCCCTCGTGGCAGACCTGCGAAACCTGTATGAGGAGCTGCTGTGGGCGGCCAGCCTCTGGCTTCCGGCCCCTTTGTCCCTTGGCTCCTGGGAGGGGGAGGATGGGCCCCCCCCCCCAGCCCTTCCCTGCTGGCCCATAATCCACGCTTGTCTAGGCTGTAATTTGCGGCTGGTGCCCGGGCCATTCTGGGTGTGGTGCCCGCTGGGGGAGGTGGGAAGACACAGGCAGGGGCTCCCAGGCCATCGGAGGAATTCAGAAGAATTCGGGAGGTGCCGTGGGGACAGTGGTGGGATGAATGAGGACAGAGGTGGGTGCCAGGCCCAGCCAGGGGCGCCTCCCCCCTCCCTCCCCAAGGCCCCGTGGGCGATGCCACCGCAGCCGGAGTTCCGGGAGTTGGGGCGTCTCTGGCACAGCTGCTGACTTTGGCAGAAAAGAAATCCTCCTACTTAATATCCCTCCTTGCAGAGAGCCGGGGGTTGAAGTGCGCGTGCAAAGGGAAGACAATCTCGTTACTAATGCGCCGTGAAGTACAATAAATATTCTGCTGACAAACTCCAAACCCAGGAAACAATTCCGAAACACTAAGAAATAATCATAATAAAGAGGGAGAACCCAAACCTTCCCCGAGCCTCTCTCTCCTTCGGTGAAATTTTATTAAGACGGGAAGTGAAGTCACGCCCCCGCCCCC
>NW_005371012.1:75357-88041 GCF_000412655.1 Myotis brandtii | reverse complement strand
TTGGGTCAGGATCTTCCTCCTGAGCTGAGGGCTGGTTCCTGATTTCCCCACCTTGAGATCAGATCACCTGGCCAGTGGGCCGGGCCCGGAGCCCTTGTCCTGAGCCCTCCCGATAGACAGGACCCTGTAGAGCCAACCAGATAAACACCTCCCAGCCCCCCTCTCTCCCCGCACCCCACGAGCACGCCCGGGCTTTGAGACCGGCTCCACTTTTTCATTAAATCCGAGAGTCACACGGCAGGAATGACCTGGCTACTTCAATTAATTTTTTTTCCCTTTTAAATCATCAGGTTCCATTTCCTTCGGAGGTGGCAGCATCTCCCAGGAGGGAGGCGGGGCTCGAGACCAGGGCTGCATTTGAATGTTTGGGTCTTGATAGGAGATAGGGACCAGCATGGAGAATCGTCTTTATCACCCCAATGAGGAAGGTGGCGCGTGTGGCCGGGGCTGGCATACCAAACGGCCTGCGAGCCTTTATCGTCATCCCAGGAGCCGCCCCCCCAGCCCTGTCACCTCTGCTATTCCAGGCAAGAGTCAGCCGCCTGCCCTTCTGCGGGGAGCCAGATAGCACCGAGCTGGCCAGCGCAGGGAGCTTAATAAGAAGTGGAAATTGCTCCCAAGGAAAGTTTCCGAGGAATTAACTTCTGAGGGGTGGAGGGGGTGGGAGGGCAGGGAGCCTGAGGGGCGGGAGGAGGAAGGCGAGGAGCTGGGTGGGGACAGGAGATGCCAGCTGCAGCCAGGAAGGAGGGAAGCCTTGATGTATCCAGAAGGATATGTTGCTCTGAACGGGGAAGACAGGTGGGCCCGCCGCGCCCATGGGGACCTGGGGATGCCCAGTTGCCTAAGGGAGGGCATCTGAGCTCTCCCTCTGGGTGCCAATTGTGCCAGACGGCCTGGGGGCATGTGGCTGGGACGAAGGAGCTTTGGCAGCTTCCATCCAGCCCGTCCCGGCCTCTCTCCCTGTGCTCCCCACCCCTGTGCAGAGGCCTCTGCGACACCCTGCCTCCCAGCCCTTTCTTGTCAATATTAGTGGGAACCGGGGAAGGAGACAAACCGAAGGACAAACCCCGCTCCCTCCTGCGAGATGCTGCCGGTTCCCACTCAGCACCTCCCATGAGAGTCCCTCCAGCTCCTCACTCTTCCTGGCTGATCATAAACCTGAGCCAGGTTTCATCGGGCCTCGTCTGGCCCCTCCTCCTCCCTCCCCGCTGGGTGCTCAGGGCCTGGAAAGGCACCAGGCACAGAGCAGGTGCTCAACTAATATGGACCAGTAAGCTCTGTTGAGCACGTGTGAGGACGGCCTGGAGCTGACCTCCTGGGTGAGACCCTGGCCGCCTGCTTCCTAGCTGGGGGCCTGGGCAAGGACTGGCCCTCGGCCTCAGGGTCCTCATCCGGAGGTGGGGGTGATATTAGCAGCTGCGCCATAGAACTGCAGGGAGAAGTAAAGGGCTACTACGAAGGGGCTCAACTGCATTGAGTTAAGTGGGGACAGTTCTTATGAGAGAGTCCGATACCCATTGGATCCTGTGTCCGGCCTCCGTGTTCGGCTGAGATGGGGGCGGGGAGGAGCTTGGGCTGGGAGTTAGGAGCCTGGCCTCCTCCCTGGAGAGTTAGAAACATCGATGAGAGAGGAACATCGATCAGCTGCCTCCTGCACACCCCCCAGTGGGGATGTGCCCGCAACCAAGGTACATGCCCTTGACCGGAATTGAACCTGGGACCCTTGAGTCCACAGGCCGATGCTCTATCCACTGAGCCACACCGGTTAGGGCTGGTTCCAGTTTTTGATGATTATGAATAAAGCTGCTATAATTCTTTGCATGCAGGTTTTTATATGTACCTAGATCTTCAAATCAATAAATACTTAGGAGCATGATTGCTGGTCATATGGTAAGACTATGTCCAGCTTTGTAAGAAACTGCCGGACTGCTTCCAAAGCAGCTATACCATTTTCCACTTCTACAGTCAATGAATGAGCGTTACTGTTGCTCCACATCCTTGCCTGCAGTTGGTATTGTCAGTTTTCTGGATTTCAACCATTCTAAGAGGTGTCCCCATATGCCATTCACTAACTTACTAGTAAATACCTTGGCTCTCTAACCTTTGCAGTGGTTCTCAACCTTCTGGCCCTTTAAATACAGTTCCTCATGTTGTGACCCAACCATAAAATTATTTTCGTTGCTACTTCATAACTGCAATGTTGCTACTGTTATGAATCGTAATGTAAATATCTGATATGCAGGATGGTCTTAGGTGACCCCGGTGAAAGGGTTGTTTGACCACCAAAGGGGTCTCGACCACAGGTTGAGAACCGCTGCCTTTAGAGGACAATGCCACCATTAAGTCATACACCCTCCCCCTCCTGCTGGGAGGAGAGGCGTGGCTGTGCAAGGTGCTGGGGGATTAACCTCAGTTCTTCCCTCTGGTTCAGGCCTCCAGGCAGGTGGCTCTGGGGTTTGCAGGAGGGAGGAGCTGGCCTGCAGGGTTTGCAGAGCTATGCTCTCCGACTGAGCTGGTGGTCCACAGTTTCACTTCCTGATTTCCAGCCCCGGCCTGCGGGCTCGGGAGCAATACTCCCCCTGCCTAGCAGAGAGAGCAGAGAGACAACTCGAGTCACACTGGGTCACACAGCCAGCTGGGAGCAAGGCTGGGATTAACCCCAGTGCTGCCCTGTCGCCCTGTCGCCGGGCCAGGGTGGTCCCTGTGGGGAGCAGGGCTGTGGGCTCAGGGCTGCCACTGCCCGTCCTGAGGGGGACTCCAATGATGCTTCAGGGTCAAGGGTCAAGGTCTTAGGTTCAGTACTTGCTTCCAGACTTGAAGGGGCTGCTCCGCCTGCCCCACATGCCAGAGAAACACAGGCCTTTGAGGGGACTGGGTGCGAGGAGGGTGGCACACACATTTGTGCATGCTTCATCCATTCATTCATCCATCCATCCATCCATTCATCCATTCATTCATCCATCCATCCATCCATTCATTCATCCATTCATTCATCAATTACCTTTGCGCTCCCACTGCACAGGGTAGAGGCTAACAGGGTAGGCTCTGGAGTCAGGCTGCCGGGATTCAAATATACACCCTTTGTGATGTTGGGCAACTGCCCCCCCCATTTCCTCGTCTGTGAAAGGGGGACCGTGACAGCACCCTCCATCTGGTGTCGCTCCTGCGTAGGTTCCACACCCCGATACTGAGCGCCTGCCCTGAGCCGGGCCCTGCTCCCAGCCTGGGACGCAGCCGGGAACCAGGCAGGTGGGACACCTGGCTGCAAGGCCCGTGCGGCCCGGGGGGAGGCAGAGGGCACGCGGTCCATCTAGGACAGTGATGGTGAACCTATGACATGCGTGTCAGCGGTGACACCCGGACTCATTTTTGGTTGATTTTTCTTTGTTAAATGGCATTTAAATATATAAAATAAATATAAAAAATATAAGTCTTTGTTTTACTATGGTTGCAAATATCAAAAAGTTTCTATATGTGACACGGCACCAGAGTTAAGTTAGGGTTTTTCAAAATGCTGGCACGCCGAGCTCAAAAGGTTCGCCATCACTGGTCTAGAACCACCGGGAGATGGTCGTGCTCACGGGGTGTGAGATGGTTGTGGGGATTAGAGCAGATAATCCGCATGGAACGCTCCGTGTGCGGCTTGGCGCACGAACAGTGTTTAATTAGCGTTAGCGGGGATTTCGATGCGCTGGGCCCGCCCTACACTGGGGGCGGGGATGTAGGACGCGCACAGCTGGGGCATGCATGGTGCGTGGTCAGTATGACCGTCAGAGGCCACCTGCCCACCAGAAAGCCAGGCGGAGCTGTGTCTCCTGTGGCAGGTGGCTTGGCCCTCCTGCCCCCCCCCCCCTCCACCTGGCCCAGAGGAGGAGGGCTGAGCCAGAGGCACAGAGCCCACCTTGGGGAGCCGCAGGCTTCTGGGCCAGGGCTCCCATTTCACAGATGTGGAAACTGAGGCCCAGAGGGCTGACAGGACTGGCTCAAGGTCACAAGGTCAGGCCTCCACTGTGTCTAGAACAGCCGTGGGCAAACTACGGCCCCCGGGCCGGATCCGGCCCGTTTGAAATGAATAAAACTAAAAAAAAAAAAAAGACCGTACCCTTTTATGTAATGATGTTTACTTTGAATTTATATTAGTTCACACAAACACTCCATCCATGCTTTTGTTCCGGCCCTCCGGTCCAGTTTAAGAACCCATTGTGGCCCTCGAGTCAAAAAGTTTGCCCACCCCTGGTCTAGAGCCACGGGCTGCCCATCACGGAGGCCAGCACTGCAGGGGCTGGGAGGGCCTTTTGCCTTCTCCTAGGTGGACCCCAGGGAGTGGGTGTGTGTTCCCGGTGGCTGGGCTTCAACGCTCCTTGGAAAAGAACTGCGTCCTGAGTGTTTGTTCAGATGTTTGTTCATTGCTGGGCCTGGAATTCCAAGTGACTAGCACTTGGGCTGGGGGACTCAGGGTCTGGGTTTCTGTCACCCCCACCTATTTTAACGCTAAAGGATGGAGGGATGTGGGGTTGGGGGGTGCCCCACTAGGGTGGCCAGATTTAGAAAAAAAAAAAAGGCAGGATGCCCAGTTACATTTGCATTTCAGATAAACAGTGCATCACTGTTTAGTGTAAACGTGCCCCAAATGTTGTCCTGTATGGGATCTGGCAACGCTAATCCCATGGGTGGAGCAGAAAGAATGCCAGTTATGGGGCCTCCTCTGGGCCTCAGTTTCCCTGTCTGTCCAAGGGATCTTTTCCCCTAAATAGAGATTAGCAATCTCCAGAAGCAGCCAGGGGTTCCTTGGGGTGTTGTGACCATTGGCTTCTGCTCCCCACTCTGAATTTCCTCCAGTTCAGACGCTGCGCTGTGGGCAGAGCAGGGAGGAGCTGGGGCTATGGAGTCAGACAGGCTTGCATCCATCTGACTCCAGGCTCTGCTGCTTCTGAGCCGAGTCCCTTCTGTCCAACCCTCAGTTTTCTCATCTGTAGAATGGGCACAAGCATAAAGCCCATCCCACAGGGTCGCCAGGGAGCTCAAATGCAACAGTGGCTGAGCGACATGCTTGTGTCTTAACCAGTGTCGCTGGCCCCGCAGGAGCCTGCCAGGTGCAGTGGGAGCTCAGTCTCCTGGGGCAGGACTCCAGACTCCCAGCCCAGTGCTCGCTCCCCTGGGATTTGCTCCAAAGAAGCTGAGGATTGTTAGGGGGTCTTAGTACTGGAGGACTCTTTGGGGGATCACGACGCTCCTCTCTCCTTTTCCTGGAAAACAGGGCCCAGGAAGACCCTGTGGCCCCCTCAAGGCCATGCCGGAGGCTCCTAGCGGACTGGGGTCCGAAGTCGGGTTTCCCGAATCCCCGTGCAGGAGTTTTTCCCTCCACAATGTTAGGGCTTGAAATTTAACTTAAACATTTCTTTCCAGAGGCCACAGTTCATTCCTCAGGAGGCGTTACAGCACGGCGGGGAAACGGACACATCTCAGGGGATGAGAAGAAGACGGTTGCAGAACAAGTGGAAACAGAAGGGAAAGCGGGGTGGGGGGTGGGGGGTGACCTCTGCACGCCCGTCTTGGAGGGTCAGAGGCTCCCGCTCCCAAAGGGCGCCCTGAGAACAGCATGTCGTCCTGGCCCAGGAGTCCTGTGCGGAGCCCCGGGATGGGCTCAGCTTTGCTGTGTGACCTGCGGCAAATGTCTTCCCAGGCTGGGCCTGGGTGGGAAGAACCTTCCCCGCCCGGTTCTCAGGGTCAGTGAGGCCACCAGAGGAAGACGGGGGAGACATACTCAGCGCCGGGGGCCGGGAAAGAGATGCTGAAGGCAAGAGGCCGCGCTCACTGACCCGCCTGTACAGCTGTCCTAACTGTCCCTCTGTCCACGTCTCTCTCCCGAGTCCTCTGTGACTTCTCTCTCCACCTCCCCAGGGGCTCTGTCTCTTGTCTCTGTCTCTCTTGTCTCCTTGTCTGTCTCTCTCCCCTCCCACTCCCCCCTCCCTCTCTCCTCTCTCTCCCCTCCCCTCCTCTTCTCCATCTTCCCTCCCCTCCTCTCCTTCCCTTTCACTGCCGGGTCTGTTTGGGTCTGTTTATCCCGGAACCACTTTTCCTGCAGGAAGACACGGGAAAGCCCGGGCTCCAAACCAGTGTGATCCTAACCTCCCCAGCAGACTGCTGAAATGTCATTTATGCGCAAGGCTCTCCCGGCTTCTCTGTCCTGCAGCCTGGGCAGGACTCCCAGCTGCCCATCCAGCAGGGGTGCGGTGGGGGGAGACAGGAGTGGGGACGGGGCTGACCTCGCATTCTGCTCTCTCTGCCCATCATCGGGGGGAACAGACCCCAACCCGACTGCGGAAGCTTTTGTCATGGAACCAACTCCAGTTGGGGGTTCGTGGAACGCAGTGGTCCCTGAAGCAGTGGCAGATTGCTCCCTCCCTGTGGGCTGTGCAAAGCTCAGGGCAGGAGGGACCTTGTGGAGGCCACGGGATTAGGCCAAGGCATTCATTCATTCATTCATTCATTCATTCATGTTTACTGGCTCCTCTGTGTGCCACACACCAGTGGTGGGAGCTGAGGATACAGTTTGGAGTGTAAGAAAACCTGTTCCCGTTCTTTTCGGGGCTAGCAGTCCGGTGGGGGAGAGGCAGATGAGCGAATCCAATAGTTACTTAGGAGAAGGGTAAACAGCGTTCCTTTAGCGCCGTGTTAAAGAAGAGGCACTGGGTGCCTTATAACCTGGGGGTTTGACTTGGACTGTGGGGGGGAGGCCATGGGGAGCCACCCCCTCTCTTTTGGAGTGATAACAACGAATAGTAAGTCCCTGAATCGAGTGTTTATAAAGACAGGCAAATGCAAACGCAATTCCTTCTCCTTTGCCATCACTTTGATCCCGTGTTGATGTCATGTGGGCTGACTTAGCTACCTCTCCACCCGCTGAGGTGATGGGGCTCTGGTGGCCCCCGAAAGGCTCCCCAAGTATGTACACGACCCTCAGTCTCCTCCCTTCTCATCCTCGGGAGGGCTTGTCACCTGGACCCATAGCCAGGGCAGGTGAAGGCACATCCCCGCCTCCTCGCCCTGCCACTGTTCCAGGCTCAGGGAGGAGGGGCAAGGTTGGCCACTGGAGCATCCGGGGCCAGCCCTGCGCCGCTCTGTGGGCCTCCGTTCTCACCTGTGAGAAGGACCCCCAGGTCCGTAGGGTGGCCTCACAGAACTTGCCGTGAGGGACAGGTGAAGCAATTGCTGTGAGAGGTGTTAATGACTTGGAAAAGCCTGGAATAGTCGCCATAGTCGCTGTCACCATCCCATCAATGCCGGTCCCTTGGCAGGAGGGCAGGGGAGAAGGTGGGACTGAATTCCCAGCTCCGGGAAGTGCGGCGCCGCCTTCTCAGTGGAGCGATGCTGCCACCTAGTGGTCATCGTATGCATTTCTCTTCTGGAAGCGGGGCTCAGCCGAACTAGAGATCCGCCCCCAGTAGCCCCTTTACAATCTACTTCCCCACCCCCTCAAAGCTCCTAATGGTCAGGGCTTTCGTATCTGGTCATTGGAGGGCAAATACTGCAGTGGGGAGAGAGGGAGGGAGGATGGAGGGTGCCAGCCCTTAGGGAGGACATTGATCCTCAGGCCCCACGTCTCCTCGTACCACGGAGTTTGGCCTGAGACTCCGTCAGGGTGGCCGAGAGCAGGGGCCTGAGGCTTCCAGTGCTGAGTATTGGTTCGTATCAAAGGCAAGACACTCACTTCTGTGAACCTACTCTGTTTCTACTTCCTGTCTTCCCGTGGCCTGTTCTCTGCACAGCCTCCAGCAAGATCTGTTTAAAGGAAGTCCGATTAGGCACCGCTCCACTCCAAATCCTGTGGTGACACCCATTCCACTCAGAGTGACGTTAAACACACACCGTGGCCTGTGATGACCCCCCTGCCCTTGCTGGCCTCTCAGACCTCACCTGCCTTTGCTCATTCCACTCCAGCACACTGAATGGCCCCGTGCCATTCCTTAAACAGTGGCGCACACTCCTGCCCCAGGGCCTTTGCACCTGCGGTTGCCCTCTTCTCGGAATGCTGTTGCCCCAGACATCCACCTGGCCTGCCCCTAGCGTCACTCAATGCTCTGTTTAAAAGTCCCTTGCTCAGAGACGTCCGCCCGGACTAGATAGTAGCCTCCATCACGTTTCTCCCCCTTTCCTACTTGGCTTTCTTCAGAGGACTCACAGTATACGCTACACTTGTCCGTGTGTGTGGGGCCACCGGAGAAGATACAGCCTCCACCTTCGGAAGTTTTCTGGTCTGATGAGGAGACACCGCTCAGGCCCTTTAAGAATTCCCAGTCTGCCGGGGGAGAAACAGCTTCTGCCTTTGGGGGTCTCCTACCTGACAGGAGGCTGACGGCACCGTGGGAAGGTGGGAGCCGTCACCCCTTGGGCATGGCACCTGGAGTCCAGCAACAGGGCGGCAGCTGCCGGGATGACCCAACAGAAAGCCGATGGGAACGGGCAGCACCAGGCGGCGATGTTTATATTTTCCTACCGGGTTTCATACAAAAGGTGGATGAAAATCCCCCACAGACTCCATCTTCGGCAGAAGAGAAATTCACACAATGCAGACTCACAAACAATGCCCAGAGGCTGCCCACAGAGCCAGGATGGGTGTAAAAGCCACGTGGGGCGAAGGGTGCCACACACCACGCAGGAGGAAGTGATGGGAAGAAAACATGGGGTGGGGGGCTCAGGAAACATCAGCAAAAACATACTCACTGTCAGCAAGGGGAGCCCGTGAGGCGATGACACCCCTGCCTCTTGAATATCGTGGGAGCAGAAGGCGTTGCCTAGCTCTCTCCCCGGCCTGGGACAGAGGGGGACTGGACACAGCAGTATTAAGGTGTCGCCAGACAGCAGAGCAGTGCCCACGAGATCCAACCAAGGAAAGAAAGTGCGAGGCAGGAGCTAATACTGAGCTGAGCTGAGTGTCCTTCAAGGGCCAGGACATCCCAACAGCAATTCTGACCATCGCAGAACTCAGCGAGTACTGGTCCCAGGGAGTCCGTCTCAGGAAACTCAAGATGAAGATGGGCTCCAGCGGGTAACACAGGACAGGCCGTGACTGGTGGTGCGTTGGTGGCGATTACGTTTGGAACGGAGACGAACGTGAGTGTGGGGAGTACAGAGGCCCGTGGAAGTGTGAACTACAGTTTTCTTGACGATGTTAGAAAAAAACAATGCGTCAGGGAAGAAACAGGAGGGGCTGGAAGAAGGAAGAGTGTGTTTGCTGAGCCCCATCCATTGTAGCTGGGAATCAAAGAACATCATTCGAGTTGACAAATCAAAAAAGAAGTGTAAACACATGTAACTGAACACAGGAAATCACAAGAAAGGAAACTTTAATGCCTAAAAGAGGGATGGTGGAGGAGAGAGGGAGGGATGGGCAAGAATAAGAAACACCTTAATTTTCTCATTTTCTGAGAAGGGTGGAGCAAAAATATTATATCTATATATATAAATGGCTAAGGAATAAGAAACACCTTAATTTTCTCATTTTCTGAGAAGTGGTGGAGCAAGAATATTATATCTATATATATAAAAGGCTAAGCAACTGTCCGACCAGTAACTATGATACACAATGACCACCAGGGGGCAGACGCTCAACACAGGAGTTGTCCAGTGACAGCAACTTTGCAGAGTGCCTTCTCGTACTCCAGGACCCCTCGGGGGATGTCAGACTGCCAATTTAGGCCCAATCCCGCAGGCCAGGCTGAGGAACCCCACCTGCCGAAAGGACTCTGCTCACTCCGCAGACGCCCTTCGAGCCCTGGCACTGCCCCAGGTTCAGTTGGCCGGGGAGGGACTGCGGGAGGTTGGCTCCAGGGCTTGTCCAGCCTGTCTCGCCCAGTCCCACCCTGCCAGCCACCTTCTAATTAATTTACTTTCAATGTGCATGAATCTGTGCACTGGGCCTCTAGTGAAGCTATAGCAAAAAGTATATACAGTTTAAATCAAAGCATTAAACTCCTTGTATAGTAGAAGAACCACATACGAAAGCAAAGAGAACAAACCACATAGTGAAAGACTTTAAAAATTCACAGAAACAGACCTGGCTGGTGTGGCTCAGCGGTTAGAGCATCAGCTCATGCACTGGGCATGCACCTGGGATTGCAGGTTTGTTCCTTGGCCCTGGCCCCCCGGGGAGCATGCTTGAGGCAACCGATCCGTGTACCTCTCTCACATGGATGCTTCTCTCTCTCCTCCGCTCCCTCTGCCTTCAAATCTCTCTAAACCTCAATGGAAAACATATCCTGGGGTGAAGATTAACAACAACAACAACAAAAATCCATAAAAACAGGAAAAAGTTACATGAAAGAATGTAGACCACAGGAGGTATTAAAATGTTAATACGTGTAAATAGGCTTAATTTGAGTAAAAGGAGAAAATATCAGATTGGATTTGCAAACCAAATCCAACCCTATGCTCTATATGAGAGGCATTCCTAAGCCATTATTCAGGATGGTGGAAAATAAAAGCTGAGCAAAGGTATACTAGGCGGATGCAAATAGAAATCTTAATACTATAGCATAATCTTAATATTACACAATGAGGAGTTCACACTAAAAAATTATTGAATGAGCCAAAGAAAGGCATTTTAGATTGTAAATGAGAGTGTAATCCACAGTGCGGATGAGAAGCGTTATGGGCGTAGATGCCTTAGATCAGCGGTTCTCAACCTGTGGGTCACGCGACCCCTTTGGGGGTCGAACGACCCTTTCACAGGGGTCGCCTAAGACCATCGGAAAACACATATATAATTACATATTGTTTTTGTGATTGATCACTATGCTTTAATTATGTTCAATTTGTAACAATGAAAATACATCCTGCATATCAGATATTTACATTACGATTCATAACAGTAGCAAAATTACAGTTATGAAGTAGCAACGAAAATAATTTTATGGTTGGGGGTCACCACAACATGAGGAACTGTATTAAAATGTCACGGCATTAGGAAGGTTGAGAACCACTGACTTAAAGGGTATGGAGTGATTGACAGGAGTGACTGACAGGTGTTCAACAGTCATTCAACCATTAGGATTTGCATTACAAATCAGAGCGCATGAGGACAGAGCAAATCTGAGGCCTGGTCCAAATCCCTCGTTTTATAAGAAAGAAACAGACACATAGGCAAATTAAGGGGTTTTCCCAGCTCTCGTATTCATTCATCAAAAATAGACACCAGAGTCTAAGTGTTTCATTTAATGTGGAAATTACTTTTTTAAGGAAAAAATAATTTTTGTCCTTAGCCCAAAGAAATTAAACACATTGGATTAATAAATAGCCCAGATCACCATTTTGGGGGTTTTTTTTTATCAAAGGCTATTAAAGCGCCTTAATATTTCAATTGGGGTTTTTAATATAAGGGAAAGTAATAGCCTTTTTCTCCCTCTCAAGTTGAAAATCCTGAGACTTGTCATTTTAACATATATTCAAGCTATACTTGTCTGCCTGTCTTGGGGTAATCAGCAGACTCGTATATGTAAATAGCAGAGACTCATCCAAAGTATTTTCTTACCATTATTATAACCTTATATAAAATCACCCCCGTATTCACGAGGCAAACTTTGGCCCTCTTTCAGAGAGATGCTCCTGCCTACAACTGAATGCATCATCCCTTTAACCTTCCAATTATTCAGGGACCAGTATCACATCTACTGGAAGAGACGCCAATAAATCCAAAGGGAGATGATTTAAGAATAATAAAACAACTACACAAAGCAAATAATAAAACTACCATCCTGACTAATAATTTCCAAATGTCTGGGTACCATTTTCAACCGAAAGAGTTTTCCTATTAACTCTAAGGAAAACCTGTGCTTTGTATCAGCTATCCAGGCAGAAACTCACACGTAAGAATGAGGCTTCAGAGAAGCCGAAAATGGCCGTAAGTATCACAATTACACCTGCCAACTAATGGAGCCCACTATGTGCTAAGCATTACTACCACCTGTTATTCCATCTAATCCAAATAACAGCTCTGCCAATTGGAATTATCCCTGTTTTTGAGATGAGAAAACAAAGTCTCATAGAGGTCAGTCATTTGCCCAAGTTCACCTAGCTAACAGATTAAGGACCCAAGATTTATGATGATTCTAATGCGGAAGTCAGAATTCCTTCTCCAGAAATACCATGTGATTTTCCCCCACTAGCCTGCAATTCACACCATTGTTTGCTCTCTTTAAATGTCTTCAGGATATGTCTTTGTTTTATCTGAGAGAGTGATCTACTCTTTGGTTGATGGACAAGCATGTATGATTAACAATTACTGTCATCCAACAAAAAGTAGAGTCCGTGGGAAGAGGCCAAAGCATGGGAAGGGTTAGCCTGTGTCAAACAAAGAAACAAAGCAGAGAGAATTAAGGGATGGTGAGTGCAGAGGGGGTGCTGGCTGGCCACTGACAGTAGAATAGTGATATCCAGATGGCAGGCCACCCCATCATATTTTTCATATTCTGAACTAATACAATAAATTATAGAGAAGTTTGGCCCAAACCATTCTATTAAAAGAGCTCTTCTGAAAACTCCTTTGGGAAAAACTCACAAATGAATATATCTAGGCCGGAGGCTATGAAAAGACTAAAAGAACTTGCTGCTACTCCTTAAGAACAGCAAGGGACATTCAGAAATGTTGATTGTTAACCTTGTTTGAGGAGCTCATTCACTTAACTA
>NW_005371012.1:73191-74255 GCF_000412655.1 Myotis brandtii | reverse complement strand
ATCCCGCAGGCCAGGCTGAGGAACCCCACCTGCCGAAAGGACTCTGCTCACTCCGCAGACGCCCTTCGAGCCCTGGCACTGCCCCAGGTTCAGTTGGCCGGGGAGGGACTGCGGGAGGTTGGCTCCAGGGCTTGTCCAGCCTGTCTCGCCCAGTCCCACCCTGCCAGCCACCTTCTAATTAATTTACTTTCAATGTGCATGAATCCATGCACTGGGCCTCTAGTGAAGCTATAGCAAAAAGTATATACAGTTTAAATCAAAGCATTAAACTCCTTGTATAGTAGAAGAACCACATATGAAAGCAAAGAGAACAAACCACATAGTGAAAGACTTTAAAAATCCACAGAAACAGCCCTGGCTGTCATGGCTCAGTGGTTAGAACATCAGCTCATGCACTGGGCACGCACCTGGGATTGCAGGTTTGTTCCTTGGCCCTGGCCCCCCGGGGAGCATGCTTGAGGCAACCGATCCGTGTACCTCTCTCACATGGATGCTTCTCTCTCTCCTCCGCTCCCTCTGCCTTCAAATCTCTCTAAACCTCAATGGAAAACATATCCTGGGGTGAAGATTAACAACAACAACAACAAAAATCCATAAAAACAGGAAAAAGTTACATGAAAGAATGTGACAGACCACAGGTATTAAAATGTTAATACGTGTAAATAGGCTTAATTTGAGTAAAAGGAGAAAATATCAGATTGGATTTGCAAACCAAATCCAACCCTATGCTCTATATGAGAGGCATTCCTAAGCCATTATTCAGGATGGTGGAAAATAAAAGCTGAGCAAAGGTATACTAGGCGGATGCAAATAGAAATCTTAATACTATAGCATAATCTTAATATTACACAATGAGGAGTTCACACTAAAAAATTATTGAATGAGCCAAAGAAAGGCATTTTAGATTGTAAATGAGAGTGTAATCCACAGTGCGGATGAGAAGCGTTATGGGCGTAGATGCCTTAGATCAGCGGTTCTCAACCTGTGGGTCGCGCGACCCCTTTGGGGGTCGAACGACCCTTTCACAGGGGTCGCCTAAGACCATCGGAAAACACATATATAAT
>NW_005371012.1:59388-69585 GCF_000412655.1 Myotis brandtii | reverse complement strand
CTGGCTGGGCAAGAATCTATGTTCTCATTTGCGTGGCTACGCAGGAGAAGTGCTGGGAAGACATATACGAGACTGGGCAGTGGTTACCTGTTCGGGAGGTGCCGGGAGCTGGCAGATGAGGGGAGCGAGTCACTGTGTACATTTTTATGTCTTCTGGTTTGTGAAGCATGTGAATGTATGAGCTATTCAGAAATTAAAATGAAATAAAATTTAAAGTAAAACCGCCCAAGGATACACATTACGCTCCATCCACTGGCTTCTGTTCTCAAATGGTGAGCTGCTTAGTGAGTGGGTGGGGAAGCCAGATCACTTCCAGCACCTTCCTCTGCTCCCCCATAGGGCACTGCCACTGTGTGCTTGGCTGAGGCTGGGTCACTGTGGGCTCCAGAGAAGTGTCCCCTCTCCGACACATTTAATAATCCAAACGCTGACTGTGGTTTCTGACTCAGCTACCCTGGTCCCTTCTTATGTTACCACCGAGGAGGCGAAGGTTCAGAGAGGGCAGGGCCTGCCCGGCTTTGCCAGCAGGTTCGTGCCACGGCAAGCATTGCTCCTGGTCCCCCGGTGTGAGGTCCGCAGAAGTAAGAGTTGGGGTGCTGCTGAGAGGCAGCCTGGTACAGCCAGAGAGCACAGCCACTGGGCTCGGGTGCAAATTCTGGCTTTGCCAAGCTGTGTGACCTTGGGAAAGTCGCTGGACAGCTCTGAACTTCCGCTTCCTTCATTCGGAAATGGGGATCCTGAGAGCAAAACTGCAGGGTTCCAGGGATGGAAAGGAAAGAGACCAAGAGCCCCTGGTACGGCCAGGGGTCTGGGTGGGGCGTGAGGCTGCAGGTGGGGACGAGGAGGGCAAAGAAGGGGGCTGTACAGCCAGAAGGCCCAGCCTGGCCAAGGCAGCAGGTCAAGTTCCAGGACACAGACTAAGAGCTCCCGGGAAAGGCTCCCTCCCTCCTCAGGGATCTTGTAAGTGCTGTTTTGTTGTTTGTTTGTTTTTCTTCTGCCCAGACACTCTTCCCTTCTCTCTTTGCCTAGTTCACTTTTGTTTTTCCTTTGCACACACGGTGGTATAGTCACACAAGGAAAGCTCTAATCATGAGCAAAGGACAGCCGTGCCTGACAACGTGGATGAATCCCACCAACACAGTGTTCAGGGAAAGAAGCCGGACACCAAAGAATCCAGACAGGGTGACTTAAGTTGGGCTGCTCAAAACCAGGAAACACTCATGGCAACAGAAGTGGGGAGAGAGGCTTCTCAGGGAAGGATGGGTTTGGAGACGGGGGTATTAGGGGGCTTCTGGGGTGCTGGTCATGGTCGGCTTCTCAATCTGGGTGGAAATTTCATGGGGTGTCACCTTTGCGGAAATTCATCGAGCTCTACCCTTCATGATTTGCGGCTTTTCTGTAGACACGTTCTATTTCAAGAAATACGTTAATTAACCAAACTACTCAAAGATAGAAGGATGTGGACAAGTAGAAAGATACTTCATGTTTCAGGAAGGAGATTTAACCCCATGAAATTTTAATTCTCTCTAAGCTAATCCTATATCATAAAAGTCTAATATAACCTCCTGGTTCACAGGTCGATGCTCAAGCACTGAGCCCGGGCTGGGCTCTTCCTTTAGATCTTAGCTCAAGCACCACCGTCTCCAGGAAGCCCTCCTGTAGTCTTCCCCAACCAGTCACATCCCCTTACCGTGGGCTCATCCAGTGTTTTCTACTTCCTCACAGCAAGCCAGGCTTATGACTTAACAACATTGCTGAGTCGTAATTTTATATTTGCTTTTATATTTTGGGTAATGTCTGCCCCGGGCTCTGAGTCGGGTGAGGATGGGGACCAGGCCTGCCTCCTTCGGCCGGAGGCGCTGCGCGGTGACTGACCCGTGAAGGAAGCGTAAGCTCGGAAGGAGCAGTGCATGGGGAGGCAGTTTTCCCAGGCACACGGATACCCGTTTTGAAATTGCGTATTTCGTATTTATTTAAGAAAAAAAAATGCACATAGCACATCAGGCTTGGGGTTTCACAGAAATATTGCCTACGATGAAGCTAAGTGAAACATGAGTTAGTGCAGCGACATTCAACCTTTTCAACTCACGGCACACGCACACTAATGACTAAAATACATTACGTTTTTTGCTGAGCTGACAAAGAATAGTTGTGATTTTGGTGCATGAATTTTGTGCACCGGGCCTCTAGTTGATAAATACACTTTGATTTGGGCAAAAATACCCACAGTGTTTGTTGCACTAGCTACGTGTACCCTGAAGTTCCTGTGAAAAGTGAACCAGAGAGAGCAGCCAGGGAAACTCAGGAGGACCAGCCACATCATGAAGCTTTGGTCATTCAAACGATGTGCTTTTGACCACAAATTCTGGAACGAACCAATGAAATTTCACACCAGACGGCTGCTGTGGTGTTGGCTGCTGTCATTTTTCTATTTGACGATCTGAGGGAAGAGAGGTCAGGGCCCCTGACTAAAGAGTCAGGTGTTGCATGTTTTAACAATTCTCGCGGCTCCCCAGTGCCTCTTCAGGCACACCCGTGGAAAGTCACTGAGCGAGTGTAAAGCACAACATATGGGCTAAATTATAGTCCAGGTGGCATGTGGATGCAGCGAGCAGAACCAAAGGTGGCGCGACAGGGCCTGCCGTTTGGGTATAAAAGCCCGGCCCGGACGATTCCGGTCAAGGGCAGCTGCCTGGGTTGCAGGCTCGATCCTCAGGAGGGGACTTGCAGGAGGCAGCCGATCAATCTCTCATCATGGATGTTCCTATCTCTCTCTCTCCCTCTCCCTTCCTCTCTGAAATCAATAAAAAAAAATATTTTATTTTATTTTTTTTAAAAAGACGCCCAGCCCGTGTTCAAACCTGGCGGCTGGCTGCAGGGCTGCAGGGCTGCAAGAGGACACAAGGTGGCGCCAGGGCCCCACCTGTCACAGGTGTGGGCTGAGTCGCGCCTCCTCTGGCCTGGATGCCTGAGCCCCTTGCAAAGTCCCTCCAGGTACCTGTGGTGAGCTCCTGAAGGTTGGGGGCTCCACTGGGGGTGGGTAGAGGCTTCTAGACCCTGAGCGTGGGGGTGGGGATGACCCAGCCACCTCTTCTCCAGCCGCTGCAGGCACCCCATGCTCAGGAATGAGTGGGGGCCGTGGGGGGAGAGCAGCCTAGACCTGCCAAGGGAAGCCTGCAGCGTGTGGGTCCCGGCTGGAAAGACCTGAGTTCAAAGCCTTTCCGTCCCCGTGACCTTGGGAAGCCACTCAGCCTGCCTGTGCCTCAGTTCCCTCACTTGTCAGGGGAAATGCACCTCTCAGAGCACTGCTGGGTGAGCGACACGAATGGCGGGGCTTGGGACTGAGCCGGGTGCAGAGGGAGGGCTCAGGCTGCATGAGGAGCCCTCGCTGACCGCGTGGGTGCAGAGGAGAAGCCAGAGGGAAAGCAGGTAGCAAGTGCCATCGGGATTCGGTCCCACGTGCAGGGTGTCCCTGTCACAAGTGTGCCAGTCATGCCAGGGCAGGATGGCATCTGGGTGCCATGCACTGGCGCGCGCGCACATACACACACACACACACACACACAGGCTGGGGCCACACGTGGCTCAGAGGGCAGGGCTAAGGGCATCACACGGGAGCCTGGGCAAGTCCCTTAGTTTATCCATCTGTCCAGTGGGGGCTGTGACGTTGACCTTATGGGGTGCCGGGGTGATCACAGGGAGTGCCTGGCATCTGGGAGGGGGGCTTTCCTGGAGGGTGAGGAAGGGGGTCGGAGCCATGAGGCAGGGAGGGGAAGTGGGGGCGTGGCCACAGGCTGAGATGCCCCAGCTCAGAAACACCCCGGCAGCCTGTAGCCTGAGCCCCAGGAAAGCCCATTCATTCTCAGCTAAAGGAGGCAGGGACTTGCGGCCAAGACCACGGCGTCGTTATGAGCTTATAAACCGCGAGGACATGGCTGCTCTGAGCTCTTGGCCATTAATGGGCCATCAAGTCATGCTCCAGCTCACTTTATGGGGTGCTGGGCGGGCAGGTGTCAGCCCCCTTAACCACCCTCTGCTCAAGGCCCCAAGTTCATCTCTGGTGGCTTCTGGACCCCAAGAGTGTCACTCACCACAGAGCTACCCCGGGTGGCCGTGGCCCAGGGCCAGCTGGGAGAGAGCAACTGACGTTCTCAGCCTCAGCTGGCTGACCTCTAAAATGGGAATAATCCGTCACCTCTCAGAGGGGCTGTGGAGCTGAGATAAAGCCACATCCCATCTGTCAGGTGTCCTACCAGGGCTCTACCTTCCAAACACACCCAGGCTCCGCCCACTCCTCCCACCTCCGCTGGGACCACCCTCGCCTCAGCCACCACAAAAACAATATGCAATTATATATGTGTTTTCTGATGGTCTTAGGCGACCCCTGTGAAAGGGTCGTTCGATCCCCAAAGGGGTCGCGACCCACAGGTTGAGAACTGCTGGTCTTGCCCCTGCATTGCTGGGAAGCCTCCTCACCAGTCTCCCTGCGGCCACCCTACAAGGCTGCCCTCGCACCACAGTCAGAGGGAGCTTTGGAAAACGGGAGTTGGGCCTGATACAGCTCTGCTCAGCACCCTGCAGTGGCCCCACGCAGAGACTCAGTCCTCATGGGGCCCTGTCTCCTGCTACCCCTCCCCGTCCAGCCACTCCGGCCTCCTTTCTGTTCTGGAACATGGCAGCTCCTTGCTGCCTCAGGGCCTTTGCACAGGCTGTACCTTCTCCATACATCTGCCTGGCTCATCCCCTCATCTCCTTCAAGTCTCTGCTCAATGGCACCTTTCAGTGCGGCCCATCCCGACCACCCTATGGAAAATGAAATTCTCCTCGCAATATCAATCCCTTTGCCCACGTGGTTTTCCATGTTCCGTAGCATTTATCAGCTACTGTATAATTTACTTATCTATTATGACGACTTTCTTTACTTTCTTTCCGTGCTAGAAAATCAGCGCTGCACTGGCAGGGATCTTTGCTTTTGTCATTGCCCCCTCCCACGCGCTCAGAAGCGTGCCCAGCACGTAGTAGGTGCTCAGGGGATGCACATGTGAAGGTTCCTAGACTTGCGCTGGGACAGAGTGGGCTGCTGAGAGGTGGTAGCCTTGTCACTGGGGACCCTGAGAGATGGAATGGTTTGGGGTGAAGCTGTGGAGCCCGACACTGAGATGTCGTGGGCCCGTGATGACTGCTCCTATGGATTTTAAATGGCCTGTGTAGGCGGCCACCGGGCAAAGGCATCAATGATGAGCAAAGGCTGCTTCCCAGGGATCCAAAGGCAGGTCCATTTCCTGGTGACCCCTGACTGACAGGCCATGTCTTCTCTCCTGCCTAGAAGTAGCTCAGAGCTGGGGAAAGCCAGGACCAGAGACTTCGGGAGGCTCTTCCATGGCTGAAGGCACCTGCCCAGCCTATGCCCATGGAGCTGGAGGGCAGGCCACCTGAGTCCACAGGGTCCTGAGGTCAGCCCCACGGTTCCATTCACACCAGACTCAGTCTGATGCCAGGGCCCAGGGAGAGGGGTGCGGAAGAGGTCTGGGAGGTGCCTTGGGAGGGGCGGTGCACACCTGGGGACATAGTCATTATATGGGGAACAGAAAGGCTGAGTGACTTGCCCACAGTCACAGGGGAATTAAAGGGCTCTGCTTTGGTCTAAGCCTGAGTCCCAACTATTCTCATCTAGTTGTTTGAGTAGGTGTGGCCACCGAGTACATGGCCCCCATGGGGGCTCAGGAAATACATGCGAGGAACCAATCATTGGAGACTATGTGTTGGTCATATGCCTGTTGGGGAGACAGGTAGGGCCAAGGGGCCAGAGGCACCTTCCCGAGGCCCATGGGCTCTGGTTAGCCCAGAGATGGGGAAGGAAGCCCAGGTGCTAAAATCTTGGCTTCTATTCCCAGGTGTTCAGGGAGTTTTGCCCAGAAGTGAAGTGTGTGTTGGGAGAAGACTCACATGTCTGTGCTGGCCTTTGTGTGGGGAGCTAGAGAGAGTGAGGAAAGCTTTGTGCGCCTCATCTTCTCGGCTGAGGATCCAACCCGCAGTTTTCCCAGGCGGAGAGAGGTTCAGCCAGTTTCCTGTGGGCACACAGTGTAATGTTGATGATGATAGTAATGATGCTGATAATGATGGTGATGGTGATGATGGTGATGATGGCCATAATGTTGATGATGATAGTAATGATGCTGATAATGATGGTGATGGTGACGATGGCCATAATGATGATGGAGATGGTGATGGTGATAATGAAGATGTGGAGGAGGATGGTGATGATGATGGAGATGATGATGGAGATGGTGATAATGAAGATGTGGAGGAGGATGTTGATGATGATGGTGATGATGGAGATGGTGATGATGACGATGGAGATGATGGTAGTGATGGTGACCATAATGCTAGTGATGCTGATGATAATGCTAATAGCTATCTTTTACTTCGTGTTTGCTATACAAATTTGGATCCTGGCTCTTTTTTTTATCAGCTAAGTACTTTGGGCGAGTTACTTATCTTCTCCATACCGTAATTCCCTCATTGGGAATTAGGAGTGTTTGTTTGGGAAACCTGCTTCGCCATCTGTAAAATTGAGTACCTCAGATGGCTGCCGTGAGATTTAATAGGATGATGTGTGCAAAGTGCTGAGCGTACTGCCTGGCTCCAGGGAGATGCTCAAAACATGTCAGTTATTAGTGGGCTCTGGGCACTCGGTGCTTCGCACACCCCACCTCAGATTCTGGGCATTGTTGCTCGGCTCAGAAACCGAGGCTCAGAGAGGCCAAGACAAGCCCGAGTCCACATCGCTGCTGAGGGGTGAGGCTCTTTGGTTGTCTGTTTCTGCATAAAATAAACAAAATGTTGTGGCTTGAAATAGCCAGCACCATTTGCTGTCTCTCACGATGGTGGGTTGACCGGGCTCGGTTAGGTGGTTCTGCTGCACCCGGTGTTGGTCGGGGGTGCAGCTGCGTGGGTGCTACTCCTGGGGCTGGAATGCCCAGGTGCCTGCCTCACAGGCAGCCGTTGGTGCTGGATTTCGGCTGAGGGCTCAGCAGCGTCTGGGTTGTCTGCTAAAATGCCTTGGTTTCCTGCCGCCTGGCCTCTTTACCAGGTGACATGGTGGCTGGGTTCCAAGGCGGTTCTGAGAAGCAAAGGCGAAGGCTGTGGGTCTCCTATGGCCCAGCTTTGGGGTTGACTCGGTGCTACTTTGGCTGCATTCTATTGTCAAAACGAGCCCAGCGATGGCCAAGGTCAAGGGGAGAGCAGCAGATTCCGCCTCTGGGTGGCAGGAGTGCCATGGACTTGCTGCCGTGTATCACCCACCACAGTGGGACTGGAGCCCTGCGCCCCCCGCCCCCCATCTCTTTCCAGCATCTGTGTGTGTGTGGTGGGGGGTGTAGAAGGGAGAAGGCCAAGCCTCTATCTCTTTCTGTGGCCCTCTCACCTCCCTCTCACCATCTCCCCCTTCCCTGGTCCCTCATATTCTGGTTGTTCCCATGGTCCCATCCCTGGACCAGCCAACAGCCAAGCCAGGGACCTGGAGCTGGAGACTGCAGCCAGTGACCACCAGGGGGCAGCAGAGCCAAAGGCCTGGGCGAAGCTGGGTCCCCAGGCGCCTGGCACCTATAGGGCGAGGCTGGCCAGCGGGACCCATTTTTGCCAGACTTTGCACACTCCCAGCCATTCACCCAGAGCTGCCTGCTGCTCCCCTCTATTATAGGGTGACCCCAGGGGTGGGTCAGGACACCGACTGCCAGTTTTCTCTCCCTCTGTGACCTTGGGCAAGTTGCCCCTCCCTAGGCCTCCTGGAGCTCAATTTCCTCATTTGTACTGGGAGGTAGTGGATTGATGAGTTTCTGAACTGCGCTGGTCTCAGAAGGCGAGCTTCCCCCACGTCTGGGGCCATTCCCTTGTCTCCCTCTGTTATTATGTGTGATCTTAACAAGGAACGCCCAGACAAGCTCCCTCAGGCCCCTGGTGGTCCTGCCAGTCCCTGGAGGACTGAGCCCCTCCCCAGCCAGCCAGGCCCAGGAAGTCCTATGCGCCCCCTGGCAGGACAGAGAGCCTGCATTTAAGCAGAGCCTTCTCCTTTCTCTCCTTCCCTTTGCCCAGGAGACCTGTAGGGCAGTGAGCGCCACCCAAGACCTCAGGCCACAGGTGCACAGCCTGGCTGGCCACTGCCACCTCTGGGGGTCTCCTACCACCACCTCCAGCTGCCACCCGGAGGGGCCAGCTTGCAGCAGAACTTCCTGCAGCATCTCCCAGAGTTCTCCCCCAGGCCACGGCATCCCATAGGCAGCCCCGTGATATTTGCATTGCCATGTGCATTGTCATTTGCACACACCAGTTTGTATTGCACCATCTCTTCTCAAGCAAGGTCTCCAAGAGGTGTCCTGGCATAGAGGCAGAACAATACAGTCCCCAACTCCTGGGTTCAAGTGCTCATCCCTGGAGCCTCCATCCCTTCGTTGGCGAATGGGAAGACCCTTACCTCCTTCACGGAGGCAGAACTTGACATGGGCTCTCACGCAGAAGCTAGCTCCCGAGTTTCTAGCACAGGCAGGCACGGGTTTATGCCCTGGGGATGCAGTGTGACAAGGCGGGAAACAGACAATGAACAAGTCACCGACTTATAAATAAGAAAACCTCAGATTACAGGGTGCTCCGGGGAGGAAAGAAGCAGGGAGAATGGGCGAGCCCGGCCCTCCGCCATGCTAGCCACCATCTTTGCCCCCGGGTCAGGTTGGCAGCAGCCGACTGAGCCCACAGAGGCTGAGCCCCGTCCACTCACCTGCCCGGCCGGCAGCATCCAGGTGACAGGAATGGCCTCAGCCCCTGTCGCTGAGGCCTTAGCCCCGCCTTCTCTCCAGGCCTGGGCCAGAAGTAGGGGTGGCCAGTCCAAGTGGCGGGAGGACTTGGGGCCCAAGGGGAGGACCTCGGTGCAGGGGTGGGGCCATGGGGGTGGCGATGTGTGGGGGGGTACTCCCAACCCAGGGCCCCTTTGCACACTCCCCAGAGAGAACCAGCCGAGACAGAACAGGTGCAGGAGATGGGAGGGCACCATGGTGAAGGCTCAGCTTGGGGACCACGGGACACCTGGCTCAGATCTGGACACTGCCCTGCTCAGGCCAGGGACCTCGGCCATAGACGGACGCAGCCCCTCTGAGTCCACCTCCTCTCACGAGGATGCCCGGGTCACAGTAAACCCTAAGACCCTTCGCACACACAGTGCCTGCATCCGGGAGGCACCTCATAAATACGGGAGCTTCCCCGCCATCATTCTTCACCTCACCTTTGGGGCCAGTCTTCCCTGTCTGGTCCACTGTCTGACTAAGGCAGGGGCAGCAGAGCAAAATTTGAGGAGGCACATTTTCAGGGTCTTCCCTGCTCACCCTCGGCCCAGGATAATTTCTTCCTCAAGGTCACAGGGACCCCCACCTGCTGACCTATGATGTGCCAGATGCCCCGGGACAAGTGTTGAATAGGTATCAGCCTCTCACCAGTGATGCCAGTAATGGGACCCTCTTGTCCCCACTGGACAGAAGAGAAGACTGAGGCCCGGAGAGGAGAAATGGCCCATCAGGTTCCCATGCTGGAGAATGGAGCCGCTGGGATGTAGCTCCAGCCTGGCCTCACCCCAAATGTGGAGGGTCTGCCCTTGACACAGCGGGGACCCTGGTGGCGCAGGTGGCCAGGCAGTGAAGGTGCTGAGATCCCGGGAGGATGCAGGTTCACCCAGTGATGGGGGTGGGGCTGGGGCGACCCCAGCTCTAGGACAGGTGAGGGAACCAAGCCCTGGGAGGGTCTGCTGGGGTCAGACAGTCACCAATGACAGCAGCGTCCTCGTGGGGGTGCCCCGGGACCCCTTTCCTCCCCCAGCCTCCCCTGCACCCCTGTAAGAGCGTCTCCCCAGTCGGAGGGGCCAGAGGCCAGGCCGGGTCATTTCCTGGCCCAGCCCAGCCCCACCTCTCGCCTCTCGCCCATAACTCAGGGCTGGAACATTGATAAGCAACTCATTGCACGTCAAGTCTCTATCAGCGAGCGGGAGCGACTGGCTGGAACCCTTGTCTTTCAAGGTTCAGAGAGAAATAAAAATAGATGGGGGACAGGGAAAGTTATCATCTCCTTCCTTTTGTCATTCTGGCGGCCGAGCTTCGGGCTTCGCGGAGCTCCCCATCTGTCATGTTGTCACCAGGCTCTGGCAGGGGGAGGCGG
>NW_005371012.1:47902-59012 GCF_000412655.1 Myotis brandtii | reverse complement strand
ACTCACTCGCTTATTCATTCCCTATCAGGAGCTCAGTTAACACATTTGTTGAGCAGGGAGGACAGAACCAGTCTCAGGTTTATCCTTGTCACTTGAACATCAGCTTAACCAAGATCACAGGTTGTTGAGAATGTGGTCCATGCACATAAGTCGCCTGTGACCTGGGCTCCAGGCAGGTTTTTTTTTTTTTTTGCCAATTCTCTCATCACCCTCCCTCCCCCTAAGTAACCCCTCTACTATATTAAGGTCTCTCTTTTGTCTGGCATTTGTCTTTGCAATAAATGCCTTGCTCTTTCCTGTGCACGGAAGTTTCTACTTCAGGAAACACGTATGGAGGACTGATATGCCTAAAGGAATGCACTCGGGTCCTGTGCACGCAGCTTGAGGACTTTTCCGGAAGTGGGCTCACCCACATGACCAGTCCCCCCGCAACCCCCCCAATCAGGAAGCAGGGAATAACCAGCACCCAGCTCCCTGGTTATGCTTCTTTCTAGACCAGGCGTGTGTCTGACTTCCCAGGGGTGGGTGCGTCAGTCTCTCTTCCTGTCTCGTACCTGGGTTTCCTGCACTGGTTTCAGGGGCGCCTGTGTCGCTGGCTGACCACACTCACTCACGAGCCGTGGAGTCCCCGCTGTGCTTGCCTGCCACGCGCTCATCCTGGGGCGCCTGTGTCGCTGGCTGACCACACTCACTCACGTGGAGTCCCCGCTGTGCTTACCTGCCACACACTCATCCCCACTCCCTCCTGGCCTGCGCTCATCCCCACTCCCTCCTGGCCTGTACTCATCCCCACTCCCTCCTGGCCTGCCCTCATCCCCACTCCCTTCTGGCCTGCGCTCATCCCCACTCCCTCCTGGCCTGCGCTCATCCCCACTCCCTCCTGGCCTGTACTCATCCCCACTCCCTCCTGGCCTGCACTCATCCCCACTCCCTCCTGGCCTGCTGTGATTTCTGAACTGGCCAGGCCTGTTCTGACACCAGAGCCTTAGGACGTGCCGGTCCTCTCTCCGTGTCCCAACCTGCTTCTCGCACCAGTCACAACGCTCCCTCCTTGCCAGCAGGTTAGACTTGGGAACTGCCCTGAGCAGCAACCTGCCTCCCTAGTGATTGTCTGTCCCCTTGTGCAGGTTGTGGAAGGGATAAAAGGTACCAGCTCCCACTTTGACGGGACATGAGCTTGGGGGGGGGGGCGGTGAGGGACAGAGGCTGGCTTTCCTCTTCACACTGCATGCCAACACCCATGGGCGGGCAGGTGGGTGGGCGGGGCCTGGCACCCCGCAGTGGCTGGGTATTTGCTAAGTGACAGAACCACACACACCAGGCTGCACTCACAGCCTCCCCTTGCTTGTGCCGGTCCGTGTGGATATAACGTGTCTCCCATGTGTCTCTCCGCTTGTCCAGCTTGCAAGCTCCCTGGGGCCGGAGCCAGGGCCGGGCTTCAGCTCCCAGACTAGCTTCAGGGCCCCCGATCAGCAGGCCTGCCTCGCAGGTGTTTTGTTAACCTCGTTTCGAACCAGATCCGCCGGAGAGAAATACATTTTAAAACCACGTGCGCTTTAAGGAGAATTTAATCTGCATGTCTGGGATTCATTAACACGTAGATCATCAAATTAAGGTTTGCTCACAGCTGCTTGACATTGGCAGGGCCTTCGGCGTATCTTTAGTAAGTGCCTTTAAATATTATTTCTTTCTTATAATTTCAGGGCTGGCTTTGGAGCACTCTGTTCTTTGAATAGGACCGCGACGCATGAGATGAGGGGGTGGCAGGACCCATCCCTGCAAGGTGCTGCTGGCCGTGGGGAGGTCGGCCCGGAGCCATTCAGCTGTTCTCTCCGTTTCTGCTCACCGACCGGCTCTGGCCCAAACGGCCCCCTGTCTCCATGGTGAGTGTTCGTTGTTTGGCTCTTTCGTGGGCCCCATTGCTCTTCTTCTGGGCGTGGCAACCCTGATGCCCACCCTGCTCCAGGGATCCGCAGGGACTCAGGCTTGACCCGTGAAAGCACGGGCCTCCTGGGCTGCAGTCACGGACCTCCGTGCAGCTCCAGGGCCCAATCCGAGGGCATGAGATGGGAGGAGGCTCTGCAGTGGAGGGAGGCAGCTCTTTTCTGCTGGGACTTGAGACCTCGAGCTGTGGGGCTGGAGCCTCCTGTCACCACGTGGGGCCTGAGGATGACAAAGGTGGACAAGCAAAGCTGAGAGGTGGAGAGAGGCGGGTGGCAGCAGGAAGGCCTGCCCTTGGCCACCACTATGGTTTGGGTCGTATCCCCCACCCCGGTTCCTATATTGAAGTCCTATCCCCCAGCGGTTCTCAACCTGTGGGTCGCGACCCCTTTGGCGGTCGAACGACCCTTTCACAGGGGTCGCCTAAGACCATCCTGCATATCAGATATTTACATGACGATTCATAACAGTAGCAACATGACAGTTATGAAGTAGCAACGAAAATAATTTTATGGTTGGGTCACAACAGGAGGAACTGTATTTAAAGGGCCAGAAGGTTGAGAGCCACTGCTAGAGCCTCCGAATGTGACCTCATTTGGAAATGGGCTTGTTGCAGGTGCCATTGGTTGGGTTATACTGGAGGAAGGGGGATGCTTAATTGAGGCAATATGATCGGTGTCCTTGTTGCCGGAAGCCAATTCCAGCATGTCTGCAAGGGCTGAATCATCTGGGAATGGCTGAAGGGCATTTCCCCAAACCTGAAAAGGATGATTGCTTGCTGCCAGACAGCTCAGGGCATCTTAATCTACTTGTTATTGCCTCCTACTGGCCAAACACCTGAACAGCCGTAGGCTAATTCTCCCCATTCTGACAATGGATTGTGTATACAGAAACCTGACCCTTTGAAGTGTATATCTCCACCTCGCCTCAGGACAATTTGTGTTAATAAATAGCAAGGGGTCCTGAGACTAAGGAGACCTTAGTTTCTTTAGCTAGCCTCCTCGGACCCCCAAATGCCTTTCAAAATTATGCTTCGTCTCTGGACTCTTTATTGTTACACACAGCCCTTCTACAGATTGCTGAACCCTTCTTCATGCTGGAACAAGAACCCCAGCACTTGTAAAAAGGGGGCACTGGGGTGTGGAGACACACAGAGGGAAGGTGGCGTGAAGAGACGGGAGGAAGATGGCCGTCCACAAGCCAAGGAGAGAGGACCAGGTTCCCCCTCTCGGCCTCGGAAGGAGTTGGCTTGCCGACCTTGATCTTGGACTTCTGGTTTCTAGAACTGGGAGGCGATAGGTTTCTGTTGCATAAGCCCCCAAGTCTGTGGTATGTTGTCATAGCAGCCCCAGCAAACCCCCTTTGAACTTTTCCATCATAAAAACCAACACATCATTTTTCTATCTTTATTTTGTCCCGTAAGCCAGTTTGTGTTGAGTCTTTCATTGAATCCAAGGATAAAAGATTTATTTGAACATCACTTTTCTGCTTAAAATCTGTTTATGGTCCGTATGTCAAAGATCCTCTGCTCCAGGCCGAGTGGCATACAACAAAAACCACTGTTGATTTTGCTCATGAAATACAGCTTAAGTTGAACATGGAGGTGGTTTGTCTTTGCTCAGTAAGGCATCAGTGGGCAGCTCAACGGGGACTGATGGGTCCACTTTCAAGATGGATCACTCACCTGGCTGGAAGGTGGCTGCTGGCTGTTGGCTGGGAGGTCAGCCCAGGCCCTGGATTCCTCTCATGTGGGCTTCTCCACAGGCTGCTTGGGCTTCCTCCTAGCATGGCGGCCGGGTCCCAAGATTAAGTCTCACAAGAGAGCAGGGTGAACGTAGTGGCCCTTTTGTGATCTACTCAGAAGCCACACGGCATCGTTGCCACCGTCCTCTCTTAGTAGAGGCTGTCACAAAGGTCCAGCCAGATTCAAGGGGAGGGGACACAGAACCACTTACCTTATGGGAGGAGTGTCCATGTCACAAGGCGAGAAGAGGAATGGAGGGAGAGCTGCAACCGTCCCTGGAAATTGCAATCTGCCACAGGCCATACCCTCTATGATGCCATTTATATGAAAGCCAAGAACAGACAAAACTAACTGATGATGGTAGGAGTCAGAATAGAGTTACCCTTGGGGAAGGTAATTTTGACTGGAAAGGGACACATGGGGAGCTCCGAGGGGGCTAGGAATAGCCTGTGCCTAGACATGGGGGGGGGGGCAGGGAATTACATGGATGTAGCTATGTGAGAATGTCATTGAGCTGTTCATTCAAGTTCCACACTCTTATGCATTTTATACCTCAATGAAAAACATCTTTAAAGGCATGTCACAAACAAAACCCAACCTCATTAATACGGATGGAAACAGCCTCTGCTGGATCCCAATGATCCGAGCGGCTTGGCTGGTACACGGGGCCCATTTAGACCCAGCCCGGCCTCCGATTGTCACTGCGCCCTGGCTCCTCCCGGACCACACAGACGGTCCCTGCCAGACCTCTGGAGCCTGTTGGGAGGAAGATGGATGGGACTATTAATCTGCACAGTCTAAAGGTGAATGCAAAGGGCAGCCATGGCTGGAGATGACGCCCCGACCTGGCTCCAGCTCACAGACCAGGAGTGGGGGGGGGCGTCGGCTCCTCCAGGGACACTGCCAAGCAGCTGTCCCTCAGGTTGGCTTTGGGGCCCCTTCCCATCCCCTGCCTGCTCCCTTGTGACTTCATTCCTCTCCTATGTCACCAGTTCACTGCATGGACAGGGCACGTCCTCCCCTCCTCGAACCTCTATTTCCCTATCTGTGTATGGGGACCAGGGGAACAAGTGGTCCCCAGGAGCCCCTCCTTGTGGCCTGAGCACTCTCCACTCAGCCGCCAGGTCTCCCTGCCTCCTACCCCAGCACCTTGTCCTCCGCCCGTCTCCCTATTTCTGCTTCCCACCGGGATGCTCTCCCCTGCCAACCCCCATGTCTTCAAGAGTTTGCGGAAATCTGTCAGATATCGCCCCGATTCACCCCTAGTTTCTCCAGGCTGGTCATCTGTCGTGTAGCTCCCCGTGACTGTGGTCTGGTCTACACGGAACTCACTCATCTGCACATTCCGGAAGGAATGGTGGGACAGTGACGGGATGCTTCTCCCATCGGACCCAGGATCCCAAGGGCAGGGTTGTGTCTCCGCCATCAGAACGCCGGTGCCTCAGGCCAAGGGCCCATCTTCTCCCTCCCAATAGGTTCCGGTCTGCGACCCATTGGCCCCCAGGGTTCTGAATCCAGCCTGCAGAATGTTCTGTTCGCCTCATCCAGCACATTTCCTTTTTAATTGTTGAATTTGTTACCAACACTGATTTCACATAAAAATCTAGATATTCATCTTTAAAATGTATTGCAAGCACTGGCGGCCCCAGGCTTGCATTTCCTTTGGCAATGATTGGCAGGAGTGCATAGGAGCTGCCCTGTGGGTGGGGAGGTCAGCTGCAGTCCCCCTGCACACACCTCAGCTGGCCCCTCCCACTCCCGGGTACCTGCCCAGGGCTGGAGGCGGTAGGGTCTGCAGCCGGGCTTTGGGCCCCAGGTGCTTGCTGGCTGCGTAGCTGTCAGCCCGGGTGGCTGCGTGGGGAGAGTGATTCCAGAGATGATGCAGGGACGAAGGCTTCTCTCCTTGTCTCTGCCTCATTAGGATCTAACAGGCTGGATCAATGCCTTTTAAAATTAGATACATACCGACTGTTTCCTGCATCAGGAACAGCCTGTGCCAACATGGAATGCTTCTCTAACCTAAAACTTGCCTTTGGGAAAATTACATTGAGGAAAGATGGAGGGAGAGGCACCTTTATCCAGTAATGACTTACAGGGGCTTTCCTTCCCGTGTGCCAGGCATTGAGCCCGGGGCTATGGATGCAGCAGGGAAAAAACCCCAGTCACCATGTCGGGTGGCTCTCGGTCACATCCACTCAGCTCCTCAGCTTAGGCAGAAAAGGCCCAGAAAGGGCAGACCGAGCCCTCAAGGTCACCCAGCGGAGGTGGACAGAAAGCCTGCACTGCTTCTCAGGCCTCCTGCTTCATCCTCTCCCAGCCACACCGCTCACTTCCGCCCCCCAGCCCCCATGGAGCCCCAAACACACTGGTCCCCTAGCTCTCCTCTTCAAGTTCTGCTGCTCCGTCCTTGCTTTTAGCCAATGGCCAGAAGTTGGGGCTCATCCAGGTGGGGCTGGGGGCTGCTCAGAGCTGAGAGCTGGCCCTTCTCGGGCAGATTCCCAGGATGCCCTGCCTACCTATCAAGGGTGATGGCCGTCTCAGTGATGGAGTTTAGCACCATCCCACATGTGGTCGCTCGACAGACACCGCGTGTCAGCAGCCAGGCTGGCTGATGGCTCTTTTAAAGGAATGGGCTTGGAGCAGGGCCCCAGGCTGTTAGCACGGACCTGCCCTTTCTGCAAACACAGGTGAAGTGTCACTCTGGCCGCCTCTGGGGCTAAGCCAGGCTTGGTTTTCAACTGCAGCCACAGAATCTTGTTCTGAAAAGGAAGAGCTAGAATTCATTGTATACCTGGCCGCTCTGCAGATGTGCAATAAACAGCTGGACCTTCGGCACACCGCCTGCACCCTTCCGTCTAGAGCCCGGTCCCTGGACAACCGGCCAGGCTTGGTTTGAGCCTCCAGACGCTTTGCAATTCGCTAGCAGTGAAACTCAACCAACTCCCCTAAAAGCCTTTGGTTGCGTTCAAACTCCTGGGTATGTTGAAGCTGGCCGGACAGATTCTGGCCAGCAGCTGCTGAGTTTGAAGCAGGCTGCCTGTAATTGGCTCAGCAACCATGTCTTGTCTAAATAAAAGAATAAGTGATGACAGCTACTGTTTACTGAGCATCTGCTATGCGCCAGGCACTTTTGTGCATTGAAAACTTGCAAGGTGGGCATCACACCCCCCCATTTTCCTGGGGTTGAAGCAGAGGTCCAGAGAGGTCAGTGCACCTGCCCAAGGTCACACAGCTGGCCAGTGAAGAGCCCAGATTTGATCCCAGGCCTCTCTGATGCCCTCACCCTTGTTCTCCTCTCAGGGGGTGCTCAGGCGGCCAGGCAGAGGCTTGCAGACCTGTCGCTCCCCCGTTCCTTCCCTGGGTCTCGGCACAGCCTGAAATGTCCCTGACACAGTGAGGGTGCTGAGCCATAATCGGCTCAGGATAAGCAGATCAGAGGACAAGGCTGTCTCCCATCAAAGGCTTTGATCTACATCAGAAGAGATGGGTGAACTCATTCCTCCTCACAGTCTTGATCCGAAGCCCTAAGGCATAGCCCTGGAGGAAACGCCCCAGTTCAGAAGGTCCTTTCAGCCGATGGAGCCCCTACAATGTGCCCGGGACTTTCCATGTATCAGGTCATATTATTATCTAGGCAGCATGGTGGGTGAGCCCACAGCCCCTGGTGCCAGGCTGTCTGGGTTCCAATCATGACTTGGCCACTTGCCAGCTGGATGCCCTGGGCAAAAATCACTTAATCTCCCAGAGTCTCATGTTGCCTCTCTGTAAAATGGGCAGAATAATAGTACCTACTTCGCTGGGTTAGTGTAGAAAGACATGAGATGATATGTAGAGTCCATGGCACAGAGCTTGGCATGTAGCCCGGGCTCTAAAAATGGCGAATATCATTTTCATGTGTTGTTTAATAGAATTCCTCATGAGAGCCCGGAGGAGCGGATATTATCCTCATTTTACTGATGGGGAAACTGAGAGTAAGAGAGGTTCAGTGACTTGCCCAATGTCACACAGCGAGGGACTCACAGAGCTGGAGTTTGTCCTTAACACCAGCCACCGAGGGGGAATCTGAGAGCTGATTTCTAGAAAGGTCAGAGTTGCCATCTCTCCTCCCAGGCCTGGGTGCACCCGTGGGGAAACTGAGAGTAAGAGAGGTTCAGTGACTTGCCTAATGTCACACAGTGAGGGACTCACAGAGCTGGAGTTTGAATCTGTCCTTAACACCAGCCACCGAGGTGGAATCTGAGAGGTGATTTCTAGAAAGGTCTGGTTGCATCTCTCCTCCCAGGCCTGGGTGCACCCAGAGGCCGCTTTCTGTGGCTGGCAGGTTTTTCTTTTCTTGTTCAGTTGATTTTTAACACTTTTAGACCAAATGTGCAGAAGAGAAACCCAGGCCCAGAGGGGGTGTGGACCGGCCCCAGGACACCCAGCAGCACTGAGACCCAGAGCCCCTCCCGGTGCAAACACCGTCTCCCCGGGGGCTCGCTGGACAGTTCACTGGAGGTGGATGGGTGAGTGGGGAACTGAAGGTGGCTTCTCTTGGGGATGAGCATCGGGCAGCACTGTGTTGATTGATGGCTGAAGAAGGTCATTCTGCAACCAGACTGGGCCCGGCTGGGGCTGGGACATCTGTCAGCCGGTGCCACACCACTCTTTGAACTGGGAGGCATGGGGGAGGGATGGGCATCAGGAAAAGCGATGCTTCCCCATGTGAGAGTCGGTTTCAGAGTCCCGGTGGGGCCACATGGATGCCCAGGGCCGGCACCAGTGAGCATGTGCCGGTGGGGCTGGCATGGGCCTGAGAAGCCCTTGGAGGCCTCACCGGGGTTGGCCCTGGGCTGTCCCTTCCTGCGGTCCCCATAGCAGCCCTGGAGGCCAGTCTCAGTGCCCTCACATTTCCAGCCGGGAAACGGGCTCAGAGAGGGCAAGCCATTTGCTTGGGGTCGCCCAGCATGGAAGCGGTGGAATTGTTCCTGGACCTCAGGGCTCTGTCTCCTCTCTGACCCAGGTGGAGGTGCTTCCTCATTATTACACAGATCACACGCAGACACACATACCTTTATAGCACCTGTCAGATCTCACCATATGAACTTGCCTCTTTGTGGTAGACCAACACACGTGAATAACAGCAGTTTCAAAGGGTTCAGCTAAATATAAATCATTCATGCATATAAACATACATATTTATGTCTGAACCTCACAAGGATCTTAGGTTCAGATCCCTAGGCTCTGGGTGAGGTCTTGCTGAGCAAAGCATGAGGTGCTGGCCAATGGCAGTTGATTCGGCTTCTCGGGCCTGTCCTGGGTGCGATATCGGAGCCAGCAAGCAGGCTATGCCGGGCTGCTGTCAGTCTCCCTCCAGCTTTCCACGGCGTCTCAGGTCTCCTGGTCACTGGATCCCCATGTCTCAGGGTCCCAGGGCCTGCCTCCTGCCTTGGGAGAAAGCTCTGGGGATGAGTCACCTCTGCTCTCTGGGCCTCAGTTTGCTCATCTGTATAATGGCACATTGTTCCCAGGCAATTAGAAGAGGCCAACTTTCCCCACAAAGTCTCGAGTTTTCTCTTAGCAATCAACGCATGCACCTTTTGCCTGGCCCTCTGTCATCAATGCCGTGGTATAAAAATAATGTTTTGGAAAAGTTATCGGTTGAACTACTTAGCATCTTTCCCCCGAGTCATCAAGCAAAATGGGAGCTCCGGGAAGAAGTGTCATTTTTTCAGTCCTCTGGCTTCACCAGAGGAGATAGCAACCAGGTTACATGACACGCAGGAGCCAGACAGTCTGGACTGGAATCCTGAGCTGCCACTAACCACTAGGTCTCGCTGGACAGTATTTCTCAGCTCTGAGCCTCAGTGTCCTCACCTGTAAAATGGGAGAATAATAGTACCTTTCTTGCTAGGCTGTCATGTGGATGAAACACGTTGAGGTTTTCACAGCACTAACACAGAGCCTGGCGTGAGTCAGCTTTCAGCAGCTGCTCGCCAGCGTCGTCACCCCAGCACACGGCACCTCGCCTTGACTTGAAGATCTGGAGAGTGAACACTTTCTCACTCACTTTCTCACTCATCGGCTGCCTCCTGCATGTCCCACACTGGGGATCGAACACGCAACCCGGGCATGTGCCCTTGCCCAGAATCAAACTTGGGACCCTTCGGTTCACAGGCTGATGCTCTATCCACCGAGCCAAACAGCCAGGGCGAGATTTTAGTGACACAGGGATGTGCCTCCAGCTTCCTCGGCATCCCTCCTCTTCCTTGAAAATACCAAGTGTGTGCCAGTCCCAGGACTTCCCCTCTGCAGTGCCCTCTCCCCGGACGCCTGCCCCCTGGATGGTCTCCTGGTTGGCCCTTCTGGGATGGGGGTCAGCTCAGATATCCTCTCTCTGAGGGCTCTTTCCCTTACCACCCGCCTCAAGTTGCTCCACACCCCTCACTCACTCTGTCGTTCTCCCGTTTTCTTTTCTTTGTAGCATGTATCACCCACGGAAAATATTTCATGTATGTGACTGCTTGTACTTGCCTGTCTCTCTCAACAGACCTTCATCTGGGTGAGGGCCGGGGAGCCATTGTCTTGCTCACTGAAGCATCCCTCCCGCCCAGAAGGCACCTGGCTGGGAAAAGCCACTTAACAAATTGCTGTTAACTGAGTAAGTGGAGGAAGGCCTGCGGTGTGACTCAACAGTGTGAATATGCACAGAATAAAGACAGGACTCTTCCTCCCTCCTCTTTGTTTTCTTCTTCCTGGACATTGGAGGGGGCGTGTTTCAATTTAGTCATTAGGAAAGAGCCCAGATGTTCTCTGGAGAAGAGGCGCGGCCGCAGGCTGGCCAGCCTCACATTGGGTTTGGCCAGGGCTCGTTTTATTTCCGCTCCCATGGTTCTCCTTGGAATTTAAACACAAACCCCGATCACCCCCTTAGGAGAAACTTCTGTGGAAGTCGGCAACCAGCCACTGCCTCCCACTTCTGCTTCGCTTCTTGGCCTCGCTTTTTGAAGGAAGATATTTCATTCTGGCGGTTCATTTTCGGAGGCTCTCCGAACGCGGGAGGTCTCCTGGGACACGCTCGGGGAGGAGGGCAGGGGGCAAGGAGGCGGCTGGTGGTGTGCCTCTTCCATTAGACCCGATGCCTTCAGGGCAGGGCTGGGCCTCTTCCAGCAGACCTGGCGCCCTCAGGGCAGGGCTGGGCCTCCCCGCCCACCCCCTTGGATTGAGCCCCCAGTACAGGGTCGGTGTCTCTTATGGCTACTACCAAACACATCTCACACTAGAAAGAGCCCCTTTCTGCCCTCCTCCCCCTCCCCCTTCCCATCTTCCTATTGAATCTGGAAGATTCAGGCAGATCAGGGAGAAGGGTCACCTGGGCGAAACCTGGGCGAGCGAGGCCGGGGCCTGAACTGGGGTGGGAGCAGGGACTCAGGAGATGGGACCAAG
>NW_005371012.1:44109-47586 GCF_000412655.1 Myotis brandtii | reverse complement strand
ACGACCCTTTCACAGGGGTCGCCTAAGACCATCCTGCATATCAGATATTTACATTATGATTCATAACAGTAGCAACATTACAGTTATGAAGTAGCAACGAAAATAATTTTATGGTTGGGTCACAACATGAGGAACTGTATTTAAAGGGCCAGAAGGTTGAGAACCGCTGCTTAGAGGATGAAGAATGTGGGTTTCCATAGGTGCCAGCCCCCAGGGCCTCTCCCAAAACACAGGCCAGGATGTCCCGGGCACTGCCAACATCACCACAGTGTGTGACGTGCCGTGGGCGTGGAGACCCCGGTCGCTGCCCTGACAGGTCTGGGTTCACACCTCTAGATCGCTGTCTCTGAGCAGCTGCCTCCTGGGTGTGAAATAGACGCCAATCACAGGGGCAGGGCGGGGTTGGGAGGCGCCAGGCAGAGCTGGGCACGGTACCTGCACAGAGTGTGTGGTCGATGGATGACCACTTTCACCTCTATTTTTACCTATCGCGATTAGTATTATTGGGGGAGGAATATCTAATTAAAATGATAAAGAACTCTGAACTTCCATGAAAAAGAACAGCAAGCATGTCTGAGGCACCGCCATGTACCCGGCCCTGAGCCCCACCAACCCCCAACCCCGCCCAGGCTCCCCGCCCTCCCCCTCCTGTGCTCCCCGGCCCCATCCCTTATTAATTTAAAGCAAATCTCAAATATCATCACATCACTCAGCCATAAATATTTCACACGACGTCTATTAATAATGCACCAGGTGACGGCTCCGAAAGTAACAACTCCACTCGGGAAGCGCCCGTAGAGAATTGGCTTCCTTTGGTTCAGGCTGGTGAAATAAGTAGCAATGAGCCAGAGAAACTGGCGCTGGGCAGGAAGTCAGCATGTGCAAAGGTCCTGGGGCAAGAGAACATCTGGCTGAAGGGAGTCCATGTATAGATAGCAAACGGGAGCGTGTTTTAGCACCAGCCCAGGAATGTAGATGCCAGCCCAGGAGTGGCGCCGGGGCCGGGCCAGGGGCAGACGCAGCCACAGCTCCCGCACCCTGTGCGTGAGTGCGAGGACCTCCTTCTAGAGAAGGGGAGCTTATATTCTAGAACCAGAAGGAGGGAAGCGGTAAATTTCAGATAAACCACACACACACACACACACACACACACACACACACACACACACACAGTGGAACCTTGTTTCTCAAACTTAATTAATTCCGGAAGGCTGTTCCAAAACGGAATCCTTTTTCCCCCCATTAGAAATCATGTAAATGGAATTAATCCATTCCAGACCCCCAAATGCTTGAACCTTTCTTCTATACAGCACGTGTCTATTGTACTGTTTAATCTGTAAACACTTTAAAAACAACAAGGACATGAAATGTACGTGAAGATTTAACAAAAAGGAAAGGAAATGTACAGTAAAAATGAAAACTTAACAATAATGATAAGCAGCAACAAAAGCAAAAAACAACAACAAAACACAAACCCACAAAAATATTCACAGCACAAGGCCCTGAGGTGGTAACAGTGGGAAACCGACTCATATTCCCGCATCCTCTCCTCGTTTGCCACCTGGGAGATGCATGTCTGGTCCTACAGGTGTCAGCATGGGAGGGGTGTCAGGCTGAGAAGCGCATTGTTCGCGATGGGAGACATTCGAGAAACGAGGTCCCACAATATTTTAAACAAACCCACAAAGCAGTCAGTCATGCAGTGGGGGCAGCGGGGAGGTGTGGGATGTGAGGTCGGGCGGCACGGGCTGACCTCCAGTTCCAGCCCAGCGCCTGCTGGCTGTGTGGCCCAGAGGGAGTCACCTCCCTCTGTGGGCCTCAGTTTCCTCTTCTGTCCAGCTCCTGCCCCTGGGAAGTGCCGAGGAATGCCATCGCCTGGCGCGGTGCTGGGAGAACGAGTTAATGTTCACGGTCAGGCCGCTGCCTGTGACTTTAGGCAGAACTGCTGACCTGGCAAATGAAGTCGTAACCGCTCGGCGCGGGGAAATGTGTCTTCTGCGGCCAATTACACAATAGATGGCTGGGGACATGGTTTGCTTAATTAAATCTATAACCAATTGTGGATCTATCACTACGTATGATGCCAGTCTAATTGGAGCCAGTTATCAAAGTCAGGTAGGAGGAGGCGCTAGGATACTGTGTGCCCCGGGCAGCCCGGTGGAGTGCCCGGGGCCTGCTGACTGGATCTGGGTCTGAGGCTTGTCCCCAGCATATGTCCGCTGTGTCTCTGAGCAAGTCAGTGCTCATCTCTGAGCCTCAGTTTCCCTAGATAATTCCCGCCTATCTTCTTCATGGGGCATGTAGATTGCCCCAAGGCAGCCCCTAGAGAGCCCAGAGGGTTGGTCTAACTCACTTACTCATTCAATGAGGACTTATTGGGCGCCTACTATGTGCTAAGTGCTGGGGAGCACATCAAGGAGAAGGTTGATGGAGCTCTTGACCTCACAGAGCTCTCAGTCCATCCGGGGCGGAAGGCAGGCATTGCTCGGATTAACTCACGGGGGAGAAAAGCCTTGGAGAAGCTGCAAGACAGGGTCATTGAACTGAAGCTGAGAACCTCTTTTCCTGCCGAGGATAAGTAGCAATGAGCCAGAGAAACTGGCGCTGGGCAGGAAGTCAGCATGTGCAAAGGCCCTGGGGCAAGAGAACGACTGCCTGAAGGGAGTCCATGTATAGACAGCAAACGGGAGCGTGTTTTAGCGCCAGCCCAGGGATGTAGATGCCGCCCCTATAGCAGGGCCTCAGACGCTATTATATGGGGTCGGGAGCCACTGAGGAGGGAAGAGCATGGTTAGATTTTGTTTTCATAGCTCCCTTCTGATTGCTCCATGGAGATGGATTGGAGGGAGCGCGAGAGGGGAAGCAGGGAGAACAGCTGGGGTGGGGGTCTTTCAGTGTCTGAGTGTCCACTGTTGGTGGTGGTTTGGACTTGGGTGGGGGCAGCAGCGATTGGGTGGATGATTCCAGAATGCTTTTGGAGGCAGAGATGGCAGGACCAGCTGAGGCGTTGGGCGGGGCATGAGGGCATCAAGCAGGACCCCCAGGTTTCTGGACAGAGCACTGGGTGGCAGGAGAAGTCAACCCTCCGGAAGGGGAGCCTGAGGGGGCAGGGAGAAGCTCCCGTGGGGCAGGTTCTAGAGCGCCGTGCTGTCCCGCAGGCCTGAGGCACCCGCACACCCAGGTGGGAAGGTGCAGCGGGTGAAGGCAGAGCATGTGGTTCAGAAGAGAGGTGGGAGCACAGATGAATGAAATCATATAAAGAGAAAGTGGAGCCCAGCCGGTGTTGCTCAGTGGTTGAGCATCGACCTATGTACCAGGAGGTCACGGCAATTCCTGGTCGGGGCACATGCCCGGGTTTCGGGCTCGATCCCCAATAGGGGGTGTGCAGGAGGCAGCTGATCAATGATTCTCTCTCAACAATGATGTTTCTATCTCTCTCCCCCCTCCCTTTCTCTCTCTAAAATCAATAAAAACATA
>NW_005371012.1:37856-43338 GCF_000412655.1 Myotis brandtii | reverse complement strand
GAAAGTGTGGCTTGGGAGGAGAAGACGATTCCAGCCCCAGCCCTGAATACGTCCGTCCTCTTAGGATCTGGGAGAAGGACCGACGAGGTGCCAGGGGACCCAGACAGTTGAACATCACAGAAGCCGGGAAAGGACGTCTCAAGGAGAAGGGGTCCTTCAACTGCGCTGGAGGCGGAGGGGCACCGCGGATCCGGAGACGTGGAGGCCATTTGGGCTTTGGCAGGAGCTGCTTGTGGGACGGTAGAGAGGGAAGACAGGAGAGCTGCTGGGAGTGGAGGCGGAGAGAAGGGGTGTGGCACTTTGTTGTGTGGGAGAGAGCAGAGCACTTCTGAATACTAATAGGAGGGTCCAGGAAGGAGAAAAACCGGAGGTGTAGGGAGACAGGGACACCACATGGGGAGGGACCTGGTGGGCCCCAGCGTCTGTGTGGCCCTCAGAGAGGACTGGGGGGGGCGGGGATAGGGAGGGCTTGCTCCTCTATGAGAGGAGGGGCCACGGGAGGGGGAAAATGCAGTGGGGCAGGAGGAAGATGGGGTGGCGGGAAGATGAGGGTGTTTGAATCTGTGGGGCAGGAGGAAGATGGGTGGCAGGAAGATGAGGGCGTTTGAATCTGTGGGGCCGCAGGAAGATGGGGTGGCGGGAAGATGAGGGTGTTTGAATCTGTGGGGCAGGAGGAAGATGGGTGGCGGGCAGATGACAGTGTTTGAATCTGACAGTGTCCATATTCTCTGAGACATCAGGGCAAGGCCGCCCGCTGAGAGCGAGTGGGAGGGAGCGAGGAGGAGGCGATGGAGGCGAGAACGCATGCACAGGTTTGTGGGGAGGAGAAGGCGCTTTGTAGATGAACAAGGAGCTCGCTTTGGGGTAGTTGGCTCCCGAGGCTGAACCACTGTCATCGTGACCTCCTCATTCCTCAAAGGCCGCCCTGCCTCTCCCTGGAGCAGCGGTGCTGTGGCTTTGAGTTTCCTCCAGCAGCGAACCATTTCTTCAAATAAAACCCGGCGCATGGCCTCAACACATGTACCAACAAAAGCAGATCCGTTTCGACGGCAGAAGCTGCCCTCGGGGCTTCACCCTCCTTCCTTGGGGGCCCCTGAGGCGTCTGTGAAGTGCAGGCTCCTCCGGCCCCTACGAAGCCCCCTGGGGTAGGAACAGGTGGCAGTCACCCCTTTGCCATGTGCTCAGGCAAAGTTCTGGGCCTTGATTTTCTTGACTGCAAAATGGGGATAATGTTGCCAGAGTGGAGACAGAAGACTGGACAGATGCCATTTCTATGTGTGCGCGCACATGTGTGTGGGCGTGTGTATGTGCATGTGTGCATGTGTGTGCGAGTGTTAACCCCTCCTCAAACTTGTGTGATTTTATGAACCTCCAGAGCATCATTTTCGGGTTCTCTGTTTGGCGGTCACTCGTCCGCTCTCTTAGGCTGTTATTTCAGAACCGGGATTCCGCCCTGGGCCGACTCCAAAGCCTGTGCTCTGTCCATGGGACCCGGCACTTGATTTTTCATGCAGGTGCAAGGCCCCTCGGACCTGGGTTGGGGCTGTCTGTTGGGACAGATGGGTGGGAAGGGCACACAGGCAACGGTTCCACGTGGGCTCCGTGCAGGAATGGAGACGGGTTGGGTAGACCAGTTGCCTAGCGCTGTCTGGGCCCCACCTCTCTCCACGGTGTGTGGTGTGAGAGCAGGGCTACCAGGAGAGTTTGTCAGCTGACTGTGCCACAGTAAGGATTTGGCTGCCCGTCTCCCCCAGTCTTGCCCTGAGCTGGGTGCCTCTGGAGACACAGAGTCCAACAGACTTTGGTTCAAGTCCCAGCGTGGCCCTTATAAGCTGTGGCCTTCCATGGGCCTCAGTTTCATAACATGATGGTCAAAAGGTTGTTAGGTGCTCAGCTGTGCCTGGCACATGCAGGTGCCTGGAAAGCCTAGTCCTCTGGCTTTACTCCCTTCCACCTTCCAAAACCCAAGGGCATCCCTCCCTTTGGGCCCAGAGGGGTCCCCAGGGTGTTGTTTGCCTGTGGGAGGTCTTCTGCTCCTTGCAGTCTCATTGATGTTCAGTCAGGCGGAGGTGACAGGGCTCCACGCAGGTAACCAGGGTGTGGATTTGCGTGGGTGACGGGGCACCCATGTGGGCGTGTGAGGGACGGCTCCAGCATGGACTCAGCCTCACACAGAGCGGCCTCTGCATCCGTCCTCCACCTACGCGCCTGCTGACCTTGGACAAGTCACCTCACTCCTCTGGGTCTCAGTTTCATCTTTAAAATGGCAAGAATCACAGCACCCCTCCGACGGTCATTGTGGGGTTGGAGGCCTGTGAGCAAGGGTGGGGGTGCTGAGGGGCTGCTGTGAGGTTGAGGTGAAGGGGGCGGGACAGAGGGAGGGGGTGCGGGAAGGGGCTAAGGAGGGGGGCCAGGGGAGGAGGGCTGGTCAGTGGCGGCCTCCATTGGAGGGACCACTCTGGTAGGAAGAATTCACAGCAGAGGCACCTTATTATCCATTTTTGGGGAATGGATTTCCCTCCATCATCACCCCCAAAGCTTCGGTGGACTTTGGGTGCACACATGTCTCATCCCGGTGGCACCGGGAGGAACCAAGGCAAAGGTGAATCCATAAAGCTGGAAGACCTGACATCATCATTCCCGTCTTCCCGGACATGTATGGAGCGCCCAGTGCACGCCCCACACTCTGCCAGGCACGAGGGATGCAAGGTGAGCAAAGCAGAGGTGACAGGGCTCCACGCAGGTCACCAGGGTGACATATATAAAGCTGAGCACAGTGCCTGGCACATGGAAAGCACCACAAGTTCATCTTTTTAAAAAAATATATTTTTATTGATGTCAGAGAGGAAGGGAGAGGGAGAGAGAGAGAAACATCAATGATGAGAGAGAACCGTTGATGGGCTGCCTCCTGTGCACCCCCTACTGGGGATCGAGCCCGAAACCCGGGCATGTGTCCTTGGCCGGGAATTGAACTGTGACCTCCTGGTTCATAGGTCGACGCTCAACCACTGAGCCAGGCCGGCCGGGCCACAAGTTTATCTTCCCCGGGGGTCCTGTTCTGGGAGGAGTGGTGGTTGTGGGGTGGTGTTAATTCCACTGGACGAATGTGATGACAGACGGGCACCTGGGGGTCGAGGCTCCACGCTAATGGCATCCGTGTCCTCCACAGGGGACTGGCTGTGATGCAATTAACACCAGGAGCTGGTTGGGGGCTGTCATGTTACCGGGCAGCTTGCTTCCTCCCACGGACGGGGTCAGTGTGACTCTGGACTTCACACCTTTCTTTTCCAATAAAAACACCTGGGAAGTGGATGGCACTTGTCTTCTCACCACACACGTGCCTTGACAGATCTTAAGATCAAATTCGCTCTCACCGTCTATGCCCCGAGACTGAGGCTGGAGCCGGCCGCGGCGTTCAGGAAAAATGCGGCGGGATGCGCTTGGGGCTACCGAGGAAGGCTGGGCCTCCTTGCTGGTCCCCCAAAGGGAGAGACCCTGGGTTCACACTCCGGCTCCACCCCCACCGGTGTTTGGTTTTGGCCACGACACGTCACTTCTCTGAGCCATGATGCCCCTGACTGTCAGCTGGGACCAATGTGCTGCTTTAGTTGTAGCTGTGGGATCGAATGGGTTGCTCGGAGCTGGAGAGCCCTGGGCTGCACGCTCATCTGTGCAGGCCCCAAACATCCTGGCTGCCCCTCTGTGCAGGACGCCATGTCTGGGCCCCTTGGGGTTGGCTTTTAGCCAACAAGTGGGGAGGTATGTGGATGTCACTATTGCCTTTGCCCCCCCTTCCCCCCCTCGCCATGACAACCGGCTGCTTGGGAAGCCTGGATCCTGGAAAAGGAGGGGATGCAGACAGACCCGCAGAGCACCTGCCACTGCTCATTGGTTGACTGTCTTACCTAGGAACCAGGAGGTCACTGTTGGATTCCCGGTCAGGGCACATGCCTGGTTGTGGGCTCCATCCCCAGTAGGGGGCGTGCAGGAGGCAGCCCACCCATGATCTTCTCTCATCATTGATGTTTCTATCTCTCCCTTCCTCTCTGAAATCAATAAAAACTATATATTTTAAAAAAATAAGTAAGAATGAGCACCGTGGCTGCCTCCCCTGGGGTTAATGCAGAGAGCAGACCTCCTGTCTCGGGGCCTAGTTTCTCCATCTGGAGGATGAGAGGTTGGGCTTAGACGGTTGACCTGCCCCAGGTTCCCTCCATCCTACACTGCGGAGGGCAGGCCCAGGGGGCTGTCGTCCACACCCTCAGGGCCCTGGCTCGGTGCCCTCTGTGCTTCCCCCTAGCCAGCAGGTGCTGTCCTTTCTGCAGCCGGGCAGCGCTCAGAGGAGGGGGTGACCGGTGATGGGGGCACAGGCTCAGGAGACCCAGACAGAATCCCCCCTCCCACAGACTCCTGCTCTGGCTTCCCTGGCTCAGTGGGGCCCCCAGGACCCATCCGGGTGCCCAGAAGAGACCCCAGATATCATCCTGGGCTCCAACATTTGCCTCGGCCTGAATCCTTTCCCTTCTACTGTTAATGTCTGTCATACCCGTGGCCCCTCCTGTACCTCCTCCCGCCCGGCCTCTCTGCTCTCTTCCTGCCAATCATGCCACACCCCTCCCATCCGTTCACACCCCTGTTGCCGAGAATCTTCCTAGAAGGCACCGGACACGTCACCCCGCGGGGCTGGAAACACACCGAGCAATGTGTCGCACCCCCAGACACCCCGTCAGGGCCTCTGTCCCTGCTGTTTCCTTTCCTGGACCCCCTCGCTCCCCTGGCTGCCTGGAAAGTTCTTACTCCTCCTCCCAAGCTCAGCGCCAATGCCACTGCTACCAGGCAGCCTCCGACAGCCGCGGGCTCTCCGGGCTGTGTTCACGCCTCTGTTACAACACGTGAAACACGGCCTAGGAACCACAGCACAGGGACTGCGCCTTTCTTATTCTTCTAGCCAAGCTCAGCGCCAATGCCACTGCTACCAGGCAGCCTCCAACAGCCGCGGGCTCTCCGGGCTGTGTTCACGCCTCTGTTACAACACGCGAAACACGGCCTGGGAGCCGCCTTTCTTATTCTTCTAGGGATTCCCAGCCCAGGGCTGGGCACATGGTTGGTGCTTAGTAACGTTTCTCTCGCTCACTCACCCGCCCACCTGCCTGCTCTGCACCCAGCAGTTTTCTAGGCGTTGGGAAGGCGGCGGGAAGTAGGATGCTGGCTTTCCATTGGGAGACAGAGAGTTCCACCATAAACAAGTCATAAAACAAATACCCAAGATGATGTTAAATCAAAGCAAGTGCCGTCAAACCCGGCGGTGCGGAGGGGGCTGTTCTCAACAGATCGTTAGGAAAGAGCTCTTTAAAGAGGTAGCACTTGAGCGAGGACCTACCTGGTGAATGAGCAGAGTTCTCCCTCTGGGTACCTGAAGGGAAAAGTGTTCCAGCCCGTGGGAACAGCATGTGCAAAGGCCCCGTGGAGAGAAGACCCCCGG
>NW_005371012.1:37193-37722 GCF_000412655.1 Myotis brandtii | reverse complement strand
TGGATGGATGGATGGATGGGTGGGTGGATGGATGATGCCCCCTCTCTCTCCTCCCTCGTGGGGTCTGGATGCTGTGCTATTCTGATCATCATAGTCACCAGAGTAGGAACTGGAGGCCCCCAGAGGAGAGATACCACCACCACAGCTGAGCTATCTTTTGAGCACCTCCTATATGCCAGGAGTTTATTTATTATTGCTTTTCATCATTATTATTCAACACACATTTCTTGAGCACTTACTATGTGCCAGGCACTGTTCCAGGCACCTGCGTACATCAGTGACACAGAATGAAGAAACCTGCCCTTGTTGGCTTACATTCTCGGCAAAGGAAACCCCTGTGCAGGGTCCCTCAGCGGGGGCGTGGCCCACCTGGGATCCAAACCCAGGTCTTTCTTCAGGTCCTCCCCATCACACACGCTTCCCCCTGGAGCGGGTGTGTGACCTGCAGGTGAGCACACGGGAGCTCGGTGAGCTGACACATCTGGTCCAAGGCCACGGGCTACCGTGGGCTTCCCAGCCCTGAGTCCTT
>NW_005371012.1:32006-37176 GCF_000412655.1 Myotis brandtii | reverse complement strand
GCCTGTCTGAACCCTTCTCAGGCAAGCCCGTGTGGCCTGAGCTGGCACCGGGCCTCCGCTCGCCAGCAGCAGACACGCCGACCGAAGGGGCGGCCGAGAATCCCTGCTTGTGTCTGCGTTTACCAGCTTTAAGCTTTCAAACCCAGTCAGCCCGCGGGCTAATCTTCTGCAGCTCCCCGCTCGTTCAGCTCCATTTATTGTGCCTGACACCGTGAAAGCTTTCGCGATCGATTCTGGGCTGTATTAACTTCTCCCCTCTCCCCCCAGCCCCGGCCCCGGCCCGGCTCTCCAGCAGTTTTTGGTCCAGCAATTAGGTATTGGCGGGGACAATGTGGGGTGGCTGCCGCTGCCTTTCAATTACCAGTCACAGTAAACACAACTTACTCTCCGCCCCCCGGAGTCCCTGCCGCATTCAGAAGAGGAGCACACAGTTTCAAGGACTCCTCTCTCCTGCTTGACACGCGACACTCACACCGGGCGGATCAATAAGTCTACCACCCCGCAGGGCTCCTCCGAGGCCGCCGGGCTTGCTAATTGGCTCTGGGAGGAGCCTGTGTGTCCCTGTGTGTGTGTGTGTGTGTGTGTGTGCATGTGTGTCTATGTGTGCGTATGTTTCTGCATTCCTCACACGCAGGTCCCTAGGGTGGGGAGCCCCTTCAGCGTGAGTAGGATTAGGGGGGCGTCTCTGACTTTGGGAAAAGGTCTTTGAGTTACAGGAATGGTATTTGTGATTCCAGATGTAAACTGTCACAAAGTGAAGAGACAAATCGAGGTGTTTAAGGTAGGGGTTAAGCATGTGGGTGTGAGTTTTAATTTTGGCTCTTTCCCTAATTTGCTATATTTGTGATTCCAGATGTAAACTGTCACAAAGTGAAGGAACAAACGAGGTGTTTAAGGTAGGAGTTGAGCACATGGGTGTGAGTTCTAATTTTGGCTCTTTCCCTAATTTGCTGCGTGGCCTTGGGCAAGTCATTAGCCTCCCCAGCCTTGATTTCCTCACCTGTAAGATGGGTATAATGCCCAGCCCTAGAAGGGGGTTGAGGGTTAAATGCAGGGGCAGGTATAGTAAGTGACAGCCATGACCTCAGTCCTCAGAGGAGCTGGGTGGTGGGGTGGCTGGGGTAGGGTCTGGGTCAGGCAGGCCTGAGCGTGGATCCTGGACCTGCCACTTGTGTGGCCACATGACCTTGAGCCGGTTACTCCCTGGCCTCAGTTTCCCCTTCTATGAAACGGGGGACTGATATGCTGTAGTTGGTAGAATAGTGTCTCCCCAAAACTCATGAGCACCTGGGACCTCAGGATGTGACTTCCGGCGAAGGTGTCTTTGCCGATGTAACTGAGTTACGATGAGTCACACGGGGTTTGGGCGGACCCTCATCCAGGGACTGGCGTCTTTGTAAGAAAGTCCTGTGGAGACACAGACACAGAGACACACACAGGGAAGACCCCGTGGTGAGGGGGTAGAGAGTGGGGTGATGCAGCTACAAGCCAAGGCACCCCAAGGACTGCCGGCAGCCACCAGAGCCAGAAGAAGCTGCCATTTTCCGAGAGAAGCCCCGTCCTGGTGAGCCCCACTTTCCCCCCGTCTCTCCCCATACGGTATGAGCTGCCTTCCAGCTCTGGAGACAGTGGCAGGCCTACCCCCTCCTCTTTCCGGAGGCCCCAGGGAGTGAAGCAGGCCTCGCTGTGGCAAGAGAAGCAGCCGGAGACAGAAGCAGGCTGGTGTCAGCCCCCGAGGGTCTTGAGAGCTGGGCCAAGAAGTGTGGCCTTTACTGTGTGCGCATCAGAAACTCCCGGCTCCGGACTCCCTGGGTGGGCGCAGCTCTGAGAGAGCACCGTTCAGTGTCCTCCCAGGGCTCTGCCCCGCATCCTCTGGCCCTGCCCGCCGAGTTAGCCGGGGGACTTGATGACATGGCGCCCCATGCTTGGAGCAAGGTAATGAGGCCTCCCAGGGACTGTGCAAGAAAACAAAACACAGAACCAAAAATAATTCCGGAATATTAGGCCCATACATCAAAGCGCAGCAGGAGCCCGGCAGGCACGGGAGGCCAGCGTGGGCCACGTTCCCCGAAGGGAAGGGAAGGACCTGGGGCTGGTGAGGCAGGGTCAGCACCACCCCCACGAGGGCTGGTGGAGGGGCCAGGGCAGTGGCCAGGGGGTGTCTGGGTCCAGAGGCTGCCACTTGCGGGCACTGCAAGCCTTCCAGCGGCCCAGATGCCGAAGGCGGGAGCTCCCAGGCCTGCTCAGGTGTGGGAGGAGCCCACCCCGCTGCAGAGCCCAGGAGGGGAGGGGAGGGGAGGAGGGATGACCGCATCTTGCCTCTGCCCCTCTCTCTAACCCTCCCTCGGGGGTCACCTCCGCCTCATCCTGTCCTCCCCTGCAGTCTTTGAGGTGGGGGACACCCCTCCAATGACGGTGACCCACTGACCCAGTTCGCCTGGGACGAAGGCGCTTCCCAGGACAATTGTAAAGCGGGGCACTCCCGGGGGACCTGGGCCAAGGCCCTGGCTTGGCAGGACCGCTCTCCCTCCCCTCGTCTCTCCAGAACACACCTGCTGACCCCCCATTGGAGCCCCCGATGCTCACTGTTGGTTTTGCTTTCGCACTGTGGGCTTTGAGAGTATCTGTCTGTGCCACCCCCTCCCCAGGGGGTCAGGCCTGGTACAAAGCAGGGCCCCACCAGAGGTCTGATAGATTGCTGCCGAACAGCCCCTGGAGGTCCCGTCCCCAGATCCCGGCTGTCAGAGCTGGACGGCCTTCAGAGGTCAGCCTGCTCAGTGGCCTGTTCTACAGATGGAGAGACGGAGGCCCAGAGAGGGCACGGGGCTGCCCGACCTGCACAGCGAGGCCGTGCCAGAGGCTGCAGGCTCCAAACCCCTGCTCTGTCCCTGGTCCAGACCCCCGCCCCTGGGGATGGCCAGACTCACCTCTCACTGCTGGTCTCAGTCCTCCCTGACTGAGAACTCCCCCCCGCCCTAATCTGTCTGCCTCTGGCCCCGCTGACATGCCCCCCTCCACGGCTCCAGGAGATCCCTGCAGCTTGCTGGGCCCCCCGCACGAAGCCCTCTTTGCAGGGAGCCTGCGCAGCTCTCATGTGTTGCCTCTGGCCCCGCTGACATGCCCCCCTCCACAGCTCCAGGAGATCCCTGCAGCTTGCTGGGCGCCCCGCACGAAGCCCTCTTTGCAGGGAGCCTGTGCAGCTCTCATGTGCCCAGTTCCTGCCAGGTGCACCACGTGTGGCTGCCTGGCTCTTCCTCCTTCATAAACATTCGTTGTCACTCACCATGTGCCCGATGTGCCAGACCCTGTACGTACGGAGATGAACTCCAGTCTGCTAAGGAAGGTGGGCATGCAGACGAACCCTGACACCTCGGGGTGACGAGAGGGTCTGAGCAGGAACACCTGAGACTGAGCAGAGTGCAGTGGGCTCCGGGCAGGGACCCCACACCCCACCCAGCCCCATCCCTGCTGCCGCTGACCCCACTCCAGAGCCCAGGCAGGGCTCCCTCTGCCTAGCGGCCGCCACGCATGTAGCTTATGTCTCCTTAGCGTTCCTAGCACTGCAGCGGCCTCCTCGAGGGTCACCACCCTGAAGTGAGCATTTATTAAGCGCTTACTGTGAGCAGGTGGTTATTGTCTCAGGCAATGCCCCTAACTGTGTAGGCCGGAGTGATTAATATCATTCACAAACGAGAAAGCTGAGGTTTGTGGAAGAAATACTGTGTACCCCCCCCCCCACACACACACTCCACCCCCAGGTTATCTGCCTGCTCGGTGCCTGAGCTGGGGCAGAAGCCAGGTGTGAGGACCAGGGTCCCTCACGCTGCTGCCTGTCTGCCAGGGCCCAGATGGACCCACCTCCTCTGGGCCACCCCAAGCCAAAGGGACTGCTCAGAGCTCCCAGCCTGCTCTCCGCTCCCTCCTCGAACCCCGTGTTCGTTCACGGCGCCCTCGTCCCGTTGCCGAGCCGGGTCCCCTGCGTGCCGGGCATGTCAGAGCGGAGACTGACCTGGATCGGGGCAGCGCCTCTGCCCTCGGGGGGGCTCCGCCAGGACTATTTTGAGATGAGGTTGCGGTCCCCAGCTGTTCTTTTCCAATTACAGGCACTGCTCCATCGTTGCAGGTGATAGGACTTGAGCACTTTTAATTGACATCATTACCAAGTGTGTTTAATATCTAGTCTGTGGCTGACATCCTTTTACCGGAAGCAGCAGCAGTCAAAGGAAAAGTTTTTGAAATCAAAAGGTAATTACTTATTGAATCGGGTAGGATTGCATTTAGATGCAAGAGACAGAAAAACCCAAGAGGAGTTTATTTTGCACAGCGAACGTGGAGGCCAGAATTAAGCAGACCAGGTGCCCCGCGGAAGGAAGGGCGCAACCTGGTTCTGTCTTTCTGCTCCGCCCACCACCCACGTGACTTCCGTCCTCTTGGCTGCAAGAGGGCTGCTGCTGACCGGACATCATGCCCACATCCTAGGCGGGGAGAAGCAGGAGAAGGGGGCAGTGCCGTGTCAGGAAAGGCTAAACATTCCCCTAACCCCCTGTGGACTTCTGTTTGCATCTCAAGGGTCACAATTGTGTCCCCTGTTCACTCCTGGCTGGGAAGAAGGCTGCAGGATGAACTGCCCGGAGTAAAACCAGCGCTCAGGAGGTGAGGGAAGAAAAGAATGGCTGTTGGACGGGTAACCAGAAGTGTCCTCCTCACTAATACAGCAGAACTGAGAAGTGCGACTATTAGCTTACATCTGGCATCGCAGGCTCCCTGGGGAAAAATGATCTTTGTTTTGGAAAATACTTTGACAATCTTCTGAGGGTGGAAGATAGGACTCAGAGAGCACGCAGCGTCTGGAAATGGCAGATAGCGAAGCCAGCAGCCCATGATATGCATGGGAATTTGGAGAAGAGAACAGGGAGGGGGGGCAAACTGGCAGCAGAGGAAGCCAAGGAAGATGGCTGTTGGTGGTGGGGTTGGGGGGACCACACATTTGTTTTAAGAGCATTCCGTGTAAGTTGTTTGAGATCCTGTGATATGACCCCCCCCCCCCCACACACACACACACATACCTCCTCCAGACCTTTAGTCTGCTACATTCACAAAAGCCTTGTAAGTTACTGGGAGGGTATGGTGGTGATGGGAGGGGGGAGGGGGGGGGGGGGGGGTTGGGAGG
>NW_005371012.1:22551-31946 GCF_000412655.1 Myotis brandtii | reverse complement strand
TGGAGGGGGGTTGGGGGGTGATGGTGAGGGCTTTCAGGTCTGTAAGGGGACAGTGTGGGAGGAACGATGGGGTCCAGATGGTGGGATTGGACAAAACGAGAGGTGTGACCCCCCCCAGTGACCAGGGATTCACAGAAGTCTTGGGGAGTCGCAGACCTCCTAGGAACCTGGAATGGGGGTGCATCAGTTATCTATTGCCGAGTAACACACTGTCCCCACACTTAGTGGCGTGGAACAGCAAACATCATCGTTGGCGCGGCTCTGCCAGGCTGGCTGCTTCGCATCCACCTTGGAGGTGACCTTCTCCAACTTCAGCAGAGACAGGGTGGCAAGCTGGGCTGAGCGTGGGGGTGGCTGTCTGGTTTCCCTCAAGGCAGGCGTCTGTAATTCTCTCCCCCGCCCCCGCCTCTATTTTTTTGCAGAAGGATTATGAAGTCACACCGAATTCCCAGAACGCCAGCCCCACACATATCCAAACACGAGGATAAAAAGATGTTCAAGAGCCAAATATAAATGCGTTTTTAATTATCTGCACCACCGCTCCCTCCCATTAGTGTGGGAAATCAAGAGTTGAGTGCAGAGTATTTACAATAATAATCCCAGGAACAACACTTTCGCTTTCAAAACAGCTCCTCGTCTCTCCTTGCCTTTAACATGCACGCATATGCGCTGAGAGCGCTTGGGCCGGTCTGGGTGGCCTCTTCATCATGGAAACTCAGATGGGGCGGGAGGCGTGGAGGAGGTGAGGTAGGAGAGAGGTGGAGACGGGCTGTGAAGCAGAGGCACGGTCTCTCCTGGGCTAGGACGGGGGATCGGGAGGTTGGGGCGGGATGGTGGGGACAGCACTACATTCACCATCAGCTGATCTGGTTGAATCTCCACTTGGCCATGTCCTAGCTGCATCGCCTCGAGCAGAGTTCTTTGCATCTCTGAGCTTCAGTTTCCCTGACAGCAAGATGGGAATAGGGCCATGTCTCTTGCGAGGGAGACTGTGGGGCTTGCCAAGATGTTCATGTGACAGTAGCATGTGACTGGTATGAGGTGAGGCCGCTCTACTGTCCTCCCTCTTGGCTTCTCCTAGCAAGTCAGGCTGGCGAGGTGATGTGCACTTTGGCTTCGCCTTCTGCGTGGCCCCAGGACTGTCCCTCTTCACAGCTCCACCGTGGGAGTGGAAGAGAAGGAGGGGCCAGAGGCAGGGTGGGCCTGGACAAAGGGGGCCGCTATCCATGGGGAGGGATGGAAAGGTGGCCCGTGAGGCTGGAGAAGAGCTGGGGGAGGGCGGGACTCGAAGGGCAGCAGGAGGGGTGGGAGGTGGGCAGGGGTAGGTTTGTCCTCTACCCGGAGGACTGTGGTCTCCATCTTAAGAGCAAGGGGAAGCCAGCGTTTCAATGGGATTGACATGGTCAGATGGGTGCTGTGTCTTGACAAGATTGCTCCGGCTGCAGAGTGAAGGACGTGCTAGAGCAGCGGTTCTCAACCTGTGGGTCGCTCGACCCCTTTGGGGGTCGAACGACCCTTTCACAGGGGTCGCCTAAGACCATCGGAAAACACATATATAATTACATATTGTTTTTGTGATTAATCACTATGCTTTAATTATGTTCAATTTGTAACAATGAAAATACATCCTGCACATCAGATATTTACATGACGATTCATAACAGTAGCAAAATGACAGTTATGAAGTAGCAATGAAAATAATGTTATGGTTGGGGGTCACCACAACGTGAGGAACTGTATTAAAGGATCGCGGCATTAGGAAGGTTGAGAACCACTGTGCTAGAGGAACCAGATGTGAGACGCTGAGATGGGAGATGGGACATTCTTGAAGTGGTCCGTGCAAGAGGAGGTGGCCAGTCAAGGCAGGGAGGTGAAGTGTGGAGAGCGGCTACAGTGTTGGGATAGGTTCAAGCCTTGGACTAATGAGAGGGCACAGTCCTCTCATGGCCCAGTGCAAGTCCCAGCTTGGAGGGCAGGGCCCTCCCAGCACAATTAGAGCCAACAGCTATAGCTGTAAGCTTGAACCTATGGTCCGCACACGTGGCCCCACGTGCCTGAGTGATGTGGGCTTGATAGAGTTCAGGTGCATGTAACTGAGTAGGAAACCCACGAGAATGTGGTAAACATCTTGACCACGCCCTTACTTTGCCTCGTGAATTCTGCTATAAAATAAAGACATGGCTTGTAGTCCGTGGCACTGTTTCTCCATCAGAGAGGGCAGCGTCCCACCCAGACCCAGATTTCATTCTCTTGTCTGTCTTTTCTAAATCCTTCATCGCCCCCTCTCAGGTTCACCCTTGGCCGTGCTGGCGCGGCACAGTGAAGATGGAGCACAGAGGAGCTGCTGAGGAGGTAAAGTTGACAGCACTTGGGGGTGGATTCCTAAGGGGCATGAGACTGGGGAGAGGGACAGCTGCCTGAGCAGGTGGATGGTGGTGTCACTCCTGGGACAGGAAACACAGGAAGAGGACTGGATGAGGAGGTGGAGGGGGCCGCTGTGAGGGCCACCCGGGAAACATGGAGGTGTCTTTGAGACACCGAAGGACCTAACAGCTTCTGGAAGTGTCTGGGCTCAAGGACATGTTGGGGCTGGAGATGCAAACCTCAGAGAGGGAGGATTAGGCAAGTTTTGCACCAGGCCTGGCACTTAGTAGGGCCTCAGGAGGGTGTAGTCCTTCCCTCTTACCTTAAGAGCGAGAACTTCCAGGATCTCAGGAGAAGATACATCCCTGGTCAGGGAGGTGGTCTGTCTGGGCTGTGGGGACCGTTTGTTGTCCATCCACGCTCAGAGACAACCAGCCCTGCTGTGAGGGGGCGGGGGAACCGGGAGGATCACCAGCTGATGGTGGAGACTCAACTAAACTTGACTTTGTTTAGCCCTAATTGGACTCAAGTGTAACCCACCTGAAGCTCAAGGGGAAAGAGGTGCTCACAAGCTGGGTTTGCAGGGTTCCCAGGAGGAGGATGTCTGCCCATCGCCTCTACTGGTCCTGCCCACTCGGGAAGGGTGGCCTGGGCAGGGCCAGCCTGGACCAGCCTTCTCAGGCAGCATCAGGACCTGACCTTTAGATGGTCTTTATCCAGCTGTGTGCATCGGGTGGGGATGATGCTTAGACCAGATCAGATGGAGTCTGTACCCCAAAAACCTTGGCCAAACCCAATGCATGCTTGATAAACGCATCCCAGGACCAGAAACACCATGCAATGGTTGCTGCTGCTCTTTCTCCTCCTCCTCCTCCTCCTCCTCCTCATATTTCCTCCTCCTCCTCCTCCTCCTCCTCCTCCTCCTCCCCCTTCCTCTTCTCCTCCTCCTCCATTTCCTTCTCCCCCTCCTTCTTTGAGCAACTGTGTTGCTTTTCCTTCATGGGCCCTGGGAATCTGGTCAATAAATATACTTGTCTTTCTTGCTTTGGCCACTCAGAAGCTCAAACCCAGGAAGCAAACGACGGAAGCAAACTGTCCAGAACATGACATTTTATAACTGAATAAAACTCCTTGTTATATTTTATTTCCTATCCTTGGTTTTGGTTTGTCCTGACTCCACGTCGATTTAGTATATCTGGTTGCATGTATTTTGAAAATTGCCTCAAGCCTTCATTTGTGTGTGTGCGCGCAATAAGACAGGGTGTATATATAAACAAATCAACAAAGTCAATAGAACAAACGTTTGCGGATTGATTTAAAAATAGGCTGTTTCTGTGCTGCGCCGGCACTGAAGAGGAGGCTGCCGTGCGGAGAGTTTTATGGCTCATCCTCCTGCAAGAGGCACAGTTGTCCCTTCGCTTATCTGTGGAGCGAGTCTGGCTTTGGGTCCAGCTTAGCAAAATCAGCCAGACGTGGTTTGAGGACAGACATTAAAATATCCCAATAAAGGGCATCCATCATTCAGGCGCATGCCTTCTGGACACCAGGCCAGGCAGGGGTCTGAGTGGTGAGTGGTGAGTGAGGAGCGAGAGATCCTAGGAGGACTCTGAGGTTCTCCTAGAATCCTGCCTGGTGGGTCGCATGGTCTCTACTCTCCCAATTAGTGGGAGGAAGTGAGGTGGGGGCTAGGGTTAAGGCTGGGGTTAGGGTGAGGGTTAGGCCTTTGGGGATTGGATCTATGGACCCAGCTGTCAATCATCCAGGATGTGGAGAGAGCTTGACCGCCCTTTCACTCCAGCTGCATGATGGGCCCGCCCCAGGGTTGTCTCCATGTACAAACGCTCCCTCTGCTGGTCCCTCCGGCCTCGCCATGATCGGCCCTCCCCAGTGGGTCTGGCTGCCGGGCACTTGGCCCTTGGCATGTGCCGCCTGCCGCGGGGAGCACCGTTCCGCAGTGTCGTGGTGGAGAGCCCGCAAGCAGGAACCAGATGCTGGCTCCACCAGCCACGATCACTATGATCTCAGGCAAGATTTTAGCCTCTGTGCCTCAGTTTCCGATCTGTAAAATGGGGATGACGGGTGTTGGGTTATTTTTGGGTCCCGGTGAATTAACTTCGCTAAAGGGTCTGGGAAAGTGTTTGCTGCTATTGTCCTCATCCCTCCTGATTGCTTCACCCGGCTGGTCTCTGTCCATCGGCCAGCACCCAGCATCTCCCTGACTGGCTCCCCTCTGCAGCCAGTCTTGCAAGCATCTGTCCTTATTGGCTGTTTCTGCATCTGCCTCTAGACCTTGACCCCTCTGGGGCTGAGAGGTTGAGTCTGGTCCATCTCTGCATGTGTCTGGGACCCAGACCAAGGCCTCGAGTAGCAAGGTGCTGGGAAGGGTCCTGCAGCATGGCCTGGGGATGCGGGATGCAGCAACAGTAGCGAAGCAAGACTGGCAAGTGCCAAGGGTGCCACTGGCATCATGCAGGCCGATGCCATTCTGCCCACAGCCGCCTGGAGATGCAGAATGGACTGTTTCCCTCCTCTGAGGGGCTGGGGGGAGGGGCCGGGGCTGTGACCATGCTTTGCCTGCTACTCCTCTTGGTGGGGATAGTGCAGAATGGACTGTTTCCCTCCTCTGAGGGGCTGGGGCTGTGACCATGGTTTGCCTGCTACTCCTCTTGGTGGGGATATTCCCAAATCCAGTTTCATCCGGATACCTTCCAGGTGAGCAAATGGCTTTGCCATCCGGAGACCACGAGCAGGGAATGTGTAATGTTTGTATGTTTCCCCACATCCTGTGTGGTTCAGGGTTCAGGGTTCAGGATCTGGAAGAGAGGCCGCACACAAATGAAAGAGATGAGACAAGAGATAATAATTTGGAAATTGGGGGGCCAGGCGAGAGCCCATCCCAAGAGGATGGACTCCGCTTGTGCTCAGGCCTTGCCATCCTTTTATTCAGTTTGGGATCCCCACATAGCCCTTAGGCAGGCAAGTTCCAGTAACAGGCAGACTATCTTATCAGTAAGGATCTACATGACTATTTGGTGGGGAAGTGGCTTCAGCTACCATTGTCTGGACTAAACAGTGGGTGCATAGCCCTGACCTTTGCCAGGGCTTCAAGGGTCACCAGCATTCCGGGCTCCTTGTCCACACCTCTCTGCTAGAGAAGACAATAGGCGGCTTCCCACAAGGGAAGATGCTTTTCATCTGTCCTAGGGAGGCAGTGAGGCCCAGTGGTGAGAGCTCAGGCTCCAGAGCGAGGGGCCGGGGCCCAAGTCTGTAACCTCCCGGTGCCTCAGTTTCTTCAACTGGAAAATGGATTAATGCCTGTCTGCTCTGATTTCTACGAGGATTAAAGTTAATATTTGCAAAGCTCTGGCGTGGTGCCTGGCGCATAGTAGCCGTTCGATAAATGTCAGCCGTCACTATCATGTGTGATCTTCAACTGGAAAATGGATTAATGCCTGTCTGCTCTGCTTTCTACGAGGATTAAAGAGTTAATATTTGCAAAGCTCTGGTGTGGTGCCTGGCGCATAGTAGCCATTCGATAAATGTCAGCCGTCACTATCATGTGTGTTTTTAACAGCCTGCATGTTTGGACGGTGGCCTCCGGAAAGAGTCGGGCTCTGAGGGATCATTGCCCCTCTGGTCCTTCCCCCTCAGCAGCGGGATCCAAGCCACTGGCTGCACTATCACGTGGGAAAGCTGCCGACAAACACGCAGACACCCTCGCCACCCCCAGCTCAGCGCCTTCTTCACGCGGCTTCGCACCCTTATCATCAGTTCTCATTGAATGACGACGTGTCCGTGCCTTTCATGCGTCAGCTTCTGAGGCCTTCATCACCGCTCTGCAATGACCCACGTGAGGCTGAGAGAGGTGCAGGGACCTGCCTGGGCCACACAGCTGGGCCACGGGGGCCACGGGGGGGATTCAAAGACCGTGGTCTGGCCCACAGCCCGAGCTCTTCCCACCGGGCTGTGAGGTCCAGTGCCCGCTAGAGCGTGTGATCCGCAGCGGGCACTTGGGAGAGAACAGATGTGTGCTGAGCAAACGGGTGCGCCGGGTTAGACACTGAGCATAGCGCGGGGAGCAGGGCGGGGCTCCATGGTCGCACAGCCAGTGGCTTGGATGTGTGGGCCCTTCAGAGGCTCCCGGATGCAGGAGGCGTTTATTTCTGACAGAGGCTGTGGCCACCGTCGCGGCTGCTTGCCCACAGCGATCACTGCCTCTGTCCTTGGACCGCAGGCCTCCCTGCCTGTCTAGTTCTGGCCAGTGAGATGGAGGGGGATCTGCGAGGGGAGGGAGCCTCCCCCGGGAGAGAGAGGATCCAGCCAGGACAGGCGCGGCCTCCTGCGTGCTCCGTGTGCCACCTTTAACACGGTGCTGGGGTTGGTGGGTGTGAAGAGTTAGGAGGCCTGTGAAAAACAGTAGAAATGAGGGGACTGGAAGGACAGTCCAGAAGGGCAGAATCGGAGCAAGAGAAGATTGGAAGATGGGTAACGGCAGCGGTTCTCAATGTGTGGGCCCAGAACCCACAGCGGTACTCACCTGGGGACATGATAGGAATGTGGTGCCCATGCTCTGGCTGGTGGCTCAGTGGTTAGAGCATCAGACTGCGCACCAAAGGGTCAACACGGTGCTGGGGTTGGTGGGTGTGAAGAGTTAGGAGGCCTGTGAAAAACAGTAGAAATGAGGGGACTGGAAGGACAGTCCAGAAGGGCAGAATCGGAGCAAGAGAAGATTGGAAGATGGGTAACGGCAGCGGTTCTCAATGTGTGGGCCCAGAACCCACAGCGGCACTCACCTGGGGACATGATAGGAATGTGGTGCCTGTGCCCTGGCTGGTGGCTCAGTGGTTAGAGCATCAGACTGGCACCAAAGGGTCCTGGGTTCGATTCTTGGTGTAGGGCACGTACCTGAGTTGCAGGTTTGATTTCCACCCCTGGTCGAGGCCAGTGCGGGAGGCAACCAATCAATGTGTCTCTCTCACATTGCTGTCTCTCTCTCTCTCTCTCTCTCTCTCTCTCCCTTCCTCCTTCTCTCCTTCCCTCCCTTCCTCCCTCTCTCCCTTTCTTCCACTCTCTCTGAAAAGCAATGGAAGAATATCCTCAGGTAAGGATTAACAAAGAAACAAAACAAAAAAGACTGCAGCTCCCCCCGCCAGCCCTCTGAATCACAATCCCTGAGGGTGGGCCTCACAGTCTGTGTTAACAGGCTCTCAGGTGATGCCCCTGCACGCTGATGTCTGAGACCAACTGGGGCTGTTCAAGACTCAGCTGTGAGCAATAGGCAGGTACCCAATGCCCCCACCCCCGCCCCCCCCCCCAAAGTGTCTGGTCTCCAGTGGGGGGCAGCAGGAGAGATTTAAGGAAGTCACACCACGCCCTGGCTGGTTTGGCTCAGTGGATAGAGCGTCCGCCTTTGGACCGAAAGGTCCCGGGTTCGGTTCTGGTCAAGGACATGTTCCTTGGTTGCAGGCTCCTCTGAGGTCATGGTTTGATTCCTGGTCAGGACACATGCCCTGGTTGTGGGTTCGGTCTCCAGTGGGGGGCAGCAGGAGAGATTTAAGGAAGTCACACCACGCCCTGGCTGGTTTGGCTCAGTGGATAGAGCGTCCGCCTTTGGACCGAAAGTTCCCGGGTTCGGTTCCGGTCAAGGACATGTTCCTTGGTTGCAGGCTCCTCCCTGGCCCGGGCCCTGGTCAGGGCACGTGCAGGAGGCAACGAATCGATGTTTCTCTCACATCGATATTTCTCTCTGTCTTTCCCTCTCTCTTCCACTCTCCCTAAAAATCAATGGAAAAAATATCCTCAAGTGAGGATTTAACAACAAAAAAAAGAAGTCACACCAGGATGTGAGGGTGTTAAGTTTGTGGAATGGGGACACAGGAAGCCCCTATTCTTGAGTTCTTTCTGCAGCCGAGGGAGCTGAGCCCAGGGTTTTGGGATGTGAGACAGTGGATGCTGATGCAGCTTTTAAGAAAGAATAAGAGCGAGGGATGCATGTGCGTGCGTGCGTGCGTGTGTGTGTGTGTGTGTGTGTGTGTGTGTGTGTGTAGAGCGAGCTGGAGAGACCCCTGACATCATGCCGCAGCTTGAGGCAGCACTTAATTGGGATCCATATCTCTTTTTCCCCAGCTGCTGGCTCAGCTCAGCGAGGAAGCGACCTGCTGACAGCAGCCGGGACCGTGCCCTCTCTGCTTGCAGCGTGGGCTCTGGGCAGGGCACCGATGCCAGCTGGGCAGCCTGCCCACTGATGGATGGAGCTGTAAGGAGCACCCTTACTGGGGACTGGCTCCTTCCTGGCTCTGGAGTTCTGGAGTGCCTGGGTCCCCACGCTGGCATGGGGGGCTCTCCCAGGGACTCATGTAGCAGCCACGGGCTTGGAAAGGAGCAAGTTCCTAAAGGCTACCGGGTCTGCTGCCCGGTTTCCCAGTGGGCTGGTCCCCGGGGACGGATGAGGAAGCAGCTCCATTTAGGCTGCAAGTAGCTCCAAGGAGCGTCCTTCTCTCTGTCTTCATTTCTATTGCATGACGGGTGGGAGCAGAGAGGAGAGAGGCTCCTCCCCGCCGCCCCTCCATCCTTGTCCTCCCACTAGGACTGTCTGTGTTCACTCCAGTCCTGGCTCCCCAGCTCTCTGTTGCCATGGCAACAGCCTCAGTACCCATCCCAGTGACGGTTGTGATGCCTCCTGCATGGCCACCCTGTGTCTGGTCTCCAGGGCTAGCTTCACTATTAGGCATAGCAGGCCCAGTGTCTGGGGCCTGCAGTACTTTGAGGAGGCCCATGAAGATACTTGATTTCAAAGTCAGAAGAAAAAATACACTTAGGTCAAAAACAATGTTTTAATATATAATCTATAATAATAAAAGCGTAATGTGCTAATTAGACCAGACAGCCGAACGACCTTCCGGACGTCATACTGGATGAAGCCGCAGTAGCAGAGGCCGAGGCAGAGGTGGTTAGAGGTGATCAGGCAGGCAGGTGAGCAGTTAGGGGCGATCATGCTGTCAGGCGAGTGGTTAGGGGTGATCAGGCAGGCA
>NW_005371012.1:2290-3443 GCF_000412655.1 Myotis brandtii | reverse complement strand
GTGTGTGTGTGTGTGTGTGTGTGTGTGTAGAGCGAGCTGGAGAGACCCCTGACATCATGCCGCAGCTTGAGGCAGCACTTAATTGGGATCCATATCTCTTTTTCCCCAGCTGCTGGCTCAGCTCAGCGAGGAAGCGACCTGCTGACAGCAGCCGGGACCGTGCCCTCTCTGCTTGCAGCGTGGGCTCTGGGCAGGGCACCGATGCCAGCTGGGCAGCCTGCCCACTGATGGATGGAGCTGTAAGGAGCACCCTTACTGGGGACTGGCTCCTTCCTGGCTCTGGAGTTCTGGAGTGCCTGGGTCCCCACGCTGGCATGGGGGGCTCTCCCGGGAACTCATGTAGCAGCCACGGGCTTGGAAAGGAGCAAGTTCCTAAAGGCTACCGGGTCTGCTGCCCGGTTTCCCAGTGGGCTGGTCCCCGGGGACGGATGAGGAAGCAGCTCCATTTAGGCTGCAAGTAGCTCCAAGGAGCGTCCTTCTCTCTGTCTTCATTTCTATTGCATGACGGGTGGGAGCAGAGAGCAGAGAGGCTCCTCCCTGCTGCCCCTCCATCCTTGTCCTCCCACTAGGACTGTCTGTGTTCACTCCAGTCCTGGCTCCCCAGCTCTCTGTTGCCATGGCAACGGCCTCAGTACCCATCCCAGTGACCGTTGTGATGCCTCCTGCATGGCCACCCTGCATCTGGTCTCCAGGGCTAGCTTCGCTATTAGGCATAGCAGGCCCAGTGTCCAGGGCCCGCAGTACTTCGAGGAGGCCCATGAAGATACTTGATTTCAAAGTCAGAAAAAAAAATACACTTAGGTCAAAAACAATGTTTTAATATATAATCTACTAGAGGCCCGGTGCACAAAAATTTGTGCACTTGGGGGTAGGGGGTCCCTCAGCCCGGCCTGTGCCCTTTTGCAATGAGGGACCCCTCGGGGGTGACCACTTGCTGACTTAGGCTTGCTCCCCGGGGGATTGGGCCTAAGATGGCAATAAGACATCCCTCTGGCAGCCCGGCAGCCCTCGGGGGATGTACACTTACCAGCGGGGAGCAGACCTAAGCTGCAGCCGGACATCCTTAGCGCTGCTGAGGAGGCGGGAGAGGCTCCCACCACCACTGCTGTACTGGCAGCCATCAGCCTGGCTTGTGGCTGAGCAGAGCTCCCCC
>NW_005371012.1:0-1572 GCF_000412655.1 Myotis brandtii | reverse complement strand
CACCCCCCCACTCCAACCCGACCAGGACACTGAGGTCTCCAATCACTGCACAGCTGGTGTGTTCTGGGCAACTCTTGCAAGCTGCTGGCCCCATATGGGCCACTTGGCACCAGGTGTCTGTCGTCTCTCCCACCGATACGGTTTTCCAATCTGGCATTTTCGGAAGGGAGGGTGATGCGAGGGAGGGTCCCTCCACTGGAACAGCAGCCCCACCTTAGCCTGTTCCAAGCGGAGTGGAATTTGTTCTCAGCCTCGGTGCATGGCCGGTGGAAGCCAAGGGGCCTGTGTTGCTGGACACTTTAACTCGTGGGTCCCCAGTGCCCACAAGATTAGGTCTGGGTCCTTAGCCTGGCTCCCCAGGGCCCCCATGACTTAGCCCTGAGCCATCTCCCGCTTCCCTTCCCTCACCTCCCTGCCCACTTTGCTTCTCACTCCTGAATATGCTGCTGTTTTAGGTTTCTGAGCTCTGGCACACACTTCTCTCCTTGACTGGAACAGGTCTGTCCTCCTCCTTCCTTCCTGGTCCACAGAGGGGAGCGTCTACCATCAAAACCCCAGTAATGTAGTGCCTCCTCACTGAAGGCTTTTTGGAGTTTAATTGTCTTTATTCCAAGATATATATATGATAAAACATTCAGAAAATATGGATTCGTTTGAGCTTTTCATGCTCCTCCCCCACCTCCAGGAAGGAGAGGCAAATATCATTTATTTATGAATAGAAAGAAAAGACAGAAGGAAGGGAGGGAGGGAGGGAGGGAGGCAGAGACTCCGTCTACCTGCCTCTCCGGATTCATGGATGTTAACATTTGTCCCACCTGAGTTACATCCTTTTGTAAAAGAAGAAAGTTTAAAAATGCCTAACAAAGCTGAGATGGTTGTCCCCTTCCAAGTCCCAGTTCTCCTTCCTCAGACCCTCTCATGACCATCGATTGGTGTTACTCCTTTCTGTTCCTGAGTTTACATTTTTGCTATGTGTGCTTGTACCTCTAAACCCTGTGGAGTGGCTTTTGCGTGTTTACACGTTTTGTGTAAAGGATGCATGGTGTTTAACCTGCAATTTGCTTCATTCACCCAATACCCCCGGGGCCAGCTGTCTGCTGACACTCCCAGGTCTAGTCATTCCTTGTAATAGTCCATCGAACGTCTAGAACACATTTAAAAATCCTCCCCTTTTGAGGGTCATTGATGCTTCTGTTTCTTTTCAATTACTGTCAGTGCTGGTGTGGATTTTTCTACACGTATGTCTACCTAGCAGTGGACGTGCTGGGTCAGACAATAGGTATGTGCAGTCACCACCCATCAGCATGAGAGAGCCTGCTGGACAAGGAGGGCAGGGCTGCATTTGAGTGGGAGCAGGAGGGGGGGGGGGGGGGTGGGCTGGCTGACATGATCTGTATACAATAGATTTCAATGTTAATGTTTTAAATGTTATTTCTCAGATTAGCACTGAAGTTGCTATCTGACTACTAAATATATACAATATATTTATTTAACATATATTTGTAAACCATTTGAGCTTTCTTTTATATTTCCTTATTTATTTCTTTCCTATTTTCTTTATTCATTTTTTTT
>NW_005371011.1:0-794 GCF_000412655.1 Myotis brandtii | reverse complement strand
TATGGGATCGGCCTTGATGGGCCCTGCAGCCTGAGGAATCACTGGTGCCACCTGATCGCTCCCCCTGCCTCACACTCGCCTAGTATTTTATCACCCTCCTCCCCCTTCCTGCTGTTCTCGCCTAACGTCCAGGTAGAGACAGATGGACAGTCACACCCCCGGGACACGTGTGAATGAAGAAACAAGGCCTGTGGGTGCCTTGGACACAGGATCACAGACACTTGGGGATGGGAGACTCAGTACCAACTGACGCAGACCTGCCATGTCCTGCTTCCTGCCTCCTGGCTCTGTGTCCCTTGCTGCTGATTTGAAGGGTCATGGAGCACCTGGGACCCTGTGCTGCTGGGCGTGACTATTGACGATCTAACCTGTGGATGGCAGTTGCTGTGATATTCACAGCGACGCTGCTCAGGGCTCCTCCACGGGAGGCCAGTGTGGCCCAGGGAGCCCGCAGGAGCTTCTAGAAGGGCTGGAGGTACAACTGACAGGGAGCACTGGGAGGCTCAGGGGCACAGCACACTGCTCTGATGCGTTTCATCCATTCACAGTCATTCCTGTGCCACCTAAGGGTGGTGACCCTCTGAGAAATGGGTGCTTCAGGGCCTTGGAGGGTGTGCAAAATCAAGGGCCCTTTCACCCAGATGGCCTAGCCCCGTGGTCGGCAAACTGTGGCTCGAGAGCCCCATGGGGCTCTTTGGCCCCTTGAGTGTGTGGCTCTTCCACAAAATTCCACAAAAGACCACGTGTGGGCGTGCATATACAGTGCGACTGAAACTTCGTGGCCCATGTGCAGA
>NW_005371010.1:0-681 GCF_000412655.1 Myotis brandtii | reverse complement strand
CCACGGCCCCTTCCCCCAGCCAGCCTGGCCCTAATCGGGCACCGATTGGGGTGGGCCAGCTGGCCAACCTCTCACTGTCTCTTCCTCCCAACAGGCCCAGCCCCAATCTGCCGATTGGGGCCAGGCTGGGTGGACCACACCTGTGCATGAATTCATGCACTGGGCCTCTAGTTACTTATAATAAATTATAACATTTTTCCAGTCTTTATTAAAATACTAGAGGCCTGGTGCACGAAAATCCGTGCATTTGAGTGGGGTTCCTCAGCCTGGCCTGCGCCCTCTTGCAGTCCGGGACCCCTTGGGGGATGTCTGACTGCCAGCTTAGGCCTGCTCCCTGGGGGATCAAGCCTAAGCTGGCAGTCACACATCCCTCTGGGAGCCCGGGATCCCTCGAGGGATATCTGACTAATGGCTTAGGCCCGCTTCCCGGGAGGAGTGGGCCTAAGCCGTTAATTGGACATCCTTAGTGCTGCTGTGGAGGAGGGAGAGGCTCCCACCACCACCGTTGTGCTAGCCAGCCATGAGCCAGCTTCTGGCTGAGAGGTGCTCCCCCTGTGGAAGCGCTCTGACTACCAGGGGGCAGTTCCTGCGTTGAGCGTTTGCACCCTGGTGGTCAGTGTGCCTCATAGCAACTGGCCATTCCCCAATTAGGGTCAATTTGCATATTACCCTTTTATTATA
>NW_005371009.1:0-251 GCF_000412655.1 Myotis brandtii | reverse complement strand
ATATACTAGAGGCCCAGTGCACAAATTTGTGCACAGGAGAATGTACTAGAGGCCCAGTGCACAAATTCGTGCACAGGAGGGTGGTGGAGGGGGGAGAGGGGTCTTTCAGCCTGGCCTGCACCCTCTTGCAATCTGGGACTCCTTAGGGGATGTCTGTCTAAACCGGCAGTTGGACATCCTTCTGGCAATCTGAGACCGCTGGCTCCTAACTGCACGCCTGCCTGCCTGATGCCCCTAACCACTCTGCCTGC
>NW_005371008.1:0-819 GCF_000412655.1 Myotis brandtii | reverse complement strand
ATCGGCGGCTTCTAGACAGTTCTTGAAAAACCTTAAATGTGTGGTTTTAAACTCTATATCCAGAAGTTTGTTTTCCTCCATTTTTGTCATTTCTGTCATTTGTGTCCTGTTTCTTTGTCTCTGCATTTTTTATGCTACCCTGTGTTGATAAAGTGGTTTTCTGTGCTAAGTGTCCTCTAGGGCCTAGTGGTTCAGCCTCCCCAATTACATGAGGAGGACACTCTTGGTGCACCCCCTTGTGGGCTTTGTGCACAGTCTTGTTGTAGTTCAGCCTTGACTGTTGTAGGAAACACTGGGAGGGATTGACCTCCAGGCCATTGGCTGTGAGTCTCAGCTGTGTCTGCAGTGGGAGAACTTCTGTCCTGGATCTCTAAGGAGGTGCCAATCTAGCCTCTGCCTGAGGCTATTCAGTAAATGCCTCCGTGCAAGGCTTGGGCGGGGCGGGTCCCAGGGGATCAACAGGACGGGCAGAGCGAGCAGTTATGGCTGCTCTCAGTCCTGCCTTCAGAGGCTCCGCTTCTCAGTGTCCCAGCAATTGCTGCTAGTACCTCAGAGAGAAAGCTGCCCTCGAGTTCCGACCAATGCCAGACAGTCCCGCTTTTCCCATATGAGTCTGGGTCCCCAGAGACTCACCCGGAATTGGAGCTCAGAGCCTGAGACTTCCTCCCAATTGAAAAAGACAACCGCGCCCTCAGCTGCCAGTCCGCTCTGCGTGCGCCTCTGTACCTTAGTATTTTACTTCTGCACCGCACCAGCTCTGAGTCTCAGTATGCTTTTCTCTATCCTTTTAGTTGTAGAATTTCCACTCAGCCAGCCTTC
>NW_005371007.1:742-961 GCF_000412655.1 Myotis brandtii | reverse complement strand
ACTGCTTCAATTTCTTCCATAGTTATTGGAATATTGATATATTTAGATTCTTCCAGATTGAGTTTTGGAATGTTGTATTTTTCTAGGAATATGTCCATTTCCTCCAGGTTGTCTAGTTTGTTGGAGTAGAGTTGTCCATAGTATTTTTTAGCAATCATTTGTATTTCTGTGGGGTCTGTTGTTATTTCGCCTCTTTCATTTCTGATTTTGTTTATTTGT
>NW_005371007.1:0-406 GCF_000412655.1 Myotis brandtii | reverse complement strand
TTTTAATTTCTTCTTTGATCTCATTGGTAACCCAATCAATATTTAATAACATGCTATTCAGCTTCCAAGTGTTTGAGTATTTTGTGTTGTTTTTATTGTAGTTTATTTCTAATATTATGCCATCGTGGTCTGAGAAGATGATTGCTATTATTTCAATCTTCTTGAATTTGGGGAGACTTTGTTTGTGACCCAAATATGTGGTCTATTTTTGAATGTGTCTTATGAGCACTTGAGTAGAATGTATATTCCGTGGCTTTGGGGTGAACCATTCTGAAGATGTCAATTAAGTCTATCTGATATATTGAGTCATTTAGGATTGCTGTTTCTTTGCTGATTGTTGGTCTAGAGGATTTATCCAGTGCTGTCAGAGGTGTATTAAAGTCCCGTACTATGATTGTATTGTTGT
>NW_005371006.1:198116-199496 GCF_000412655.1 Myotis brandtii | reverse complement strand
GAATTAATGCCTATCTGAAAAATCCCATGGGTTTATTGTCAGAATAATGTGATTTTATAAGTAAATGTGCTTTGTAAATGCAAAATCAAAAGCAAAGTATTTATACATGCAATATTAAATCAATTTATAAAATGTATACTCATAGATATTTCTAAATAATATTAACCAAAGTTAATTTAGTAATTATTTCTTCAAATATATCTAATCTGCTTTAAAAAAAAGCTTAGCACGTTTATTTAATGAAAGCACTATTGACCACACCATGCTTTTCTTTTAAAAAATTGCCACAACAAGCATGTCTATGATACTTGTTGTTTTTTGTTTTTTGTTTGTTTTTGCTTCTCTTAATTTGATTCCTCATAATAAATTCCAAACCTCTTAGGAGTTAAATGAAACTATGTGACTAATTCTGCCAATGGAATGTGAGCAGAAGAGATGGTTACCATTGTCTGCCCAGGTCTTTAAGACAATGGGAGTGCTTTATTCATACTCTTCTCTCTGCTTACTAGCTGGAGATAAAGATGTGGCTCTGGTCCTGCTCCCATCATACAAGAAATATCAGTGTTTTAGAAGATGGCAGAGCAAGGAATTGGAAAGAACCTGGGTGAACCTGAATGGCACACCTTGGACTCTTAGGTGAGAGCACATAAAATATATATATTTCAGAGAAGAAGGGAGAGGGAGGGAGAGAGAGAGAGAGAGAGAGAGAGAGAAACATGATGAGAGAGAGAATCATTGATCAGCTGCCTCTTGCATGCCCCCTCCTGGGGGTTGAGGCTGCAACCCAGGCATATGCCCTTGACTGGAATCAAGCTCAGGACCCTTCAGTCCACAGGCAGCCACTTTATCCATTGAGCCAAACCAGTTAGGGCAAATGCTTTGTTTTTTAAGTTGTGATGTTGTGGAATCTGTTACAGCAGTCTACTGTTACTCTGTCTTTTGTTGTAGAGAAGACACTATTTTAAATTAACAAACCATTTATGACTTTCCTCATTGCTTTTATGTAGAAATTTCGTTCTCAATCCAAGATCTTATAAGTATTAATTATTTTTTCTAGCTTATTATGGTATAATTGAAAAAAGTGTAGTCCTTGAATCCATTTGGAATTGGTTTTGATGCAACATGAGGTAAAATTGAACACAGTTAAAAAAAATCATGCACTTGTTTCAGCACCAATGATTAAATGATCTCTCTTTTCTCCACTGTCTCATGGTTTCATTTTACTACGTGCTTATACAGATTGCTATTTTTGAAATATCTATTCTAGTTCACGTATTCCTTTTTTAAAAAAAATTAAATCTTTATTGTTCAGATTAATACAGTTGTTCCTCTTTTCCCCCCCCATAGCTCCCCTCCACCCAGTTCCCACCCCACCCTCTG
>NW_005371006.1:165455-197066 GCF_000412655.1 Myotis brandtii | reverse complement strand
TGTATTTGTTGTTCATAATTTTTATCTTTACCTTTTTCTTCTTCTTCCTCTTCTTAAAGGATACCTTTCAGAATTTCATATAATATTGGTTTGGTGGTGATGAACTCCTTTAGTTTTTTCAGAATCCTTTAAAAAGTCCTTTCCCTCTCCACTCTACACCAAACAAACGTCTGATTAGGATTTTGATTATTACTGCAGTTAAACTTCCACATTATTTGATTTTATTTTACAATATTGAGTTTTCCTATTCACTAAAATAACATGTCATTCCACTTATTGGTTATAAGTAAATAAACTTTATAGTTTTTAATACAATCCCATAAATCAATTTGTTGCAGTTGAAATGTAAACAAATTGTAATATAAACACATATATTAAGTAACAAATATAATTATTGTTTTTAATATAAATTGCCCTTATTCCTATTATATTTTCTAAATAACTATGCTGATATATTAGAAAGCGTTGCTTATTGAATATTTGTCTTGTGTGTGGTGTGGCCTGTATAGAAACTTCACTTAGGTCTCAGCTGGTTTTAAGCAGATTCTGGCATATATTTCCTCTGTGCTATCATTCAGCTCCTCAAGTTAATTCTTTACAACCACCAACTTGGTTTTATTCAGTGACAATTCTGCTCTTTACTGCTTCTAATGCAGACCTTAATTCTTTTATTTCATTTTTAGTTTCTTTATAATCTTTACTTATTCCAGCCAGATCTTTTTCATCTCAGTCTATTAAGGTTATCATTATATCTTTATCAGCTCCTTTGTTGCAAGCATTGCTTTGGAGTTTTTAATAGAAGTGTAAAAAGAAAGACGACTGTACAACATTTTAAGTAGTCTTTCTTGTAATACTCACAGTGATGGAAATCATAGGATTCTTAAGTATAGGAAGCCCATATTATTGATATAATTTATTGTTATAATTTAATGCTTCCTTATATATGTTAAGTCTAACAAGACCTTTTTTGTCAGCCTATGTTTATTTTTATTTAATGTGCTTAATAAATAGCACATTATTTGATTTTTACCTTCTGGGTACACTAAATTTCATTCTGCCAAGTATGTCAATAAAGGTCCAGTGAGAAACAAATGGTAGACTCTTAATTGGGTAGTTTGAAAAGAGTCTAATAAAGAGACTATTTATGAGGATGTGGGTAAGGAGCAGGAAAGACTCAGAAGGAATAGTGCTAAACTCCAGAGCTAGTGAATCAAGAATGATCAAGAGGAGGCATGGTTATTAGAATGCAGAAGGAGTACTGTGTGGACAGGGTCTCCTGGCTGAGGCTGTGCCTTCCATTGAGGGCCACTCCTAGAAAGTAGGAAGCAAGTTTAGAGAATAAATGATCTGCCTTACTCCTATCTGTGGATCTCCTTCTGATGCTCTCCACTGGCCCAACTCAACTGGAAGCCAGAAGGAAGGGAGTACTATTAGGCCATTCAAGTCAGCCTCCAGGTGCCTAGACAGGAGTGGATAAAGCTGGAAAGGCAGGTAAATAATATCAAGTATATATCAAAGTGTCCTTATGTTTTCATTGGCTCAAACAGGATTCTCCATTCACTGGTCAAGCTTCCATTTGGATGGAAACCATACAATGTCAAGAGTACATTTCATGAGGAAAGAGGGGAAAGATAGCCTAGAAGGACAATTCACAGGAAGTAGCTGAATGGGACCAAATATCATTGGAGGCTGCAGAAGAGATGGTTAGATAGCTCAAATACGTATAGAGCTACTCTCTGGCAGGCTTAGAACGCTTCTGCCATGTCTCATAGTTAAAGAATTATGGTGCCCATAAAAACTCAAATCTCCTCTTGTATATCTCAGTCATTTAAGGAGGTTCAAGTACATAGACGGAAGCAAAGCATGATAACATCACTTATTATCTTCCATTGTTGTTTCCCTGAGGAAACTTGTAGGAATTTTTCACTCAATCCAGGAAAGTACTGGACTAAAAGTCCTACATTTGTCTTTTTCACTTCTCTTCTCCAGGCTCCCCTCCTGTACAATGTACCACATTGTCCTCATTTCACGCAGCTCCTTAGGCAGCAGGTTTTCTTTTATTCTTGTTGATTTTTTCTGTAGAACCTTCCAGTATGACTTTTGTCCTTCCCTTTTCAGATCACTGAGGAACGGAGAGCAGGTTAACAGGAAAGAGCCAAAACCTCTGAGTGGGGCAGAGGGAGGCGGGAAGGGGTGGACAGGTGAAGAACTTTCTCACATCCCCTCTTCTCTTTTCTGTCTTCCTCTTTTCCCCTTACTAAGAAGGGAGAGGAAGGACTTAGGAAAAGGCTGCCAGAATCTGCCTACTAATCTGAATTGCTGGGCCAGATTTGCCCCATGGTGGGTACAGCACTTACAAATTCCACAGAGGAAAGGGCATTTGCAGGAAACCGACGTTACTATTACATTTGCACGGTGGAGCCTGATATCTCCAGAGAATAAGGGTACAAAGGTGTGTGAGCTTTTCCCACAGAAGGTTTTTTAAGCCCACTTTTTCCTTTTGAGTGAGGGGTGTACATCTGGAGATTTTCTTTGTCAGGAGAAATGAGCTGATGGTGGGAGGGCTACGGTCGGGCTGGAAGTGGTAGGTGTGTACCTGCACCTGTGATGCCTGAGTCCCCAGGAGCCCCACATTGGGGTGTTCCTGTGTTGCTGTGAGTATGCCATTTCCTGGGGTTTTTCAAGGGATATGTGTGGCGGCAGCATGATGTCTTTCTTGACCTGCCAACCCGATTTCACGGAGTTTTTGAAAAACAGTCCCCTCAGGGAAGTCCATGGTTGTCTTGACATTTGGGATAGAAAACATTTGCCATGTAACCTTTACATGAAAGACTCATAGCCAGGGAGAAAGCCAGCAGATATATTTGCCTCAATGTGAGCATTTGGGATGATGCTTAAAGGGAATCTTTTAAATGAAGAAAGGACAAGTAGAAATGCAGGGGGAAAGAGAAGTTAAAAATGAGAATGTGCCCATCAAGAGTTCCATCTGATAATTCAGATTTTTCTCTTTGAATTTGAGGCCTGGACAATATTTATTAAACACAAGGATATGAATTGTCATTGGCCTAGAGAAAGTTCATCCTTCAAGTTTTCTGCTGAGGCCAAGGAGTTGAGAAGGGAGGTTTGAATTGGAACGTGGTTGGATTGTAGGGGCAATGCCTACCTGCTCACCATTTAGGTGTGCTTTCTTTGACCATCCTCATGCAAAAACTCCATGAGATAAGTGGTTTTTGATATTGAAGAGATGAGGTTGGGGAATGATAGGAGACCCTCTCAGCTCTGAAGGACTTATAAGATGGGACAGAGCCTTTGAAAGGGCATGTGTTCAATAATAAAGATTTAAAAAAAGAAAGGACATGTGATGTGACAACTACTCTGCTAGCAGCTTCCCCATTAGCTCAGTGAGTGTAGAAACAATTTTGTTGATTTCTGTACCCCCCACACAATCATTTTAGGAAGAAAGTTCTCAAGGAACCTTTGTTAAGTGAGAGAATATGCAAAAGAAACATGCTAAATCATGGTAGGAAATAAGACAATCCCTCACAGCTCCTGTTCGCTCCACATTGTGGCAGAAGGACCCAGAACAGGTATTGAGACCAGAGTCCTTACCTCTGACCTCTCCCTCTTTAGCCAGGGCTTTATTCTGCCTGTGCTCTCTCTGAGTTCATCTGGGTTTGATGGGAGGGGGACCTCTGACTTATCTCCCCCTCATTTATGTGGAGTGATCCACTTAAAATTTTCAAATAGCTTTTCCTAGTATGTAAAAGCAACAACTCTCCCCTCATTTCCCTGGGGCTTCTGTTTAGAGCTGGCAGATTGACCACATGTATTTCTCTCCTCTTCGACGTGAATTTTCTTTTAAAATAATACTCAAAATTATATAAACCCGTAGGGAGAAAAATGCAGGAAAGGAAAGGAGACAACAGCAGACAAGAGAGGTTGTGTCATTTTTGGAAGACAGGAAGTAGACAGTGAGTGGTGAATGATTGAGCAGAGCAGAGGAAGTTGAAATACAAGTCCTTTCAGAGAATAATACCAATTAGAAATGAGCAGATTCACCCAACAAAACCCTAGCTTGAAAAAATTAGGGTTGGAGACCAGGTACCACATAATATGGCAAGAAAATCAGGAAACAGAATGGAAATCAGGAGAATTAATGGAAAGTTTGAATATGGAGTGTTTGGACTCCCAGGCTCATTGCCCAGTCCAGAACAGCGAGTTTACTCCATGCCTCTACTTCCCACAAACCACTTCATAATGAATGTCTTCATTGCTATGGACATCCAAAACCAGCTAGTATGTCCCATGGGTATTAGGTTAGTCTCAACTCCCCAAATGTGTGATTGTCTAAGCGCACCACACTTTGAGTAGCTTATTGTTTCCCATAAACATTACTAACATTATCTTCTTTAATCATCATGGCAACTAAGTGTCATATTCCTATTCCACAGAGAGATTGTGACAGGCCTGGTGTTGCCCAGGTGGCCAATGGCAGAACTGAGACACTCAAGTCTTCAAGGTCTGTTCTAGTTCCAAAACAACACTTCTGCCCTTGTTCTGAGATTTAAGTAGGCAAATCTCCTGCTTCCCTAATAGATTGTTAATACCTCGAGAATGAGAGCCATATATTATGCTTTAAGAATCCAATGATTGGTACAGATTCAATGCCTTGCACACCGTAGGCACTTTAAAGGTGTTAGCTCATTTGATTGGGGTAATAATAATAGGGAATATTTATTGTGCCAGGTCTTTATCGGATCATCTCATTTAATCATGACAGGAAGTATATGAATTGGTACAATTGTCATTCTTATTTAAAAATTAATAACCAAGCTTGAAAAATAACGGGACATGCACAGGGTCCTACAGCCTGTCAGGGTGGAACTGCGTCTGAAACCAGAACTGTCAGAGTCCAAAGCTCAGAACTTTCTTGCCTCATCTCTTCTCCATATGAAATCACTAAGAACAACTCTCAGTATGAAGGTTTCTCAATCCAGATTTATGATCATCATTCTTTAGATTTCACTAAGATGCAATTGAGAGGGAAGGCAGGAGAAAGTGTTACTAATCTGGTGGATGGTATTCACCACAGTGGGCTCGGAGGACTATCTGAACCAAGACCCACCCAAATTAACAAACCCATGGGTCAACTTTGTCTGGAAGTCCATTCCTGCTTCCTAAGAACAGCTCAAATTCAAGAAAAGCTAATGTATTTTTCAAGTGGAACTTTAAATCTCGTGTAAAGAAAGAAAACAATAGCCTGCAAACAACATTCCTACCTTGGCCACCAAGTTTTAGGAAATAAACACCACACACACACACACACACACACACACACACACACACACACTTTTTGTCACGTGGCAGTGGCTGTGAAGTAAGTATATCCCAGTGCACTGATCTTACATCTTGTCACATTAATGTTTCAGAGCACTCAATATAAATATTAAAACTAATAGCTTCACTCTTCAGCTATTACTCCTCCATCCCCTGAAATCATCATAAAACTTTCAAAGCCTTTTAGAACATTTACACACTTGAATCTGATGGTGGGGAAAGGAGATTCACACAACGCAGGCCATAAGCTTAAATAATAGTGGAGAGCTGTTTATAGAATACACTTTATTTATTCATCATTTCAAGTAAAGTTTCCGTTTTGAAGGAGGGGGGAAATCAAAGTATACCTGTCAAGGGAGAAGCCTGAAGTATTGCTTATCTATACTGAGGACTGGCAAAAAACGAAGTCCATGAGAATCTCAGTCCAAGGTCAATCAATGCTAAGACTGTGGGTGCGTAAACAGCTAATGGATTGTAAAGACACATACCAGTGTTATGAATTTTTAAAGAGCAGCTCTTCAGCACAGAACCCCATAAATCAATGATGACTTATTGGCTGGATCAATTATGCAAACTTTTAAAGCATTTAATGACAGGTAATGAACGGGCCTCTGGAGGACACCAGTCAACAATAGTGTTTTTGTGGTTGTAGTTACATCTGCTTAAGTGAATCGGGGAGAGGTCATCATTTCCAAGAAGTAATTAAACGTTAAATCTAGGAGTCTGCCTGAAGTGAAAGAAAAGAATTACTTTAGTCTTCGTACAGATCTGAAATAGCTAGGGAAATGGGTTGCCCCTAATGTAGTCATAGGCAGTCCAGGTTGGTTTTAGACTGGGGGTGCTGTTCTTAGAGAGCTTCTATTTCTAAGCATTTGTTTGGAGGTTTTCTGGCAAAGCAATCTGAGCAGAAAGGAGAAAGATAATGTTGAAAAGAGGAAAAATTATAGCAATTATAGCATGGGGGATGCCATAGATAGGTTCTTATAATTATTTATTTTGAAATTAACTTTTAAAAATCCATTGGAAGAACAGACAGACAAGCAGAGATGGGATAATAGTGTGGGATTCCTCTCCATCTAGAAGCAAAGGAGAGAAAGCTACATGTGATTAATCCCATGGAAAGTCTCACATCATCACTCGTGGCATTACAGTGCTTTAATCACAAATTAAAACAGTGACCCGGTGAAAGACGAAGGACTTTGGGGGAAATAGTCCTTTAGAGTTTAAACATTGATTTTTCTTATTGTATAACTTCAGATAAGTCTTTAGCTTATGAGAAAGACAAAAGTTAAACATGTCATTCAATCCTAAGCATGGTTCTTTAAATCTAAGCCACCGACATTGATGCTGAATTTCTGTGTTAACATAGTTAAAGAATCACTCAGATCAGATAAAGCCTTTTGACTGAATCTGAAAATAAAAAAAAATTCTGACATTCCTACATACCTTTTACTCATTTTATTGCTCAGCAGGAGGATCATAAAAATGAAAAGAATGAAGTAAGTTGGTTGTAAAGTGCCCGAGTTTAAGTAACTCTGGCCTGGGATTGTTTTCTTTTCCTGTGTCCTTAGAATTGTTGCTGGGTTTTCAAAAATGCTTTCAGTTAAGTGGGAAGAAAGGATATATCTTAAACACATTACTGATTTTTGGATATTTCATTTTCTCAAGAGGCTAACTACCAGACTCATGTAAGGAGTTTGAATACTTTGTGTGTGTTTGGTAGAGATAGACTTCCCTGGTAATGAAGATCACAGGAGAATTTGGCTCAATTTCTACCCCAAAACTGTGATATGTATTTGCTGTCATATTCATGGCTAAGTAAAATGAGTCGAATACTCTCATATCTGGAAATATGTACATCCTACTTTGTGTTGATAAATAAACAAGAGCTCAGGGTTGAGATGTAAAGAGATTTGTGAGTTCAAGTTCTGGATATGACATTTATTGGCTGTAAAACTTTTGGCAAGTTTCCTAACCTCTCTTATCTAAATACTAGAGGCCTGGTGCATGAAATCTGTGCACGGGTAGGGTCCTTAGGCCTGGCCGGCAATCAGGGCCAATCAGGGCCTTCTGGCTGCTGGCTGGGGCCTTCCTTCATTCCATGCCACCCCCTGGTGGTCAGTACATGTCATAGCGATCAATCGAACTCCCAGTCTCCTGGTCGAACTCCCAAGGGGACACTTTGAATATTAGCCTTTTATATATCTAGATATAAAAGCCAAGCAACCAGAACAACAGAATGACCGGAACGACCAGTCACTATGATGTGCACTGCAGTGGCCAACTGGCCCGATTGGCCCCCATTGTGGTAGGCGGCCAGACCTCACCTATGCACAAATTCGTGCACCCGGCATCTAATTTTATATAATTATCTGTAAAATGGGTAGCATAATTTCTATCTTGACAAAAACCCCTAGCATGTAGGTACTCATTAATGGCAGTGGTTATATTTTGCCAGATCTGAAATATCTCTGCGAGCAATAATTATAGAATAACATCAGGGCAAAGGTTGTTGTTAAATTCAAGGAAATAAACATCTTTCCACCAAAGAAAGTTGCCTTTTGGAATAATAATAGCTGTTAACATCAAGGTATTTATTATGCATTAGGTGCTTTACCTGCACTAGCTCATCCAAGTCTGTCAACCCTTTGACACAGCACTATTATTACTATTTTACAGATGAGGTCATTGTATCTCGGAGAAATTAAACTTGCCCAAAGTCACTCAGGCATAAAATGATATTGAAAAGTAGATGAAACTGTGTTGGCCAGAGTCTACTGTGTCACAATGCTGAACTTGTAATCAGCTTTAGCGAAAACAAGGGGCTGAAAATACTATACCAAAATTTTTCTTATTGATATGCATGGCTCTTGTAGAAATAAAAAGGGACAAGTTTCACTATAATGGATTTCTCCCACTTGTCTGGGAAAGCAAATAAGGCTAGAAAGAGTAGTAATGAGGTTGACATTTACCCTAGGTTTAAAGAAACAGGAGGCAAGGGTGGGCTGCTCAGTGTGAAGTCTAGTGTACATGACTTATGGAGCTATTCTATCAGACAGCAGTCGCGTTGTGAGTAATAAGTGCTCTGTTTCTCTGGCCCAGGAGTCTTGTGTCTCTGTCAGTTTATTTATATAAAACTATGGCAGGCTAACTTGTTAGCTCCCAAGTAGGGTCAAATTTCAGGCCCTTCAAAGTTTCAGACTGAACACTGTGGAGGAGTGGTCATAACTATCATACCTCCACAAGGAAGAAAAAATCAGAAGTGTTGCCTAGTACATAAGTTCTCAGGATTTTCCAACAGAGTGAGGCATGGAGAGTGGGATGGTGGAGACAAAACTTTCAGAATATCTTATGTTTTGGTGTATATTCTCATAAACATAAGAACTGGAGAGATAGATACAAATAAAAACCCAGTCAAATGTTACTTCACATATATCAGACTGGCCAATGTGAAAATATTGTACATACTAAGTGATGACAGAAGGTAGGGAAGTTGGGACTATACACTACTGGTGGGACTGTGAATTGGGGCAATTTACACTTCAGAGAGCAACTTGGTAATACTAATAAAGTTGAAGATACCAACTCAGTGTTCTATAAATGCTACTCCTAGGTGTATACCCCAGAGAAACTTGCACAAGTCAGATGTATAAGAGTATTCACTGTAACACTGTTTTTAACAGTGAAAATTAGAAAAAAATCTTAATATTCATAAAGAAGAGAATGAATAAATAGACTAAGGTAAATTCATAGTATCCAGTTGCTTAAGTGAGTAATATCAATATGAATCAATCTCAAACACATAATCCTATATAATAATAGACAAAGATTGAAATTGACTGTACCTTCGCTACTCCTCCCGTTGGCTAATCGGCGAGATATGCAAATTAACCACCAACAAAGATGGCGGTTAATTTGCATACGTAGGCGCCCAGTGGAGATCGGAACCTGTAATCAGAGCTGAGAGGTCCCCTGCCCAGGCCTAACACCTCGGTCAGAAGTGTTAGGTCTGGGCAGCAGCGGAGCCAGTGATGGCGGGGAGCAGGGGGTCCCCTTCCTAGGCCTACATCTCAGTCAGAAGCATTAGGCCTGGGTAGGGGTGGAGCCAGTGATGGCAGGGAGCAGGGAGGGAGCCGGTGATGGCGGGGAGCAGGGGCAGAGCCAGCAATCATGTGGAGCAGGGGCAGAGCTGGCGATGACACAGAGCTGGAGGTCCCCTGCCCTGGCCTAAGGACTCGGCCACACGCATTAGGCCTGGACAGGGGCAGAGCCAATAATCGCTGGGAGCTGGCGGTCCCCTGCCCAGGCCTAATGCCTCTGCCACAGACGTTAGGCCTGGGCAGGGGCAGAGCGGGCCTCGCTGGGAGCTGGGGGTCCTCTGCCCAGGCCTAATGACTCAGCCAGAGGCATTAGGCCTGTGCAGGGGCCGAGCTGGCAATTGGTGTGAACTACAGAGGAAACACCTTTTCTGACTGCTCATTGGCTAAGCTCCCTGTATGCCACTGGTAATATTCTTAGTAACTTGGGTAATAAGAATCCAATAAGGTGATCTAGGGTTTTTACCACACTCCTGGAGAAAAAAAGGAAAGTCTGCTGCTGGAGGGCTAAGAAATGTCATATCCTGCCCTAGCTGGTTTGGCTCAGTGGATAATGCCTCGGCCTGCCCACCGCAGGGTCTGGGTTCAATTCTGACCAAGAGCATGTACCTAGGTTGCAGGCTCCTCCCTGGCCCGGGCCCAGGTCAGGGCTCATGCAGGAGGCACCCAATCAAAGTGTTCCTCTCACTTTGATGTTTCTCTCTGTCTTTCCCTTTCTCTTCTACATTCTCTAAAAATCAATGGAAACATATCCTCAGGTGAGGGTAAAAAAAGCAAGAAAGAAAGAAATGTCATATCCTATGAAAGACACACCTTGAAAATGCCTAAAGAAAGTTGTCATTTTTTCATGGTGAAGGGACTGGAGTTCATGTTGATGAAAACACCTTGGTGGCTGCGGTGACTGGCAGTGGCTGCAACAGCAGGGTGATGGGGCTGGTGCCTTCCCCTGATCAGCCCGGTCGTCTCCCACAAAGGGAGGCCAGACTGTGGCTTAGGCCTGCTCCCCAAGGGGAGCAGGGAGCGGGTCTAAGCCGTCAGTAGGACATCCCTTGAGTGCTCCCAGTATGTGATAGGGGGCAGGCTGGGCTGAGGGACCCCCCCGCCCCTCAGTGCACAAATTTTTGTGCACCGGGCCTCTAGTAAACTAATAAAAGTAAATTGGTGACACATACTTAGAGTATGATGTCATTTGCATAAAGTTGTAGAACACAGAAACAGCAGTATATATTTTGGGGATACATTCACATGTCAGAAGGGTATAAACACATGCACAGATGAGCATTTGATAGTATGGAGAAGGAAAGAAATGAAATAAGAAAGGGTACACAGAGGTTCCTAAATTGTAGTTGTGATGTGTTATTTTTTTTAAGCCTAGTGGCAAGTGCTGAAGAATTTGTTACATTTCCTTCTTTATCTTTTGTGTCTGAAATATTTCATAAAAATAACTTTTAAAGATTATTTATCATTTATATTGAAAAAGGACAGATAAGTTTTTGGGGAACATACCAGAATAACTTAATTAATGGTACAGTGATTCCTACTTTAGAAGATTTAGAATTTTTGTAATGTCAAAATGGATTGATTTGATCATCCATCAGTTGGACAATGCATTTCTGAAATCATCAGTCATTTTTATAGTATTAAATGCAATTCTAGAAAGTTTCTCCCTAGGATCTGTTTCTTTTTTGAGTCATTTGTGAAGTTGTTCATTTTTCAGACATTACATTATTAATTTATAATAGTATATTAACAATGTAATTAATAATCAATTAACAAAACATACATTGATTAATAATTATTTAATGTACATGCTCTACAAAGAGAGGAGTGTCTAGACCAGTGATTCTCAACCTTGGCTGCACATTAGAATCACCTGGGAATATTTTTAAAATCCTGATTTCTGGGCCTCATTCTCTGGAAATTCTGTTTCTTTGTTATGGGGCAAGGCCACATTAGTAACAAAGAAACAGAATTTCCAGAGGATGAGGAGAAATCAGGAGGATTTTAAAAAAGATTCCCAGGTGATTCTAATGTTCAGCCAAGGTTGAGAACCACTGGTCTAGACCAGTGGTCGGCAAACTCATTAGTCAACAGAGCCAAATATCAACAGTACAACGATTGAAATTTCTTTTGAGAGCCAAATTTTTTAAACTTAAACTATATAGGTAGGTACATTGTTATTAACTTGATTAGGGTACTCCTAAGGCTTAGGAAGAGCCACACTCTAGGGGCCAAAGAGCCGCATGTGGCTCTCGAGCCGCAGTTTGCTGACCATGGGTCTAGAGTAGACCCTTCCAGGTCTCAAGCTTCACTGATAGAACAGTACCAATTCAGAAGAACACCTGCTACTTAAAATTGAAGTGGCTGAGCCACCAACTTGCTGGAACTAATCTGACTTCCAAAATACTGATCACTTATAGGAAGACAGTCATTAGTGTTACTAGACAAACTAAGCACACCAATTAGTACCTGGCAGACAATACAATTTACAAAATAAAATTAAAATGTCTGCCAAGACTCCCTTCTGACAATATTCACAGATGGTTAGAGTTGAGAAGTGCTCTATAAATCAACCCCCTTCCCTTCTATTTTACAATAGAGGAAAGGGAGGCTCAGAAAAAGTTGTGTTACCTGCCTAAAGCCACGAGAAGGAAGACTAAAACTAGAGTCTTTGGACAAGTGGTTCTTCTACCATATTCAATTCTGAGGCTATAGATTTCTTATCAGGTGTATTACTACAGTGATGGTTCCAGAAGTGGTTCCACAGCATGAGAAATAAAAGAAGATATGTTGAACATGGAAAGAGCTAAGGAAGTTCCATATGATTAAATGATTGAGGTAGGATATATGCTATATGAGTTTTAAACATGAAGGGAGTTACTTTGGAGAAGAAAAGAGAGAGGAGAGAAAGAGTTTTTATAAGAATGTTTGACTTGCTCTCCTTTTCCATGAAGGATAGACTTTTCCCACAGAAAACTTAGCAAAAAATATTTTATTTGAATGTAAAGAACTTTTGAATAGTATTTTAAACACTGTTAAAGATTTTGACAAATATCTTGGTCTTAAAGGTTTTTGAAATAAAAGTGGCAACAAATTCTCAGTTGTATGATCTAGTTAGGCCTATTTGGCTGTTTAACTTTGCTCTTCAACTTCAGAAATTCAAGACTTAATATTATTCTAATTTAAAGGGACACTGAGTGACTTTGCTAGAGAGAAAGAGTTCATATTAGAGTTCTTATTAGATGTAAAGAAAATCAGGTTTCTCCTGACCAGCCTGAACCTTTGCTATGTCTCCACTGTGTGAGGGGCTTGCGACTGAATTCAACCAAGGCCTTCTTTAACTAACACAAACACAGATGACTGGTACTGGATGGGATGGTCTCTGAGTCATGAATGGTATGGATTTTGTTAGGCGTTTTATGTTTTATACACTTAAATTCAATAAACATTCATTGAAGGTCCCACCATGTGCCAAATGCAGAGCTAAAAGTGCCAGGAATGTGTTGCAAAAATTGCCAGGCAACCGTAAAACACACAACAGGTACTCAGAAGATTCAGGAAGAACCCTTTATTTGCAGATGCAGTAGTGCGGTGACTCAGGGGAGTCAGTCTCCAAAGTCTGAGTGTTGAATATGGAGGAAGCTTTCCCATTTATCCCCTTAGTTTCTTTGTCTCCCAAGTATGGACCAGGCTTCTGGACTTTTCTCGGGCTTTGCAGCCCCCATGGGTTGGGATGGGGGTAGTGAGATTACACCCAAAGGCCTGGCCTGGCTGGTGCCAGCGCTGCCAATCCCCTCTGGGGTTGTGTATGGTTCATGGTTTATGGCCTCTGTAAAATGGAAGTATTTCAGGAAACAGGTTATGCAGGGCTGGACAAGCATCACAGATAAGAATGGGGCTTAATTATATACTAGCAAGAATGTGTGTCAGAATACTGGTTACTGGCACAGATGCAGATTGCTAGCCCCCAGTTGTCTTATATTCCCCCTTAATATGCTTTAAAATGAGATAGACAATCATCACCATCACAGAGCTTCAGTCTAGTGAAACAGACAGACATTAAGCAAATAATCTCAAATGTGATGAATATCATTAAAGGAGAACTAGATGCAGAGGAACCCCTAGGCAAAGTCACTGTGCTTTCACGTTAGCCTGGAGAAGGCTATTCCTGTCTCATGGGATAAAGTAACATTTTAAGCCCATTGCTCCTTGGGAAATAACTATTCATTCACTTTATAGGTAAGTACTTAGGAAAACAGATTTCATTGCCCTATTTCTTTGTATCCATCCATAGGAAGACTATACATCACTAAAGGATAGTTAAAATTTGTGAAAAGGTTAATTTTGTGCACTTAATTATAAAATCCGTTACCCATTTAGTGTATTTTATTAGGATGGGGACTAAGGCATTACATACCTTCATTTTACTTGTCATTATGATCAATCCTAAACCTAGTCAAAATACTCATGTAAAATAGGTATTATGGATGGTTTAGTCATATCATGGCTTGTGCTTTGCCCAAGTTCCCCCAAAGAGCAGGCCATGTGACACAGGCTTCCATGAGGGTAGTTTCTTCTGAGAAGTACCGTAGTGCCAGAGACAAAAGTGGAGAACCCAGGAGAGTGAAGCAGGGAAGGAATACCAGTTTGGGGTGTGTTATTCAGCTGCTACTACGTAGGAATCTAGAGCTCCTTCCTCTTGGGGGCAGCCTCTGAAACCTTGTGAGTGTGCCTTCCAGTGCTCAGCGAGCTGCGTTCATTCACAGGTTCTCTGCACATCACTTACTGGCCAAGAGTTGCCTGGGAGTATCAACTTCCTCAGCATGCCCTGAACAGCTGAGCTGCTGCAGCGAGTGTCCACATCTCTGGTGGCAGAGAAGTCCAGGACAGAAAGCAAGATTACATGTAACATCTGAGACAAGTTGCTGTCAGGCTCTACCTGATTGTGGCAATGTTCAGAACAAGGGGGAGGGATGGGACGTCAAGCATCCCTCACTAAGAACTATTAAAGATAGTTCCTTCCTTTCCATGGCTGAAGGGTGGGTGTCACAGCATCTATAACATAAGACTATTTGATTGGAAATGCAGAATTTTTTTCAGAGATCTCATCCGAAGCTGTCCTTGGACAGAATTCTGTGAACTCGGGGTACAAAATGGATCCAAGGATGTTGCTTAGGAATTTAATGAGTATTTGTCAGCCAGAGCTTTAGAGAATGAGGAAGGAATGCCTTCAAAATGCTGATATCTGTGGACTGACCTAACACCAATTTTTTTCACCTCCTACCAAACCAACGTTCTCAAGCCTTTTCTATGTGCCACGCTATGCTAGATGCTGGGAATAGGCATGGTTCCTTGCTTCAAAGAGGGCTCAGCCAATGGTGGAGAAAAGTAAACTGATAAGTAACACCAACAATAAATTCTGAGTCATATCACAGATTTGAAGAGAGTGAGAAGAGCACAACCAACTCTTCCTGGGGTGTTGGGAAGAATTCACAGAGAAGAGGTTTGGGGGACCAGGATTACTGCCACCCTTTACAGAATCTATATGCTTTATTCTCCCCTCTCCATACTTGTAACTTGTTGGATATATACAGAAACACAAGAATTAATAACCTAATGATTTTGTATTATGATGTGGTGCTAATTTATGTGAAGTCAGTCCTGTCTTCAAACAGTTCACATTTCAATTTTCTTAACAGAATGGATAGATTCCATCAAGCGTCTTCTTAGTTGCTAAGAACTTCATAAATTCCTCTTTGTAATTGACTTGCTTTCAGACAATAATTGTTAACTGATAAATAGGAGCATTGTCAGGTGTGGAATCAGTGGTGAGAGAAGGTATTTTCTCTCTTGCACTTGCAAAGAATCGCCGATAAGACCTCTGATCCCATTAAGGATATAAACTCTTCAGATGAAGTTGATGACAGCCCCATGGGCTGCCTGAGTCCTCACCAGCCTGGCTGTTCTCAGCACATGTTCAGCCAAAGGCGGATGAAATCAATGCGAGAATTTCATGGCCTCTAAGAAAATTACTGCAGAGAGATAACCCAGTTCTTTGATGGTGTCACCAGAAGACAGGCCTCCTTGAGAAATGAATGTAATGACATCCTCCAGCTGCTTAAATTCTTTCTATGATATGCATTTGCTTGCAAATGGCCTTAGCATTTTAGCAAAAACGACCACTTGCTTTCCTCCCAGATTTGGGCTCTCAGCATTTTTAAAGCAGCAGGCAGAGGCAGGCCTGGCAAAAGCAGCGTGCCCCTCTGCATCTCACAGGAAGGATGAAGGCATTTTTGCTTGGATCCCAGAATGACTAACAGCTAAGAAAGCAGCATGAGTGGATTAGTAATTCCAAACTGAATTGCCCCCTCTCCTTCGCTGCATCCTCATTCATGAGGATCAAAGTCAGTGGTGTGCGCTTGAATCCTGGGACCCTGAGCTCTGCATTGCTACCAGTCCTTCCCTGGCCCACACTAGTTCTTGTGTTTGTGCATTCTGGATTTACTCATTTTCGTGTCTGTATTGACTTCTGAAATCTCTTCAGAGGATCCTATGTTGTCCCTATGGAAGATCTAGGTGTATGTGAAGAGAGAAAGTGGGTGATGGGAGTTGAAAGGTAAAACAGAAACCTAGATCAGAGGTTACAGAAACCTTTGCAAATGAATACAATTCCATGGGATTCTTTGTTGTTCTGTCTTCAGTGTAATACTGGGAAGCCTTCTCCCTATTTCCCTCAATACCCCACACCATTATTTCTATCACCTCCTCACCTCCCCCTCACCAGGATATAGGAAAAGATGGTGGAGAAGATAGTGCAAAGATATAATAACAATAACAGCAACAGCAACTGTTTACTGAGCACTTACTATGTGCCAAGCACTGTTCTAAGCACTTTTCACATATTAGCTCATTTAATACTCACAACAGCCCAAGGCTCCCTTTTAGGTGAGGGACTGAGGCACAGAGAGCTAAAATAACTTGCATAAGGTTATATAACTAAACATATCCCTTTCTTAGTCACCACTCTTCTGTTTGGGATAACTGTAAAGGATTAAATAAGAAACTTATATAAGGAATTAATATTCATTCCCATTATTTCTTTGTCAAATGGAAAAGCAGGTATTGAAAATGGTTGGAGGGGGAATATCTTATGCCCCTTCCAAGGGAAAGAAATTATGACCTTTAGACTCTTTGCCCTGAAAACATCCCTTCAGAACATGTGAGATCCTGATCCATCTCTGGGGAGCCCCATGTTCAGACAGGTCATACTAAATAGTTTGCCATCCCAACATAAATGCATGGCCATGTGAATACTATGAACAATGTCTTTAAGACAATTGTGAATAGCAAGCTCCCACCACACACCTTCTTCCCAGAGACCTACATCTGGCCATACTCATTCACCTGCACTGGTGTGTTACCAGTTGCTGCAGGCAGGAGGGTGAGATAGGGTGTAATTTGTAAATGGCACTGGGATCTCATTCTAATCCAAGGTATTTGGGACAGGGCAAGTTTGTGGCTTCCAGCATATCTTTGGCTCTGAGGACAAACTTTGGGAACTTAGCTATACTGGGTCCTTAACTTCCCACATGCCCACTTGCAGTTGTAGTCTCCATGGAAAGCCTGCGATATGGTGTCATCTGGAAGAGCTTCCTTGAAAGAGCGCTTTGGCCTTTATCATTCTTGACAGGCAGTCCTGTAGACCAGTGAGCAGATGTGGGCACAGATAGAACATTTCCCATCACTCAATCTGACTCTGACTGTGGGCTTAGGTGGAGTTTGCCAAGTGGCTTACTTGTTTATAGTAGCCAACAGTGAGTGTAACATGGTAAAGTATGGGGTAATCACCCTAAGAGGCACTCAATCAGTTTCCCCCCTCAGGTTTCTTTGGGGAACTTCATGGAGGGAATGACTAAGCTTAGCAGGCTTGCATTGGGTGGTTGGTGGTGAGGACTGGGCATTGGTGCCTGCTGACCAGCAGCATGAAGAGGAAATGGTGCGAGTTCAGGCCCTGTGCCTGTATGCCTCTGGTGTGTGCTTCTTGCATTTGGGGAGAGACAGCTCTACACCATAAAAGCCCCCTGAAAGTCACTGAGGTACCTCTCTAAAACACATAATGGACTGCACTGAAAGCCTGGTTTTGACTGATGTGAGGTTTGGGACTCTACCCAAGTAAGAATCCATGCAGCAAGGAGTCCAGAGAAGCCAGATGACCTAGAGTAGGGCCAAACTGTTTACCAGCCGATGTGTTTTTGAAAATCTTCCTTAACAGGTCATGGCAGCGGAAAATATCCTGCTGTTAAACGCATCTGCAATCCGCTGCTCTCCCAGTCCACCTACAAAAATTTTGACCTTTAAAGAAATGATGGAGAAGCTGCTGATTTTTTCTCTGGCATGGAAGCTCAGTCTATTTTAGGCTTCAAGGCAATTGCAGCCCCCTTTGCTCCCTATTTCACATCACTTTTAAGTCTTGTCCTGGCCACTGTGAACCCTTCAGCTCTTCTCCCTGTTCAATCACTCGAGTCAAGATCTGTGATTTGCAGATGACATGTACATTTCTTGGCTGATGGTTGCTGAAGCAATTTACCAACCCAAGGCATTAAGGGGAAGAGGGTGGTGGTAGGAGCGCAAATTACAATAGAAAAACTGTAATGCTACTCTAAGTTTCTATTTTCATGCAAATGTATAACTGCTTTCTCATTACATTGATTGAAAGGAAGGTAGCTCAGTATCCCTGTTGGTGTGAATTACCATATTCATGTTTTTGATGACCAAACAATTGGCTGATTTCCATTGTTTGTCACTCCTATGACTGCGTAGTACTTTAGAAACCCAGGTAGGTGTTGTTAAAAATGCTATCTCCACCCCAAAATGTCCAAACACCAAGATAAAATCTTAGCTGCCTCTCATTATGACAATATGTTACAAGGATGCACCAAACCACAGCCAGCTTCCTGAGCTTTAGAACAATGATGGCTGCATTTTGGATCATCTTTCATTTGAATTATCTACAAAATATGTAAATTACTGAATCTATGAGAAAAGTTATTTCATTGTCACTTATTGAAATATTCACTCACTTTACAAATACCATTTTAATGAAAAACAAGCCTTATTTGATTGTTAAGCAGACACGATACATGTATAAATATAATGTGAACTGAAACACAAGATAATGAGATTTCCATCAAAAGGATTACTGGGGTCCTGTGTTCAGACACCGAGAAAAGCCAAATGGGTATATCAAGCCCTCATTTCTAATCTTCAAAAGCAAATTTATTGAAGTGTCTCAATTTTGCTACACCCTCCAACATCTGCATATGGGCCAAGATTCCTAATCCTGTCACACTGTGAGGCTGCAGATTAAGAGAATGTATAAACAATGGCTCTGTCGCTACAAATAAATATAGACTGCTAAATCAAGTGTGTGTTTTATAGCACAGAGATTCCTTGTCTTAAGCAGATTTTGTACTAAACATTGTTCAAGTCCTCAAAAAACAAAAACAGTGATAGCATCTGATATTTTCTCCCTTTATCTAATCTAAGAGGAAGTTCTCCATAAGTAGAACCTATCATATAAATGTTTTGATAACAGATATGACGCAAAGTAAAGGGAATAATAGCACACAAAGAACACCCCACCATGTGTCACACATTGTGTTAGATGCTTAACATACATTATTCCAGTTAATAGGAAATCAATAAAATAAATATTCATTGAGATGTCACAACATTTCAGTGTTCTGTGCTGAAGTTATCTTATTTCTTTTCTATGTATTTGTCCCTTTACTGGTAACTTTACTACTTTTTTTTTTTTTAAAGCATTGTATTAGATAAGAGAATGTTTGTGAAGGAGTCCCTGAGACCTTTGCAAATCCCCAAATCCATAAATCTTCTTTAAGTAAACAAGTAGAGAATAAAGTCACGGTATCTAGTTAAAAGACTCACTCCTGCCTCCCAGGGCAGGTAGTTCAGATTCATGCCTCAGCAAAATTACAAATTACTACATGTTATGGGCTTTCAGGGTCATTTAAGACCATTCAAAACCATGAATGTTAAACCCACAATTGCCAAAGGCTCATTGTACTATCCGTGTCAGCATGGTACTCAATTGTTATTCTAGGTGACAATCATAATAGGTTCCCATTTAAATGATCCACCACAAGTTTTTATAGGATTTCAAATTTCTAACTACTTTATGCTTTGTTATGCCTTTTGAGTTCCATCTGCTTAAATTCAATACAAAGTAAAGTCTAGATGTTATGATGGCTCCTCAGAGAAATTGGAGGAAAATCATTAGAGACAACAACATTCACAAAGTATTGGGACAAGGTTGAGTTATGTCTCCCTGCAAGTTTCCAAACAAGAAAAATGTAGAACTGCAGGAAATATGATTGCATTTCTGAAGTGTATAAATCAGTCATTTAAATTATGAAATCTAAGTCAGCTGTATTGATTTTGTTAATGGGTGAAAAATCACAAACTTCCCATCAACATAGACAATAAAAGCAAAGAAAACTATGATGGCTTTGGGCTTCCTCTACCACTGATATCATATCTACCTGGGTCATGTTTGCTTTCCTGCAGGAACTTGTATGTTTATGTCAATATTTGTTAAATTTAGAATCCCTTAGAGCACTGATTTTTAAAATTCTAAATTCCTAAGTCTATAATTGTGTTCTATTTTTGGTAATAATGGTAATTCAAACATCTTAGCTAATAAAGAGGGGATATGCAAATTGACCAACACACCATAACAGTGAAGATGACTGCACCCACAACGGAGGCAGGGATTCTGTAACACAAGATAGCTGTGCCCACAGCAAAGGCTGAGTTCCCATAATGGGCCTTAACGAGCAATCAGTAGGGACCTGAGGCTGTGCCCCCAACCAGGTGGGGCTTGATGGGGGACCTCAGGCTGTACCCCCCGCCCCAGCCCCAGGCTGAGGGACTTCAGGCCATGCCCCCTGCCCAGAGGGGCTTGACGGGGGACCTCAGGTGTGCCCCTCACCCCAGTGCCAGGCTGTGGGACCTGAGGCCATGCCCCCTGCTCGTGGGGTGGGGCCAGCCAGGTCTGGATCTAGCCCAATGGGGGTGGAGCTGGCTGGGTCTGGGTCTCGCGTGATTTTGAGGCACCGCAGTTGGGAAGGGACTTGACTCTGGGTCCTGCAGCACACCCCAGACTCTGACAGGAGGAAGATTTTCATATACATTTTACTAATTCTTTTTTTAAAAATATATATTTTTATTGATTTCAGAGAGGAAGGGAGAGGGAGAGAGAGATAGAAACATCAATGATGAGAGAGAATCATTGATTGGCTGCCTCCTGAACATCCCCCACTGGGGATCGAGCCCACAACCTGGGCATGTGCCCTGACCGGGAATCGACCCATACCTCCTGGCTCATAGGTCGATGCTTGACCATTGAGCCACCCCGACTGGGCTTTACTAATTCTTTCATCTCTGATACTTCTATTATAGAGAAAGGGCAAATAGCAATATTAAAATATTTCCTCTAATTAATCCCCTTTTACTGTGCATGAATTTCGTGCACTGGGCCACTAGTGTCAATATAAAAGCCTTTCTTTTGGTATCTTTGGAGATCAATTTCTTAGAAATATCTCTTCAACAGCCCTGTCTATATTTCCTTCTCTATATTCAACCCAATTCCTTCCCCTCCCTTACCCATGGCTTCACCTTTTCCTTCCGGTGGTTCTGAATTCCTAGGAGAATCCTGGAAGCAGTCCCAAATGTCTCAGGCCTAGGGAAACCAACCAAGCTCAAAGCTTCAGGACCAATGACAGAAACTCATGGGCTCTCACCAAACGCTAATATGTCAGTTGCTATATCAATGCTCATTGTCTTTTTATCCTGAAATTCAATAACATACCCATAATAGAATGCAAAAAGAGTACACGTTTCTTGTTTATAATGTCCAAAGTGGAGAAGCTCTGATATATGTCACTTCACCTGCTATTATAACGGAGACAGGATTGGCTGGATAGTGGGTTGAGATGACCTGGAATGGTAGGATTGGAGGTAGAATGGTTTAAAATAGTAGAAATGCCCTCTGGGACAGAAACACCAACATCAGCTCTGAACACAGAGCTGATCCTGTGGCAAGATTCTCTCGGGTAGCAGTTATACCAATACAACAATTTACTTGTTCTCTCAGAAAGTTAAAATAAGCAGCTTCCAGTGGTGTTCAAAGTGCTCAACCAAGTGGCCTGGGCTTCCAGGAATTGGAGAGTTATCCTCTTCATGTGCTCTTGTGTATATACTAGAGGCCTGGTGCATGAAATTCGTGCATGGGTAGAGTCCCTAGGCCTGGCCGGTGATCAGGGCCGATCGGGCCTTTCCTTCATTCTGCACCACCCCCTGGTGGTCAGCACCCATCATAGTGAGCGATTGAACTCCTGATCCAACTCCCAAGGGGACACTTTTCATATTAGCCTTTTATATATATAGATCATTTGCTATAAAAGTCAGAGTTCAAACTGGGCACTTTTAAATGAATGAGTTCATGTGCCTAATTCCTAAATCCCACATGTCCTTCATGTCCCCCTCCCCGCCATGAGGGTAAACAGAAGCTCAGAGAAATAAAGAGGCTAACCCCAAGTGTAAAGGAGATGAAAGCTTGCAACCCCCAGGTACCTTGGTTTCCAAGGCCAGAGAAATAAGAACAGTCTTGTAGACAGAATATATTTGGCCTTTAGAAAAATAACTCTAGCAGGAAAACATGTGGTTGGCCTCCTCATAGGCAAGAAGGACTAAGTAAATTAACACCTGCTTATATCTTTGGTTGTCTAAATTCCTTTGAACATCAAGCTTGTGAGTATGGACTCATTTACATTACTCCTCTAACTAATTTATCTAGACTTAAGATCTACATGCCAAAAATTAGATCAGAAACGTTTCTGGTTTTAAACTACATTTTCCTCTGAAATAACAAACCGCAGAAGAGTTTACACAAGTTAAATAAATGTAACCAAACATTCTTGTACTTCCTGGAACTGTAAATGATCTGGTGATACTGAAGAAGCAATTACAATCTTAATTGGCATCAAATAATAGGCAATTAGTTTCCTGGTAAATATGCATTCCCTCTGTTATCAAATCTATTATTTGCATTAGAAATGTGACAGCCTTGTAGAAGAAACCCAATTTCATTTGTTTTTTTATTTTTTTAAAGCATTTTAATTGAGGATTAAGGCCCAATTTTTCATGAAGATTATAGAGACAAATTTGGCTGTTTCGTACAGATAACACCAAAACAAATGCTAAGCATCATCAATCTTTAATGTTACAGTTCCTTGAATAAAAATTAGTCTCAGTTATTTAAGTGTCATTTGAGTGAGATTTTTAAAAAGCAGGTTTAGTGAAAAACTTGGTGCACTCTATTAAAGTATTTAGTTATCAATTACTGCATAAGTAACACCCTAAAACTTAGTCTTTTGAAATTGCTTACTAGATCTTAGTTCTCATACTTCTGTGAGTTGACTGGGTTCAGCTGGGTGGTTTTCACTTGGAATTTCTCACAGGTTTGCAGTTAGGGCTGAAGTCATCTGAAGATCTGACTGAGTTGGATATCTAAGATAGAGTCTTCACCCCCACATGTCAATTGGGATGGATTGAACAGCTAGAGGCTGGCTGGATCTCTCTCTCTCTCTCTCTCTCTCTCTCTCTCTCTCACACACACACACACACACACTAACTTGATTTTCCTCACAGCATGGATGTTTCAGAGCAGCCAGAGTCCTACAAGGAAGCTGGCTTCTCTAAGAGAATCAGGCAACAGTTGTGCTGTATCTTTTGACCTTGCCTAGAGGTCAATGCAGCATCACTTCAGCTGTATCCTTCCAGTCAAAGCAGTCACTGCTAGCCCAGATTCAGCTAGGAGGAGGAACAAACTCCAACACCCGATGTGGGAGTGGCATGTACATTTACAGAGGGGAGAGATTGTTGGTGGTCATTTTGAAGACAAACTATCACAAAGAAGGTAAATAATATTCATATTTGTAATGTGTCTATCATCTTACTGTGGAGAATATTCCCACTTTGTTTCTCCATGTAGAACATGTGGCTATAGAAACATACAGATATATTAGTCAAGGCCAAGTGCTGGGGGAAACTTCAGTAGTCTGCAAGTTTCCACAGAGGACATGACATTTTTACACCTATGTCCACGAGGGGAAAATAGGAAGGAACTCTTTCAGTCTCTCACCACAAACATTCAGTCCTCCCCTTGGGAAGAGGAGTGACTTAACCTGAGGAGTGTGTTTGGGAGAAGTAGTTGAGCTGGTGAAACTCAGCCTCTGTTGGCTTTGCTTTCAGAGTACACTCTATCCAGGGTGCACAAGCTCATTCTCCCCGTTAGAAGCAGCCTGCAGTTCTGCTCAGCCAAGGACTGACAGGCAAGTCTGCCTAATTCTGACTGGGGTGTTGGGAAGTCCTTTGGGTCTCCACTTCTATACCATGTTCTTTAGTCCAGAGACCAGCTGACGCTGCTATCTACTTTCTTCACAGGTTCACTTCTTGGAGGTTATTTGTAGTCCTCAGCTCCAAAAACTGTAGGATACTCAAGCATTCACCCCTTCTTAGAACAATCTCAGAAGGTAAAATTTTGGCTGAAGAGAACACTCTTTTTCTTCCTGCTGACATTTATGAGGTGTTTATTTTGTGTTGGGCGCTGTTCAGTATTTTGCCTTTCTTAGTTGGCTTAGTCTTCACTTCAACTCTGTGTAACAGATATTGTTTTCCCATTTTCCGGTTAGAAATCAGAGGCCCAGTGTCCCACAGTGGCCATGTGGTGACACCAGGTTTTGAGCCCAGTGGTTGACCTTCAAAACCTGTGCCCTTAATGACTATGCCACTTTGCATCGTAAATCAGTTCCATACCTGCTTTCATTCATGTATATTTTTTAACTGATGATGTTCTCATGTGAATGATTTATCCCTGAAAGGTTTTCATAGCAATAATGGTGATAATAATGATACATATTGAATGCTTACTATGGGTCAGGCACTGCTGTACAGCTTCCCATGGATGAACTTATCTAATCGTCACAATAGAGAGAGAACTCTGTGTGGAGAGGGGTTTTATAGGGGGTTGGAGTAAGGGGAGGAGAAAGGGCTGTGGCCTTGCCGATTGGCCAGGCGCAAGTCGGTGTCTTGTTCCTGGGTGTGGCTAGCAGAGGCTTAGACTTCCAGGAAGAAGCTCCTTGCCAAGCACATGGCCAAGGTAAGATGGAGCACTTACCCTGGGGCAAGATGGAGGGCCTAGCCCTTACCCTGGGGCAAGATGGAGGGTGTAGCTCTTACCCTGGGGCAAGATGGAGGGCGTAGCCCTCGCCCTTTCATAGTCTTCACTTCAACTCTGTGTAACGGATATTGTTTTCCCATTTTCCAGTTAGAAATCAGAGGCCCAGTGTCCCACAGTGGCCACGTGGTGACACCAGGTTTTGAGCGCAGTGGTTGACCTTCAAAACCTGTGCCCTTAATGACTATGCCACTTTGCATCGTAAATCAGTTCCATACCTGCTTTCATTCATGTATATTTTTTAACTGATGATGTTCTCATGTGAATGATTTATCTCTGAAAGGTTTTCATAGCAAATAATGGTGGTAATAATGATACATACTGAATGCTTACTATGGGTCAGGCACTGCTGTACAGCTTCCCATGGATGAACTTATCTAATCGTCACAATACTCCTGTGAGTTAGATACTATTACTTTGTTTTCACAAGTAAGGAAACTAGGCACTGCAGGTCCAAGGTCCTGCTGTAGGATGCTGGGTAGAATGGTTACTGGGACACTGAAAAGTTTTCTTGTACCCCAGTGTCTTCTCTACTTATTTATTGATGTTTGATATTCCTTCATCAGGCAACACAGCACTGAAGGAAAGTTAAATATTTTAATACACATTGAGAGGTAGAGCACTGACTTAACATCTCAAGGCAGGTGTCAGGAATGCAGTCTCAAGAGCAGGTTCTGATGGGGTGATAGGCAAGGGCTTCTGGGGCAGGGGATACCCGAAGAAAGGGGATATCACAAAGAGAGGGGAGAAAGTAAGACATGAATGAGGAGATGCCGATTTCCTGCCACTCAAATCTTTCCAGGGAAGGCCCTTTTTCTATTGCATTTTTACCCCGTAACTCATTCTTTGCCTAGAGTTCTTAAAAGCAGGAACTATTGAGAAAGTAGCCCATCTGAAAGCATATTTCCTGCTGTTCCTCTCCTTCCAGAACTGGCTGAAGTTTACTTTTTGGTACCCTAGAGACCTAGCTTCTTCTTGCCTTCTTCCAATGTGGTCTATTTAATCTCCTGTCGTGTGGGAAATTATGTTCAAAATCTCCGTGATCCTCTGTCCATAGTAAGTTATGCATGTAGTGACAAGTACATGCCACAAGGTCTTGAGATTATATTTGCAATGTGTTGCTGCCGACTGTTGATCAAGATAGGCTGGAAGAAAAACATTATTTTCAGGTGTGAAAAACCGTTACCTTTATCAAATAATTTTTCTTGCATTTTCCCCAAGATGTTGTAGCCTATTTAAACTTGGGAGGTTAAGTTTGTAGCATTCATTATGACTGAAAATTTAGTTCACACAATCATGATGCTCTCTTTATTAGGTGTTAACATTAAACAATATTAAAATAAACACAATGTGGCTGGTCTTTTGTAAGATCCATGGCATGTTTACTTCTCTGCCTGGTTTCTTAATTGCATTTATTCATCTTTCCAACTGCCAGTGCCATGGCCACTCGCAATATTTGCTATGTGGGGATATGTGGTTTACATTTTATATTGCCCAGTGACGGTACTTGATGAGGGGAATCTGACTTGAGTGATTTGAGGTGTGTTGTGGCTTGAATTCTTTTTTATTTTACCTTAGATAAGTTCACCCCATCAGAACCTGCTCTTGAGACTGCATTCCTGACACCTGCCTTGAGATGTTAAGTCAGTGCTCTACCTCTCAATGTGTATTAAAATATTAAACTTTCCTTCAGTGCTGTGTTGCCTGATGAAGGAATATCAAACATCAATAAATAAGTAGAGAAGACACTGGGGTACAAGAAAACTTTTCAGTGTCCCAGTAACCATTCTACCCAGCATCCTACAGCAGGACCTTGGACCTGCAGTGCCTAGTTTCCTTACTTGTGAAAACAAAGTAATAGTATCTAACTCACAGGAGTATTGTGACAATTAGATAAGTTCATCCATGGAAAGCTGTACAGCAGTGCCTGACCCATAGTAAGCATTCAGTATGTATCATTATTACCACCATTATTCTTTCTCCGACTGGCTTATTTTGCTTAGCATAATGCTCTCCAGGTCCATCCATGCTGTTGCAAATGGTAAGAGTTCCTTCTTTTTTACTGCAGTGTAGTATTCCATTGTGTGGCTTGAATTCTTGACTGAAAGTTTGTCATAATCCAAGCTCTTGTCTTTGTTAAAGGATGATGGTGGTTCTTAAAAAACTCAATAAAAAAAATCCCATGACATGAAGGAACAAGACTATGGAAACACCAAAGCATACCCCTTAGCTTTTGTAAATAGTGCCGAGGATAATGAAAGAGTGAAAGCAACATGTCCAAAACAAAAAAACCAACCATGTGATGAAAGACCTATGCCTGGCTGTTGTAAAACAATGGAAAAGGTAGCCTTCCTCACCCATCTTGTTCAAGAATTTAGAGCCGACTGAGTCATCCAGACCCAGCGTCAGGGGAATCAGCAAACACTGATATAGGATAAATCGGTATCTTTAAGATTTTTTTAAAATATGAAAGCAATATTTTCTACAAATTTAATGTAGGAAAATTACACATAATCCCATCATCCTAACAATTTTTGCATATATCAAATTCATCCCTCCATACATCTACAATTTCTTTCATAGTCACATTGTATAGTCTATTCTCTAAACTTTTATCCATTAAATTATAGGGGACCCTTTGTTCCATGTTTTTACATAACCGTCTGTATGAAAAATTGGGTAATAAGTTTCATATTATTGTTTTTACAGGAAGAAGCATGGACATGTGCCTCCCTTGTTTTTTACTGTTGAATAATACCCTTAGAATATATTTTCACAGGTGAGCTTATTGCTTCAGAAAGGTATGAACATTTTAATGGTCCTTAATAACATGCCTTCCAAAGAGGTTGCCACTCCAACAGTGTCAAACTAGTCCTTTAATTTCAGTCTAACAGCGGTGCCACCATTGTTATTATATTTTTAATTGCAATGGAAACCTTTAAAAATTTAAACTAAACTAGATTGTCTTTCAGGAGCTGCTGCTGAATCAGCACCTCGGTATCTTTGTTCTTGGGGGGAAATGAGCTAAGGAGGAAGAGCCAGCTAAAATCACCACTAGACAATTTGTGCTCACTGGATCCACTGGGGGAGAGACTTTGCAGAGCGGCTTATGACATTTCCTGGCAACGGGGACACCATGCCAGTGCTACCTCGGGCTTCAGGCCGGGAAGACAGGTACAGCCTTGTCCGTGTCCAGGAAGAACATGGGTAGCAGGAGACCTGAGAGTGAATGAAAATTGAATTATCTTTACTTCTAGGACTTGTCTATTGAGAAACAGCAGTGCTGGCAACCATTTACTACCAACAAGAGGCAGTTCCAAGAGAAGAATATAAAATACGCTCTGCTCAACCCCACGAAGCTCGGAGTGTCTCACAATGGCCAATTTATTATTTCTACCCTGTCCAGTGACATGGAAGGATGCATCAGGGAGCTGCTAGCCTCTGTGATGAATAACTTAAGTCAGGCTGCAACATGTGAAATAATTCAGCTGACCGGGATTTATAACACTAGCTGGGATTTTTTTTTTTTTGCTTTCTTTGGGGTTCATGAAGCACAGTGTTGCGAGATACCACAGGAGTCCCGTGATGAAGTTACATGTCTATTTCTCTTCCTTATTTTTATTTTTTGGTATTTTCATATTATTTTATTGCCTAGTTCAGATGTCTTTCTAAGCAGTGTCCAGTCTCTGAGGGGACTCATCTCTTCTGACTTTGAAAATTAGAACCGCTGGAAGATCCGACCCCTAAACACTGTGTTTTTATACTCCCTTCTTCACATACCCAGTCCCAGATGGTTTGGACTGCCTGATGCTGTGTGGACTGTGCTGGGCTGCAATTTATTTTGCTCAATTATTTATGTGCACTTGCCCAAATAAGAGGGGTGGCAATGCAGCAGTGGGCTTACATCTCAACCCATCTCATTCCCCAGGTCATATGTCAGTTTGCAGGATGGCTGGCTAGATTTGCAAAAGGAGGTTCCGTTGCTGCTGTTGGAAAACACAGCCTGCGGTAGCTACCTGTGGCAGGACACGTCTCTTTCCAGGTGAGCTACGGGCACAATTCCACGGCACTAAGGAGGGTCTGAATCTTTGAACTCCAGGTTCCTCTGAGGACCAGGACATTGGGCAACCACATATCCTAATCTCTGTAACTACATAGATGCTAGAGCTGGAAGGGACCTCAGAAGGTCAGCTGGTCACCTTCTCATCTTCATTTTGTAAAAGGCCAATGATTTCCAAAAGCCATCCTTTCCCAAGCTACTCTGTGGCCCTTCCAATTCCTGTTTGAACTTGGAAATTTTAATGAGATCCTTCAAGCAATTAGAAAAGAAGAAAAAAAACTTGCCAAAGTGGAATTTGGAGGGTAGTTATTTTTCCCCCTGTTTGACTCTGTAATATCACTGAGTGCCTCAGTGCCTCAAGAGGTTACTGCCTGACCACAGGTTAAATATTTTAATATTCACTGATCGGGGAAAGTACCATGAGCAATTAATGCAAGATCCTTGAGTGACTGAGGGCATTAGTAGCTCCATAAAATGTAAATGCATTCTTAATTATCTCAAGTCACTGCACGCCCAAGTACTTCTTTTACAAGAAAAACACAGCTTACTGATAATGAGCACAAAAATTACTAAGAGATTGGTGGGGCAAATCTCTTAAACCTCTTTTCCTGTTTTTTCTTTTCCTTCTTCTCCAAATTTTGATGTGACTGCTAATTTGTCTGTGTTGCCCTTTATAGATTCTATAGATAAATGTATAGCATCACTAGGGATTTGGGGGATTGGAATTCTAGCAATTTCTATCCTAGGGGCTAGCTCTCAAGGTTATTATTATTATTATTAACATTATGACATATTTTATTGGATCCATGAAGCTTATGGGGTCTTAAGAAACCCTGGTTATACCAACAGTTGCAGAGTAATTTTGTTTTTAAATGTACATTTTGTCTGTACCCTCCTTCTATGGCCACGGCATCCCCATGAAGCTGGTATTTTATCTTTCAATGGGAAAATGGCAGGACAAATGACTTACCTTTGGCCATTCAATAGTCCTTGCTCCCCTGGCCGTGAGCCCTGTGTTTTCTCTTTCACAAAGCCACCTGGTTTCTTTACGTGTAGCACTGGCAGTGACTTGAAAGCTGCATTCCCCGGCTATCGGCTATCGGAAAGTGGCTCACCAGAGGTGTTTCCTCGCCACTGTCATTCTTTACTGTCACCTGACACCAAAAACTCATTATGGGAAACATCGAATGTGGATTCGACTAGTCTGCTGACAACAACCTGCCATGTGTCAGAAAATTACTCAAGCTGATCTCTCTGATAGGGAGCACATGGTGGTGGCAAATGGGGCTTTCATGGAGGTCCCTTCCACCCCCCAAGCACTGAGGCACGGCTGGTCAGTGATCCTCATCGGCACTTGGGGTGTGTACAGGATTAAGAGCATTCTCTGTGAGTGCTGGGACTTGAGAAGATGCACCAAGTGCCCAAGTGCAGTGTTTCTGGTCATCAACAATGCAGTCTGTTCAAGGTTAGGTCACGCTGAGGTCATGCTGAGCCCAAGTGGCGGGGACTTCAGCAGAAGGGAACAGCAGTCCCCGACCTGTTTCTTGACTATCTTCAGCAGGGTATGTGCTGAGCTTCCTGACACAAGCTGTTGTGCAATGTGACACCCCCAGACTTTGCTGGGGTTTCAGAAACCCAGGGCAGTCCTTTCATGACTGAGAGCTGGAGAGAAGACCAGGAAAGGGTCATCTTTGTATTGAGCCCCTCTGTCATCCTCTCCCTCACAGCTGCCACCAGCAGAACATGTGCTCCCTCCCTTTCCCCTGAGTGACACACCCGCTCCAGAGTGTGAAGCTGACACCTGGGCTGGCTTCCCAAGCATGAGACCGGTGCAGTCAGAGAGGCCCTGAGCTCAAAAGGGCCTTGGCTTACTGCTGTGGCATCTTGAAATTCTCAGTAACTTTTGAATAAGGGGCCTCACATTTCCTTTTTGCATTAGGTAGCCTGTCCTGCCAACACCAGTTGGTTTCCTGGCTTCCGAGGTAGGACAGTTGGGAGGAAACTTAGAGGCCACTCTCTGGTTTGAGCCTCAAAGTTTACAAAGGAGGACATGCAGAGTGGTCACTGGAGTGCCTGGCCTGAGGTTGCCCAGGAAGTTAGAGGCAGGCAGCAGCTGGGGCCCGCTCTCTTCACTGCTAGCTGGGTGCTCTTTAATATTTCAAAAGAGAAGATACAAGTTGTCAAGAGCTCAGAGGCCAGCAGCTCTTTCTTCTTTTTCATTTCCTCTGTCCTGATTTTCTTAAAGATTGCAGAAAGGCTGAGGCACTACCAGTGGGAGCTCCTTCTATCACCAGTGCTGGGCCAATGTGCTGTCATGCACTCTATCCTCCATCCTCCTCCTCACGAGAAGGGCTTCAGGCTCCCTGGCTCCCCTCTTCTCTTCTTCTCCAGGCCATGAAAGAGCTTTCCACAGCCTTGCCCCAGCCCCAGCAGCCAGAACAAGGGCTTGACTAGGCCTTTGACTAAAAGTAAGAGAAGACTCCAACTCATTTGAATTAAACCATAAGGAACATCTATGATGTCACAGAAGTTCCAAGGCAGAGACATCCCGGAGTTGGTTACTTAGTAGCCCAGTGGCATCATCAACACTATGGTCCTTCCACCTTTTAGTCCCGCCACCTTCTGTGTGTTTCCCCTTCCCCTTCAGACTATCTCCTCTGTGACCAGAGGTGGCTGCAGGACTTCCGGCATGGGATCCAGGCATTGAATCCAGGCATGATAATGTCCAGAGAAAGAGAAGGGGCCGTTTTCTTTTCTTTCTTTCTTTCTTTCTTTCTTTCTTTCTTTCTTTCTTTCTT
>NW_005371006.1:152303-165439 GCF_000412655.1 Myotis brandtii | reverse complement strand
CTTTCTTTCTTTCTTTCTTTCTTTCTTTCTTTCTTTCTTTCTTTTTCTTTCTCTTTCTTTCTTTCTTTCTTTCTTTCTTTCTTTCTTTCTTTCTTTCTTTTTTTCTGTGTGTGTGTGTATGTGTATTGTTGTTGTTGTTTGTTTTTTATCAATCAGAGTGAAAAATGTTGACCAGCAATGCTCCCCTTAAGTCACAGGCTTATGTCAAACTGCCCATTGGTGAGAGAAACAAGACTGCAATGTTAGAAATGTGTGGAGATGTCTTTTTTATTGCTGTGATAATGATTGGAAAGGGTACTGGTCTTTACTGGGTGAGGTGCAGAGAGGCTAAATCAGTGTGAATATATGGAGTTGTCCCACACAACAAAGACTGTTCCCACACAGATTTGGAATGGCTTAGACAAGTCATGATTCATCTTCTGGGGATAGGCATGGAGCAGGAACCTAATTCTCCTGAAGCATGTGGCCTTCTAGAGGAGGGTGACCTCCTTTACAAACTGGGGTATCTATTGTAAAGGAAGAGGGGAAATTATCCCTTCCTCTGAGACCCCAGCTGTACTCAGTGGGTACCTGCAGCCCCAGCAGGAAGTTAGAGGCTTGTAGAGAGATTCACTAAGAGAGTGTGCACCTGGCTCCCCTATGTCCTATTCCTTAAACCGGAAAGAAATGGACACCACCCAAACTCAGTCACATCCCCTTAACCTGAACTCAGGCAACCACAGTTGATATTTTGATATAATAAGAAATATATATTTTGGTCCTTGTCCTCAGTTCCTGGCCAGAACTACTAAAATCTTCATAATTTCTTAAGTGATAAAGATGCTAAAAGTATTTTTTTGTCCTAATATTTAGTGTTTGATCTTGGTTCCTGACACAGAGCCCCTAAATTTCTTGGAATTCCCTGGGTGATAGGAGTATCCTCTGTTCTAATGAAATGACTCTCAGTGTGATTCTTGATAGTTTCAGGACGGGTCCTGGTCACCAGAAAGACCAAACCTGATTAGAAGCTTGGAATTCAGTCTACTATCCCCAAACTGTGGGAGGGGGAGAGGGGCTGGAGATGGAGTTGATCAATTGATCATGACTGTGTGATGAAGCCTTCATAAAAATCTCTGAACTATGGGGTTCATAAAGTTTCCAGATTGGTGAATGTCCCTTGGATACAATGTCTCAGAAGGCTAAGATAGACAAAGCGCTGTCCAAATGAAGCTTACATAAGGCCACATTGCAAGTTATTTTCATGGAGTTGGGAATTCTAAGAAAAGAAACAAGACAGCTTTCCTAAAAGCTTTGAAACGTCAAGAACTTCTTAGGATTCCTACTGCCATGTTAATGCTATTACTCAAATTCTTTTTCCCCAAACATAGCTGAGTTTCTAAGCCATTTTTGAAAGTGACTGTAACTACATAAAACCATAGTTATAGAGAACTGCAATCTGTTGATCTCTTCATGGTGGAGTCTACATATCATTTACACTTCACTTCTCTGTGGGTGGAAAAGCTTTTTTCATGGTTTATTTAGCAGGAAGTCATTTTGATCAGCAAGATGAGTAGTATTTTACAGCTGTTTGCAATTACTACCCCTGCTCTGCCAGGAGTTTTAACTATTACACAAACTGAAATACCAAATGAGTCGAAGCAAGATGGGGAAAAGAGAAATGCATATTTCATAGGTTCATTTATGCCACAAGAAATTATCCATTACTTTTTAAAAAGTTCTATGTTTCTAAATTCAAAGTCACATCTCAGGGTAATTTCTAATTATCTTTGTAATATAAAGCTTTTTGTTTTTTATCAATTAAGAAAAGTACAACCTATAATATTAGGCTTCCTGTGACTATTGGGAGGTCACCATAGCTTAAATTCCATATGTACAAACCAGTTAGGTTAGGAAAAGGAATACAGGCTTTAATCTGCATATCTGTCTCTTCAAAATGTCCATTGTGAAAGTACAATGATCAAACTATTTCAATTATGGAGAATAAAATGACAAATATTTCCCCCTTCTTATCAACATAAACTTGATGTAACAAATCCACATCGTAGGGAATTTAAGAGCCCTTTGTGAACTACCAATTAGATTGATGCAACCCATTTGTGGAGAGTAAGGGTTGGGAGCTAGAGGAGGACAGACCTAGGTTCAAATTCTGTCTCTAGCAATTCCTATCTGGGTGACTTTAGATGGGTTGCCTAATGTGCAAAATGTGAGTAATAGTAACACACTACCTCATGGAGTAAGTATGAGAATTAAATGACATCATCCATATAAAGTGCTTAGCACAGTGCCTAGCACAAAGTGAAGTCCTCCATAAAAGAACAAAGATCTTTCTGGAACTAATTCTTCATGGCTTTAATGTCCAGGAATCATGCACTTAATGGAAAATATGCCTCCTTCTCAAATCTGTTAACCTGGACCCACATAAACTGTGTCCCACCTACTCCCCCCACCCCCAAACACACACGCATATTTACATGATAAAACAAGCCCAGGGGAAAAAGTCTTGGGATTAGTTGTAATTGATTCTGATTGGGTCACATGCCATCCCTGAACCAGAGGGTGCTGCTCTCTGATTGGCTAGGCCTGGGTCATATATCCTGGGGGTAGAGGAGGAATCAACTTACTTTATTCACATCAGTTGAGCTCAGGTAGATCTCCCAGCAAAATATGGTTGCTGTTTCCAGGAAAAAAAGAATGAACAAAAATATCAAATCATCGCTACAGGCTTTTCTCTTCCCTGGAAATTGACCAGAGGGTCCATGGGATAAACTGATCCAGATTACAATTATTTGTAGAAAAGTGCCATGCTTATTCAAATCACCCTATTCAAACTGACTGCAATTTTTAAAACTTGACTATGGTTTTTGGATATAGCACTCCAGTGAAAGAGTAATGCAATATATTAGTAATACATGTTAATAATTAATAACTACTCTTAGGGATACCCTTCTTTTCGTTTAGTAGAAGATGTTAGATAATAGACAAGCAATTGATCAAAAGGTCAGAGGGTTGCATGCATTGTTGTGATGTAGCAAGCAGAGAACCGCTGTGAATATCCCAGAAATTTTCTGTAGGTATTGATAAAGCAAGATTTTGGTTCCCAAACATTGACCTGAGTTTTAGTTTGGTGAACTTTGTGTTTTCCATTCACATTTAGCTTCCAGTATTTTCAAATGGAGGTTAATGGAAGGAGATGACCCAAAGGATAAGGATGGGAAAGATAATTCTTTTTTACCGCACACCTTGTGATATACATGTAATATAAACACATGGATAAAAAGAATGCTGATAAAAGTATTAACTTATGACACTAAAGGAAAGGCATGTAAAGAGATTGGGATATGATTTAAGATTTAACTTGCTCTTCATGGATATCCCAGGGAATTAAAAAAATTCAGATTCAGACCCCAACAATATGAGTATCTGCTATACGCCAATGCTTTCCCATGCGTGGTCTCATTTCATCCTTACGAATTTCCTGGGAGATGTGTAACATTCCCTTCTTCTAAAGATGAGGAAATTGAGGTCAGAAAGGTCAAGATCACAGAACTTCTTAGTGGCAGAGTTGAGAAATGGATCCAGGTCTTCTAACTCCAACTCTCTCCGCTATATCCCTCTCTTTCTGAGACAAAATATACCTTTGATTCAGCTGGAATTTTCCCCAATTATTATAGATAAGAGTACCTTTTTAAATTCTTGAATAACACAAGGATGGCTTTACTTAACAGGAGCAAAAATTCTGAGCACTGACCTTTCCCCTTCCCAAGAAGGTAGGCCACAAAGGCACAAAGATTTGAGAATCTGGAAAATGGAAACATCTCTAAAATTGAGGTTAATGATTAATACTTGCTGCTCATAATCCAAGTGTTTTAACCATTGTTCAGTTCTCTAGGAGAGTAAATTTAGGGGTCAAGCTAGAAGGAACTGGTAAACAGCATAGATTTTGAGTCATAAGGACCTAGAGTTGAAGACGGGCATAAATAATTATAACTGATGTAAATTTGGATGTTACCCAAACTTATTGGGCCTCATTTGCAGAATGAAAATAATAAAAATCATACATACCACATAGGATTATTGTGAGAAGTAATTAAGATAATACACATAAAGCACTTAGCACAAGGCTTAGCCCATGATAAGAACATTATAAATAATAATAATTTTATTAGCAATACTAATGGTATTAAGACTATTGCTGTTCCTTCAGATTGATCAATGAGTGGTAAGTCCCTGTTGTTGATGGGGAAAAATGTATTAATTTAATTCCTGTAAATATGAAGTGCTAAGTGAATTAATGGGAAGCAGTGGGTACAAAAAGACAAGGAATGAGGAGTAGGCAGCAGGGTGTGGATCACTGGGACCACAAGAGTGAGGAGGGCCAAGGGCAGAGCTGGTATCCAAAAAAGGAGCAGCTCCAGATACATGGAGTGATGGGAGTAATGATTCTCCTACATCTGTAAAGTCTTAATGAGAAAAGCCTTTCATAAAAACACTAAACAGAAATTAAGGATGTAGGGTTAAGTCCAATTTAGAGGAGAGACTGGAGAAGAATCTGGTTTGTGCAGTGAATAAAGAATAAAATGACAAGGAGGACAGTCTTGAATTATTTTTAAAATTGTTATTTGCTCAGGCCGCCTCTGTATGGAGGAGCCCTGACTTGAGGTGGCTTTTGTTTATCAGTGGCCACTACTTCCTTCCTGCTCCTTGTGGTCACCAAGGAGGGAGAACCTCACCTAGAGGTTAGTGTAGGCAGAAGACCCACCATTTGCATGAGTGCCTGGGCACCCAGCGTGGGTTCATTGAGTAATGTTCAGGGAAGGAACACACTACCCTGCTGAATGGGGAAGAAGGTCCTACAAGATTAGGGAGAGGTTTCCAGGTCTTTTCAGAAAACACTCATGTGCCTTTGGAGGGTGCTGACCCAGGGAGACAGGGAATTCCACGTCCTTAGAATGAGGGATGGTTCCTGGCATATCGCAGTACACGTTACTGGGTCAGGAGAAAGTAAAGAAGGGAGGGAGGGAGGGAGGGAAAGACAGAGAAGCAAAGTTAGATCTTTGGCTTTAAGCTTGATTATTTTTGCTGTGAAAAGAGCTGGTGTCACTGATCAAATTGGGGTGGGGTGGGGGTGCATGTAGTCACCTGCTAAAGCTGAAGTGCCCTGGGTGTTTAGTAGGACACTGACCTAGGAGAAACAGACAGAGGGCAGCCTTCCAGGGCAGTCTTTGCTCAGTGCAGGCAGGGACTGGGGCAACTTCATCACTGACCTTCAACAGTGCTCCCTGTGGAAACTGAGGGACTGAGCGTGGTACCTGGGCTCCTTCACCTGCTGCAGCTCATCCCTTCACAATTCCTTCCCGTGATTCCTTGGTAATAACTGGATTTGGAAGTCAGAAGACCTGGGTTTAGATGTGACATTATTACCGAGCAAGGGCTTGCTGCCCAACACAACTAGAAGCCAATACTATGATACCAGCTTTTGAGAAAAGAAAGTACTTTTATTTGTGAGTTTGGCTGGCAAGGAGACAGGAAGCCGAGCTCAGTTCTATCTCCCAATCCAGGGTGGTGGGGTTTTAAGGAGTTTCAGCACGGGATCTTCCCAGAACATGGACCCTTCACTTCAGAAAGGGTTCTAGTTCTCAGGTTGCATCATGTCCTGGTCCTTTGGTTCCATTGGGGGGAGCAGGTAAGTGTTCACAGTGTTACTCCTGAGTGATGTATCCAAGGTTTAAACTTTGGTTCTGGGTCTTATTTAGAAACAGAGGAGGACCAGTTTGAGCTGGTTTGTGCTTACAACATTGCTCTGTACTTTAGGGGCTTTACTTAACCCTCTAAGCTTCTGTTTCCTCACCTATGAAAGGAAGATAAGGCAGTTTTTTTAAGGCAGTTGTTACGATTTAATGAAAATTCACATATGACACAGCTGTTTGGAAAATCTTAGTTATTAGGAGGGAGGGCATTGAGTGACACAAGGAGCTGAGGTTTTGGAGTCAGAGGCACTGGTTTTGAATTTAGGTTATTCTAATTCTGGCTTGTTATTTCGAGCAAGTTATCTAAAATCCCTGACCCTATATCCCATCATTAAAATCATTTACTTTAAAATCAAAGTAATAATATGTTCCACTGTTGTAGTGTAAATTATTGAGATACTATAAGTAGTAGTGATTGTTATCATTGGTTCGGCAGACATTCATCAGGCTTCTAATATATGCCAAAGCACTTGAAATTCAAAAAGTAAAATATAGTTTCTGACCTCAAGAAACTCACCATTTAATGGAAAAGACAAAGTTATATACAAAGAAATAGAACGAGGCTTGGAAGTGCCGGTAAAGGTAGGTACCAAGTGCCAGGAAGCATGGAAGATGCTACATTTGAGCATTGTTATGGGGACAAGTGGATGTCCTCCAGGCAGACAGATGGGGAGATCATTCTAAGCAGTGGAGGACCTGGTGTGGTGCAGCAGCATGTCCCACTGGGCGGCGGGAGTGGGGGTGGGGGCCGGAGGAGGGCCAGCTGAGACTCAGAGTGAGAAGAGAGGTGATAAAGATCATGCTCCAGGGTCAGATCACAGTCACCTGTTAGCTAAAAAGTAAAATTCAACTGAGTACATTTTAAAGATATTATTGGCTTCATGAATCACACAGCATCCAATCTAACAGATAGAAAGGAGTTCTGAGGAGCTGTACAAAATGAAAGACATTTATAGGAGAAGGGAGCAGGAACAAGGAAGTTTACCAGACATCCCCGCCCCCCCCCTCAATGTGGATTGGTTTCTGCAGGGGATGGCAGGGGGTCAATCAGGCGGATTACCTAACGAACTGATGGAACTAGTGTAAGATTCCATTTCTGTAATTCAGTCTCAAATTGATGATGCGGAACTTAGCATAAGCAACTGTTGTTTTGTTTTTAACACCTGCTAAGAAGTTCACATTTTTATTTTTATTGCAATTTTTCTCTTAGTTTGATCTCTCCCTGATACACCAAGATCAATTGGTTTGCAACATGAGAATTTGGTGCTCCCCAACTGAATTTTCCTGGCAGAAAGACTTTCCAGATTTCTAAAGAATGGGAATTTGCTCATAGAGAAACTGGTCTCCCCTGTATTGTTAGCGTCCCTGACACAGAAACACACGAAGGCTAATGACATCTAGAATTTTCTGTGTAGACTATTTATAGAACAAAGCCAGAGAGGATATAGGTGCCCTGTTAGTCACCCAGGATGACACCCCTATTCATTCATTCACTCATCCTGCAAAGGCTGCCTGGCCCTGCTTGGGCTGCTGGGGGCTGACATGTCCCCTCCCCCAGATGTCGAGCTGCTTCATAATCACCGAGCAATGGCACCTCACACTGTCCTATTAGAGAGGCGTGTGCAGCCCGCTTGTTGGGCATGTTGATGCAAGCTTGGGAAGGAAAACATAATTCACTTTTGCCAGTGACAGAAATGTTAACACTTACTTGAAATAGCTGATAATCTGACACAGGAGAGTTAAAGGATTACTGTATTTCATTTGGCTAATAAGAAAAGCTGTTTAAAAGCTACATTAAAAAGACTTAATGTATGGTGACTGAGCACTGCTTTAATGTATTCTGTGTCATCAACTATTAGAATGCCTTTCCCCTCTTATTATGCGACCACAGATTTCTGCCTTTTTTCTCCGGGAAGAGATAATAGGAAGCAACATCCATTCACAGAGATTGTCCGAAGAAGCATTCGTCTAATAAATATTTTTTGAGCACCTACTGTGTGCTAGGCACCATGGCATGCAGTAAGGAATCAAGAACAAAAGAGACCCTGACTCTGATCGGTGGCATGTTTTTGGAAAGAATTGATTGGAGAAGACAATAGACAAAGGGTTAGGGTTTTTTAAAAATCATGTTGGAAATTTAGTTGCTATATGAAATACTCATATTCAACTCTTATTGAACAGATGGGGAGACCGAGACCTAGAAAGGTAAGTGACTTGCCGAGGGCACCTAAGCTAATTAGTGGGAAGTCTGGGTCTGGGTCCCTGATCGTTCGATTCTCATTTGGACTCCGGAGCACTGTTTTCTGCAGCCCCTCCCCCTGTCCGGGAGGATAAGTGCTCTGAGCTTATCACCCTCCCCCGGGATAGCATATCGGTCCCTCCCTAAGAGCTTCATCTACATTAAGGGGAGAAAGATTGGCAATGATGACTAGGGCTGTGACCAGTGACCAGACATGACTTGTTTAACCATATTAAAAGAGCTACTGTATGTGATTGAACTTGTAACCCTAGACTTGTGGGGTGACTTCTGGCCTTGCTGACCAGGTCAGCCTGCGCCCTCTCAGCACAGGCCCTGAGCTGCAAAAGAACAGCCAGAACGTGGCCCCGGAGAGCCGCTCCCCACAGTGGTGCGGGATACCTGCGCTCACCAGGCTTCTCTGCCTTCCTTTCGCCTCCCCACACACCCTCCCGTCTGGGAACCACACTGCACTCACTTTGGAAGTCAACTCTGGGTATTTTTGTGCGACACAACAAATGCTGACATTTAGAAAGTGTATTTGGACTCTCCGCTAAGAAGCTTCTAAAGCTGTGCAGCTCTTTAATGGTTACATCACTCTAAACTCGCTAGAGGTGAGACCATTTTTTAGGCGGGGACGTCAGGACAGGTGCCGATAAGGCACAGATTTAGCCAGAGGTAAGGGTTATGGTGCAATCCAGGCACCTGGACAGCCAGCCTGTACTTTCTCACTAGGTTCTCATCCCAGATCCCAGACTCCCTGTGGTTGCTGATTTATTATGGTGATAAACTTGGGTTTGCAGAAGGGGTTCAGGCACACGAATAAGAAGGCTTTGTGATGGAAAATAACAGGAAACTAAACTGCACTAATTTAGACCCAATAGGAAAAATGCCTCCTGAGTTAGAGGACATTAAAATACCAAGCATAGACATATTTCAAGTAAGAAAAATAGACTGCAAGGTCCAGTGGGGTAGAGACCATGCCTACTTTGTTCATTACCATATTCCCAGCCCCTAGCACATTCTTCATACACAGCCAATGCTGAATGCTTGTCAAATGAATGGAACAGCAAGTCAGTGAAAAGTAATAAGACAACTATTTCTCCTCTCAGATGAATATAGTCAGGGCTGGCTACATAAACCCTGGGGCTCAGTGCAAAATTAAAATGTGGAGACCCTGTTCAGGAGGAAAAATGTTGTTAAAGATACTAAAATATAAAGCTCTTTTTTCTTTCTTGTGCAGTCTTTCTTAGTTTGTTTTGGTGCTTCTTTATTTGCTTTTTAATGCCATTCTAAGTAAAAGCAAAATTAAAATTGTGAGCATGAATTTTTCCACTCATCATTATATTGCACAACATGTTTTTAAAATGCAAATATATGAACATTTAACATGTTTGCAGAATCACTGGAACTACTCAATTTATATTTCATAGCTCATGCATACATATGTATTTTGTTCTTATAGGAACAGTGGAAACCGTGCACAAAATTAACTTTTTTTTTTACCTTTTGGGGAAAAAAATCAAATTTTTTATATGTGCACATTCTACCTTGGCTTACTGATGAGTAAGAAAGAACTGAAAGGAAAAGGAATTATGGGTTGCCATCCTTTCCTTTCCCTCTGCCATCATTTTCAGCATAAGTAGTTGGCTAATACAGGGAAGTAAGAAAGGATAGGATAAGATTTCTGGTCGTTTATATTTCTTAGAATGCTAGTACTTTCTTTATGTATTTGAAACAAGTTCTGTCAACTCAGTCATGGAGAGAACACATTTGCCTTGTACTCGCTTTGAGTCTCCATGAACTCCCATACATCATGTGTCCACTGGAATTCTGTGTGCATGGGGCTCATACATGCTAACTGCAAATGGGTGATGTGGGAAGGAAGACATGCATATTGCACAAGGCTCCTCTACTCCTGCTCATGCTCCATTGTTCCATTGTTCCATTGACTGCTAAAACATAGAATCAAAGATAAAATTATTAAGAATTTTAATACAGGGGTAGTAGGCACTGAAATATGCACAGTGCAACTGCATAGCACACACATCTAGGAAGCCAACTCTTCAAGCTAATGGCCAGGGTCACCAGGGAGAGTTCTGATCCAGCTCATTCTAATATACCAGAGGCCCAGTGCACGAAATTTGTGCACAGGTAGGGTCCCTAGGCCTGGCCGGCAATCAGGTTCGATCAGGGCCTTCCTTCCCCCAGCTGCTGGCCGGGGCCTTCCTTCCCCTGGCTGCTGGCTGTCGGCTGCTGGCCAGGGCCTTCCTTCCTTCATTCTGCACCGCCCGCTGGTGGTCACTGCATATCATAGTGAGCGGTCAAACTCCTGGTCAGTTGAACTCTCAAAGGGGACAATTTGCATATTAGCCTTTTATTATATAGGGTGGCATAAGCCCATCTGGAATTAGCAGTAGCCATTATCAAGTATCTAACAATAAAACAGGTGAAGCAACAATATTCATTCGGTAAATATCTATTTATTGCCTCTGAAGGAACAGAATTGTGTCTTCTCCAGGCTTCTTTGTCATCCAAATTTATTTCCATTTTCTTAATTGCTTGGTTAGTGTAAAAGTACATTTCGAAAAACCCATATAATTATTATAAACTAGAGGCCCGGTGCAAGGATTCATGCACTGGTGGGGTCCTTGGGCCTGGCCTGCACCCTCTTGTAATCCAGGACCCCTTGGGGGATGTTGGAGAGCCAGTTTCTTCCCAATCCCCGCAGGCCAGGCTGAGGGACCCCACCGGTGCACAAATCCATGCATGAGGCCTCTAGTATGTATATAAGATCTTTGGTTAATCTCTTCCCACCCTTCCCACTCCCCGCTTCCTTCTGAGATTCATCAGTCTGTTCCATATTTTCATGCCTGTGCATTGAGCGTCTGCCCCTTGGTGGTCATTGAGCATCATAGCTACCTGTCTAATGGTCAAATGATCGAATGGTTGGCCAGTCACTTAGGCTTATATATATTTCCACATGAGTAAAATCTGGATAAATGATATTTTCCCACTTATTAGAACTCCTTCAACTGTGGGTCCTCAGATTTGGGAAACCCTGCTGGTGAGGGAATTCACTTTTGAAGAAATGAAGACCTTAAAGAGAGTATAGAATAATGAATGCGAAGGTCAGAAATATTCCTATGAAAGCTCTTATAAATGCCTGTGTATTAACAATAATTAAACCATTAAAAAACCATAACTATAGTTAATCAATGACCCTTTCCACAAATTAGCAATAATGCATGGTATATTTATTTGCCTTTATCATATTTTGCTTAACTAAAACTTTTCAGGAACTCTCTTCCCAACTATTTCAATAATTTGGCTGTAATTTGTTTTGCTTCATTAAAGGTGATATGCATGCTAACAAGCCTTTTATGTGCTCCACATCCTCCAGCCAAATGTCTCAAGCCTTTCTCAACTTGTAGCTGGGAGTTCTCTTTTCTGATGTCCCCTCCAGTCCCTACAATGCAGTCAAAGTAACCCGGCCCAGTAGGCAGAAAAGGCATTGAAGAGCCTCGATTGTGCTCTGCCAAAGAGATAGCCAGCACTCTTCCTTCTCTGAAAGGCCTTGGGATTCTATTGCTTAGGTCTGCGCATGTTAACATCTCTCTTAGGCTCAGCGCTGCTGGTCTCCCCTCCTCCCTCCTGAGAGAGAGGTATGATTTCCCTTCATCTTCCCTTATCTTTCCCAAGGCTGCAGTGCAAAATCTCCCCCTTTTTCTTTGCCATCTGTTTTACCTCCCCTTTCTATTCCCAAACCCCACTTCTCTCCTTTTAAAATTACTCCCAAAAGGACTGCCTTCTGATTCATGTGTACTGGAACTGAGTGGCTAAAAGGGTTTATAGAAGTAAATTTGTGTACAATTGAATTTTTCTTAAGGGGGATTTGCAATTACTAGGGATAATTCTCTGTTTCTTATTTGTGTGGAAAGAGTGTGTGCTCGGATTAGATAGATTAAGTTTAAAATGTTAGCTTTGCTCTCTTAGTAGCAAAATGACTGACCTTGGGAAAATGCACACAACCTCTCTGAGCCTTGGGTTTCTCAACTTCCCCAAAATGGAAATAATATTTGCCTTGCAGGCGCCAGGATGTGTTGTTGAATTCAAGAGGCAGATTGCAAAATGCATAAGCAGTATGATGCCAGTAATGTAAATGTGTGTGTTTATAGAGAGGAGGGCATGGAAGAATTTTCAACAAAATGTTGATGGTAGCTGGATTTGGGAGACATTTGATTATACCCCCTTTTCTTCCTGTAACACTTGAATTTTTTACTATTGCTCTTTTGGCCAAGGAAATGGGAAAATGTTTCAACCTTTAATAGCAAGATGGTTGCTGCTTAATATGTATATATATTATATATACACACATATATATGTATATATGCTTATATGCATATAATTGTGTGTATGTTTATATACACACATATAGATCACTCCTATAAATAGGTACAATTTATTAAATTTCTACTAAATGGCAGGCATTGTGCTTTCATGTTTGTGCCCATTGTTTAATTTGATCCTTACAACATCTTATAAGGTGATGTTACCCTTATCCTAGCATGATGCCTCATTCATAGCAGGTACCTGGGAAATGCTGGTTTTCCTTCTTTCTTCTATGCTATGTGATTGCTTGGATTTTTTCTTATTATATTCATATCATCAGAAACAGCAGCAATAGCTGATATGTTTTCAGGGCTTTGGGGCACTGAATACACATTAAACATTTGGGGGGATGATAAAGCATTCTAGGTAAATATTTCACATATAATTTTTTTTTTGGAAAAATGGCTTTTCCACTTTAACACACGCTTTAATTCTATATCTCCCTTATAATCATTTAGTTAGCTTTCTATTTTTTTTAATGACTGCTCTAAGTAGCTTTGTAAAGGACAAAAGAAGAGATTTGCTCAAAACTGACACACATTACTCGTTATCTTTTGCTACATAAATATTAACTAGGGTGTTTTCTATTTAGAAGGAACACAGTGGCAAGTATTTATAACGTGACAGAATGGGCTGGAAACAAATAATTTACGTTCTTCTTTATTTATTTTTTTAATTAAATCTTTATTGTTCGGATTAATACAGTTGTTCCTCTTTTTTTCCCCCCATAGCTCCCCTCCACCCAGTTCCCACCTCACCCT
>NW_005371006.1:136860-149236 GCF_000412655.1 Myotis brandtii | reverse complement strand
CCATCTTGGTTTCTCCACGTTCTTCTTTAAAATGTGTCTTTTGAACCCTTCCAAACATTAACCACCGAACTTTCAGACCCCACAGGTCAATAATTATTCATGACTTGGGACCCATCCGCAGCTAGTACTGGTAAGTGCCTTGTGCAATTTTCAGGTCACTTTTGTAGTTGGAGATTTTCCATTCTGTCACGGAAATCCTTTCTGCAAAGCGCCAGCGAACACTTCGCTGTGCTCCACGGGGGACAGGCAATTCTGAACAGGACAGAGAGAGAGGGAAAGGGGGCGTTTCAACCTTTACAGATGAGAATGTGAAGTTATTCTTTCAAAAAAGTAAACCTCTGAAAGAAATATTTACAATGAAAGAAAGTGTGTCCAGTGGCTCCCAACAGCTTAGGGCTGCTGAAGTGTCCTGGGTGACCGGGGCAGATGTAATGGGAGGTAAGATGTCCATTGCCGCTGAAGGGCAGAGTGGACCCGAAAATGCCAATGCAACTTTTGCATTTCTCTGACAAGCCTATTTCCAACAATCCAAGCACTGAATTGCTTTAAACTTAATGGGACTTGCTTTAGAAGACAAGGCAAAGAGCCCAAGGGATGATGTAGCAATTCTTATTGCTGTTGAGTTGTTCCGTATTGATTACACATAAAAGCTATTTGGCGGTTTTCTCTTTTCTCGGCCTATGCCCACCCTTTAGCCTCTCATCCTCAGATGACCCAGTGGCCAACCACACAGAAACTCTCCGCGTGTCTTCATTAAACTTTATTGTAATATTATGACCTTCAGTCAGGGGTGCCACTGAAAGGGTTTCTGACAGGGTAGGAAGATGACCTGAATGACCTCTATTGCCAAAGTCCCTTTCGACACTGTGGTCTCGGATTTTTTTGTTGATTAAGTGTTAAAGATGCAGACTCATCCTTTCATACAGATGGTCTAATTAATACATGCTGACTAAATACACCTTTAGGACAAGCTTCCTCCATAAAACAAGAGAAGACCAATCTGTGCGTCTGCATGCACAGACAGGAACACAGGCACACTGCATCTGAAGATCTGGAAATTGGGGTTCAATAAATAATTTTCGATAAATATGAAGTCTAATCTCCAACAAATGCTGGATGTGAAGCCTGCTACTGTTTTGCAAACCAACAGACTGGGGCAATCTTCTATTGCCAGGCCCACAGTCAATTTTTCATATCAAATTGAGTATTTTCCCTTGGTCTCTGCCACTGGTGTCTGGAAGGAGCCAGCTCCATGTCAGGAGTGCAGTAGGAATGGGGAGCTTGAGAGAAGTCTGCTTAGTGGGATGCAATCCACAAAGTATGAAAAGCTTTTCTTTTTTATTGAGGCATGACATAGATACACTGAAGCACCTAATCTTAAGCATCCAACTCAGTAACATTTCACGTGTGTACATTCTAGTGGCCCTCACCCAGTTGACGATATAAAATCTTTCAAACACCCCAAAAGGTTTCCTCCTACCCTTTCTCACTCGATACCACTTTCCCAGAGGGGACCACCATTCTGATGTCTATCTCCATAGATAATTTTGGCCTGCTGTTGAACTTCATATAATAGTAAGTAGAGTCATACAATACAAATTCTTATTTTTCTGACTTCTCTTGCTCATTACATTTGTGATATTTATCTGTTTTATTGCTTATGAGATGCAATTAAAAAAAACTCCCAGAAATTATATATTCAAATTTGCATTTGTGTTTGAAATGGTCACATTGGGATGCTTCACCCTTATGCTGAAGATAAGTGGAAGTTAGAAGATGTGGCAATGCGTTGACATATCCTGCAAACCCACTCTGGAATCTTCTTCACAGAGGCAGTCAGTACATCTCTAGGAGTGTTTTAGAGCCACACTTACTTTTGACTGCACCCTGAACTGGATCATCCTCTTCATCATATTTGTTTCTAAGTACCTTCTACACAGTAAAATATGCTCTCAAACGATAATGAAAACGAGTATGTGCCACACCATGCTTTACGTGGATAATCTTATTTAATCCTCACAAACACCTATCATTATCCCTAATATAAAAACATAATCTGAGGCTCAGAAAGAATAAATCACTTGCCCTAGATTATACAATCAGTAAGTCATGCAGCTGGGATTTTAACCCAAATTCATTGAGCTTATCGAGCTGGTGACCTCTGTGGATTCTGAGGAAAAGTCCCCAGGAATGTTCTGAGTAATGGCAACAATTGGCTAAGATGGAGAGAAGTGAATGGAGTCCATAGGAGCTATTCATTTTACATAATGGTGGCACTCGCTATGAGCCCAAACTCTATCATTGCTCTCTGCTCTCTGTGTCTGAGCTGAGCGTTAGCAGCTGGACTCCCAATGGCGGGAAGGGCAGGTTGGATGCTACAGGCTGAATAGGAAGGGGCTTGTTGGATAAGGTGAAAGTTCTGGCTCTAACTCTTACTAGCCATTGCAACTTGGGGACAAGTATTTCTATTTTCTAAGGCCCTTGTCTTATCATCTGTAAAGTGGGAAATAAAAATAATTTGCAGCTCATAGGGTTTTGTCAATATTAAATAATTTGTGTAAAGCACAAGCACAATATCTTAGTTTTAATGATTATTAACTCAGAGAGTCTCTTACATTTACTATAAGCATATGCCCCCTCTTTAGTAGAACATTTATATCAGAACTTTATCAAACCAAGGGAGAGTGTTAAACTGGGTTGCTGGGAATATTTATGAAAGTGAAAAGAAAATTGCATTGGCAGACTAATATTGGCCACTCATTTAAATCAATTCATTTACTTCTCACAGCCAAAACACAGCCATTAAAAGGGTTTACTTGAATGCTTCTCTCTGTCTATATTGATTCCTTTTCAGTGAAAATATTGATAAGTTTCTATAGATCAGGACCTTAAAGTTACTTAGTTATTGATTAAAAACAGTTGCTCAGGCTGAGCAGGTGGGTTTTCACTTTGTTTAACAACTAGAAGAAACAAGCAGCGTGTCTGCGGGATAAAGCTGGCACCAAAGGCTCTCCTGAGTGGGCCACCTCTTGTCTAAGCCTCAGCCTTGTGAGCTGCAGCATCTGTGTCCCAAGATGACTGTCCACATGCTTGATGTCTATCAGCAACTGGGAGCAAATCAGAGAAAGCAATACCGCCTATTGGACCTGACTCTGGGCTAGGCTGATTATGGATTAGAAGTCATTGTTTGAGTGTGTTCGTTGAGCCATTCCTTACCTCTATCAGTGTAGAAGCAATCCAGCAATGCCTACCAGCACCTGAGGTGCCCTGGAGGACAGAAAGATTAATAAAATATGTCCCCTGACCTCAAAAAATTTAAAAAATAGGAGAATGAGGTGAGCTTTAAAGTCATTATAATAAAGGGTAGGGAGGGATTAAAATACTATTAAAATAGTGTTAGGGATGTTCAAAAGAGGAATATTTTTATTAAGTCATAGGAAAAAACAGTCTTCCTAGAAAAGTTTCATTCATTCATTCATTGAAAATGTGCAAAACATTAAATAAAATATCATGTGTAGTTTGTTCTTCCCTTTTGCCACAAAGCTGTTGCTCCATGATTTTTCCCAGCACAAACCATTCACACATGAATTCTACCTGCCTCATTGTTGTAGATTTTTGAGATTGCAAATGCTTGCTGGAATTCACTTCTTCAAAGAGCTATGGCCTAGTGTGTGGAAAAAGGAAGGGTGTGACAGTGAGAGACAGAACTCCCAAATTAATGGCGTAAGCAGGAGGGAAGTTATTTTTTCTTAGATAAAACAGTCAGGAGGTAATCAGTCCAGACCTGGACTTGTCTGGTGATTCCCTCTATCAAGTTACTTCACTCTTTTTAACACATGGTTTTCTTGAAATGATCTAATATGACTGCTTAATCCTCAACCTTCATAACTATATTCCAGAGAGAGGTGAAGGGAAGACAACTAACACAGGGCTTCCATTTGAGAATATTTTCTAGAGGATGCCTATGAAACCTGCTTATTCATATGAGCTGAACATAATCATGTGATCACATACCTAGCTAAAAGAGACTTGGAAATCTTGTCTTTATTCTAGCACCTATGTACTCAGATAAATATCCTGGATTTTGCCAACAGAGAAGGAGGAGCAGAGAATAGATATGGGGAGAGATGTAGCAGTCTCTGTCACAGAGGGTGTAACACATAAACCTCACTCTGTATTATCTGGCAGGATACATTAGTGCCACAGCAGAGACATGACTGAGTGCTATGGGAGAACAGAGGAAACTGTGGAGCTTAGAAATGGGTTCATGGATGAGCTGGCATTTCAGTAGAGAGAAGTTGGGAGCAGGCCATTCTAAGTAGAGGGAACTGCCTTAAATAGACAAAATCACAAAGGCATAGAATTTCATTGTCAGTTTAAGGAAAGACAAGTGGTGCATTGTTGCTGATCTCAAAATTTATAGAGGGCCAGGAAAGTAGCTTGACATACATATCTGTGGAGAGCTGGCACCTGGCAGGGCCATGGCATACTCAGCCCCAGGGCACCTTATGTGCCGCGTCAGTTCTGCCAGGTTCGGTGAGCCTGAGAGGGGGGCGGTGAAGGATTGAGAAAAGACAGACAAGAGAAAAAGCTGAGTCTGGGTGGGACACTGTCCTCTCTGATGGAGAGCTAGCGACAGCACCGTGGACTACAAGCCATGTCTTTATTTTATAGCCAAAGTAAGGGCATGGTCAAGATGTTTACAACATTCTTGTGGGTTTTGATTCTACTCAATTACATGCACCTGAACTCGATCAAGCCCACATTACTCAGGCATGTGGGGCCACGTGTTCAGACCATAGGTTCAAGCTTACAACTATAGCTGTTGGCTATAATTGTGCTGGGAGGGCTCTGCCCACCAAGCTGGGACTTGCACATGGCAATGAGAGGACTGTGCCCTCTCACTAGTCCGAGGTTTGAACCTGTCCAAACACTGTAGCCGCTCTCCACACATATCATTGGAGCCAAATCTCATAGTCTTGATTATCAGTTTAAAGTTTAGCCTTATTTTGTAGGTAATAGCAAGCCATAGAATGTGTAGCAGAAACCTTTAATTGTCCTCTGTGTACTCACTCCTCATCCTTAAAACAACTGGATTATAGGAGACCCCAGTATAGTACTATCATTGCCCTGTCCTTTGGCCTTGGCCAACGCCATTGAGCTCTCATTACGTTCTTTAACTTGATTCCGAGCCTCGTTACTCAGTCTCATTCCAGGCAGTCAAAACCAACCATCTGAAATCAGAATAGGAGATAAAAACTTTCCACCTGAATTACATGATCTTCTTGGTTCTTTCCTGCTACAAAATATGAACAATATATAATATTAAAAGGAATTATTTCTGCTCAATTTCAGCTGAAGACCCAGTAATAGAGGCTAAGTACAAAGCAATAGGTGCCTAAAGCAAAAGGCTAGACTACACATGCAGCCTGCCAGAAAACTAGTTTCACATACTTTAGCTCATTGCACACCTTATGGTATAAGGGAGCTGACGTGGAAGAGTCTAGGACAGTGGTTCTCAACCTTCTGGCCCTTTAAATACAGTTCCTCATGTTGTGACCCAACCATAAAATTATTTTTGTTGTTACTTCATAACTGTCATGTTGCTACTGTTATGAATCGTAATGTAAATATCTGATATGCAGGATGGTCTTAGGCAACCTCTGTGAAAGGGTCGTTCAACCACCAAAGGGGTCACGACCCACAGGTTGAGAACCGCTGGTCTAGGAGAAAAAGTTGCCTGAAGAAAGCATTGAAAGCTTGTTGTGTGTCCCTGGAGTTTGGGGACACGGTGAACTGCTCTATGGCAAACCAAACCTCTGAATATGTTTAAAGAAGCTACAGGGATAAAACTAGTTTTCTGCTTTGATCTTAATGAGTCCTGCCTATTCAATGGAATGCTTCCAATTCTGTGAATGTTCTTTCATTCAACATTTATGTAAGTCTCCTCTCTGCTCCCAATATCCATGATAGCAGAGATTTTGTGTCTCATTCAATATGTGAAAATGTAGTAAGTGTACAGTAAATATTTGTTGAATGAATGCATTTCACAAGTAATCATAATTAAAATGTAATTCAGTTTTCACAATCAAAGAACTTGGGCGGGGGTTGCAAATATAGATGTGTTGGGGGAACAAAATAGGCCTTTATAAATTTACTAGAGGCCCGGTGCACAAAATTCGTGCAGGGGGGGTGTCCCTCAGCCCAGCCTGCACCCTCTCCAATCCAGAACCCCTCGGGGGATGTCCGACTGCTGGCATCCCTCTCGCAATCCAGGACCACTGGCTCCTAATCACTCACCTGCCTGCCTGCGTAATGCCCCCAATTGCCCTCCCCTGCTGGCCTGGTCACCCCCAACTGCCCTCGCCTGCCAGCCTGATCTCACCCCTAACTGCTCTCCCCTGCCGGCCTGATTGCCCTTAACTGCCTCTGCCTCAGCCCCCACCACCATGGCTTTGTCCGGAAGGAAGTCGGATGTCTGGAAGATGGCCGGTTGACCCAGTCTAATTAGCATACTACCCTTTTATTAGTGTAGATTTAAATTGGAGATCCCTTTAAGGAGGCAGAGAGAGCCATAAAGAGTGGAAGCCCATACTAAAAGAAACTTCTTCACTCCACTTAGAGCACATGCATGAAATTAGAAGCCAAGAACAATCCGTATGGGCATTGTCAAGTGTAAAATAGCAAAATAGCTACACGTACAGCTTTGCGGAGTTATAAGTGATGTACAATAAACTCCACATATTTAAAGTGGGTAGTTTGATAAGTTTTGACATTTGTATATACCTGTGAAACCATCACTAGAATCAAGATAATGAATATGCTCATCACTCCCAAGTGTTCACTTGTTTCCTTTTGTACTGCCTCCCTTTCCTCCTCACCCTACCCCGGTCCCCCAGGCAACCATTGACCTGCTTTCTGTCACTGTAGATTAGTTTGTGTTTCCTTGAATTTTATAGAAATGGAATCATACTGAATGTTCTCTATTTTATCTGGCTTCTTTCACTCATAATAATTATGCAGCGTTTCATACATATTGTGTTTGTTCATTACCTTTTGCCACCTGTTGATAGACATTTGAGTTGTATCCATTTTTTTTTTTTGCTATTGCTTTTTTTTTTCTCAATACATTTGTGTATAAGTTTTGATGTGATTTTCTTTCTCATGGGTACATATCTAGATCATATGGTCAGTGTATGTTTAACATTTTAGGAAACTGCCAAACTGTTTTCCAAAGTGGTTGTTCTATTTTATATTCCTACCCACAATGTATAAAGGTTCCAGTTCCTCCACATTCCTCAACAACACTTGGTGTGGTCAGTCTTTTTATTTTTAGTCATCCTGATAGATGTGTAATAGTACCTCATGGTGTTTTAAGTTGTACTTCCCTAATGACTAATGTTATTGAGCATCTTTTCACTAATTTGCATATCTTTGCATATCTTTGGGAAAATGAGGTTGCCTATTTAAATCTTTTGCCCACTAGTTTTTCTTATTATTGAACTGAGTTATTTATATATTCTAGATACAAGTCTTTTATCAAACATGATTGAGAGATATTTTCTACCAGTCTGTGGCTTGTTTTTTTCCATTCTCTTAGCAGGATCTTTTGAAAAGCAGAAGTTTGTAATTTTCACTTCCTATGTATCAATTTGTTCTTTTAGGGATCATGCTTTGATGATGTACTCTTTCCTTTGGGAACTCCTATTACATATATATTATGCTGCTTGAAGTTGTCCCACAGCTTGCTAATTTTTTAAAATCTTTTTTTTCTGTATGTTTCATTTTAAATAGTTACTATTGGCATGTCTTTAAGGTCACTGATTTTTAAAAATGTCAAATTTGTTATTAATTTCATCTAGTGTAATTTTCACTTTAGACATGGCAGTTTTCATTTCTCAAAATTCAACTTTGGTGATAGAAAGCAAAAAGAGTTGGAATGGATGAGGCTCAAACTTGAGATGTTTAAGAACCATCTGGAGAAGCCATTAAACTGTAAACTTCTATGGACCACACACAGAGCTATCTTAATAGAGAGAGCTGGAGATGGCCCCGGAATCTGCATTTTAATAGCAATCTCAAATAATTCTGTTTCAAGAGGTCCTTCATCTATTGTTGAATCACTGATGCTGACCTAACATTTGGTCAAGTTCCATGCAAGTACTTATAAGAAAAACAGTTTATTATAAACCAAACTAACAATGAATATTTGGCACAATTCTCAATTTGTACCTGAATAAGTTTCTGATCTATTTCTGCTAAATAAACAAATGAAAGCCGGGATCAATGAATGAAGTAATAAAAATTCTGCTTTCTGTGTTCATAAATTGATGAGACTTATTTATAATAACCAGAGTAATTATTGATAAAAATATAATTAATGCCATCATTCTTTATATTGGTTTTCTAAAAATACTAGAGGCCCAGTGTATGAAATTCGTGCATGGGTGTGGTCCCTAGGCCTGGCCGGTGATCAAAGTGCGAGTGTCTGGTGTGGAAGGGCAGGTCCCAGCTGACCTCTGGGCCCTGGGCAGCACCTGGGCCCCCAGGCCCCTGCACGCTCCCCTCCACCTGAGTCATGGCACCCGAGTCCCCAAATGGAGATGTGGTGAGTGCAGCCAGACACCGTGAGCTGGGGTGCAGCTTGGGCCTCTGGGCTGCCCAGCGGCACCACATGGAAGCCGGGTGGGCAGTGTGCTCTCTCCCGCTGGCCTCACAGTCCAGCTCCTGCGCGAACCCACTGGGAGCCCGACCAGTGGCCGGCTCACCCAGAAAATGCCGCATGGGTGCGGAGCGGGTGCCTCGCAGGCACCCAGCACCTGAGCATGGGGGGCTTCCTGGTGTGTGAGCCCTGGCATCCCGGGGGAGGATAGCAGGGGGAGTGACCTTGGTGGACACCCCGCATTCTCACCGCACCTCTGTCCCCATCACCCCTGCCCCCAGGTAGCTGGCAAGAGGTCACAGCATGTCGCCGACACCCGCCATGTTCTGCGCCACCCCCTGGTGGTCAGCACACATCATAGCGAGCGATCAAACTCCTAGTCTCCTGGTTGAACGACTGCCTGAGGGGACAATTGGCATATTAGGCTTTTATTATATAGGATATTAACTTGTGTCCCAGTAACCTATTTATACTATGAAGCAACTTAGCAAATCCTTTCAAAATAATATAAATGCAAATTCTAGCCCAATACTGCACCATACTCATAGATTTGAGGTTAAGAATGTAGGGAATATTGAAGCTTCTCTGGGTTTGTGAATGTTTAACAAGAAAAAAAAATCACCAGTTAAAGGAAAGTTTAACACCTATGGTCAGTTGTAAACAGTTACTCTTTATGATATGTCTTATTTCCTCAAGCACTTATTTTTGATGTGTAACAAATAATACAGACACAAGTGACAGAATAAAATATGGTAAAATGTTCAGTTTATATTGACCATTTGATGTATCACAGCAAATAAAATTTGAGTAGAGAAACATTTCTTGGTTACAGATAGATGTTCTTTTTTCCACAGCTTGGAACTGTCAATAAATTAATAATTAATTTAGTCCAGTAAAAATCCTTTCATTATCAAATCTCTTTTACCAAGAAACCATTCTGTGTTCTGACAGGTCATTTGAACCTGTCAGTAAATGAGAGCATGGGCTTGAATTTCATAAATGAGTCTCATAAAAGAGTTGTGAATTAACTCAATACTATAAATAAAGTCAAAGGATTTTAATTTAACAAATGTTGGTGATTTTTTTTTAGCATTGAGATGCCTAAACAGGACTCTCATTCAGAAATATGACTGTTTCTCTCAGAGAGTTAAAATAAGGACTTCTAAAAAATATGTTTTTATTGATTTTAGAGAAAAAAAATTGACGAGAATCATTGATTAGCTGCCTTCTGCATGCCCCCTACAGGAATCAAGTCAGCAACCCAGGCATGTGCCCTGACTGGGTATCAGCTACCTCTTGGTGAATGCTCAATCACTGGGCCACACTGGTTGGGATAACTTAAGGACTTTTTAATGTATAGCCATCTCACACACAGCCAGGCAAACACAATAGTGCAGTGTGTAATGGGCTAAGACATAGTGTTCCAAGCCAAAGCAGGTTACCAATACACCTGGAATATTTGCCATATTTCTCTGGAAAAGCCTCTTCATTTACCATAAAGAGTATTCTTGCTTTTAATACTGTACTAATGAGTCATTTCCAAGACCCAGGAGAGGGGAGAGAGAGAGAGAGAAACTTATGTCCCAATGAACATTGATCACTTTTTCCCAGCAACATTCTTTTCTTGGGACACAGCTTTCCAGTTGGGTAACTGGACAACCCCTCTGTAAATATCTGCTGTTACAAATAAGGCTTCTTCAATTTTTAAGCTCTTCCCACTTTCTTCATTTAACAAACTTTTCATCCTTAAAGAATTATCTTCTTCTCCTCCTCCTCCTCACCGAAGCCTACTTTCTCTAGGCTTCCCAGGCAGATTATGGCTTCTCTTCTGTTATTATTGACTAGAGGCCCAGTGCACAAAATTTGTGCATGGGAGGGGGGTCCCTCAGCCCAGCCTGCACCCTCTCCAATCTGGGACCCCTCAGGGGATGCCCGACTGCCGGTTTAGGCCCAATCCTGCAGGACACACCTCTCACAATCCTGGACTGCTGCCTCCTAACCACTCACCTGCCTGCCTGCCTGATTGCCCTTAACCACTCTGCCTGTCAGCCTGATAGCTCCCTAACCACTCCACATCTGGCCTGATTGACACCTAACTGCTCCCCTGCCGGCCTGATCGCCCCCAACTACCTTTCCCTGCAGGGCTGAAGGGACTGGGGGACTCCAGCTGGATGAGGCGGGGCTGAGGGGACTGGGGGAATGAGGCTGGATGAGGTGGGGCTGAGGGGACTGGGGGACTGAGGCTGGATGAGGCGGGGATGAGAGGACTAGACCCCACCATCTTGTGGCTGTGGGTGCTGCCATCTTGTGAGGGCATGGCAGTCAATTAACATATTCCCTCTTTATTGGCTGTGGGTGTCACCATCTTGTGAGGGCTTAATAGTCAATTAGCATATTCCCTCTTTATTAGATAGGATGTTATGCTTGGGGTGCCCCTTATTGAAAGGATTTATTATTCTTCATCTCTGGACTCATAGCACCTCTCATAGGGCACACGCAAACACACGCACATTCAATAAATGATGCTAAGACGATGTATATTCACACACACACACACAATGTATACATGTATAATCATTAGTTCTCAACTGAGCAGGACTTAAAAATGAAACATACAACCTTACAATTTTTAGGAAAATATAGAAACACAAACATTCACACACAAACACATTCACCTCATAAAATGAGTTGGGAGTGGTTTCTTTTTTTTTCTATTCACTGAATAATTCATGTAAGATTAGAATCACCTGTTGTTGGGACATCTGGTAGAAATCACCTGAAAATCCTCTTGAGAATACAATTTTCTTTGTAGGGAAAATGTTTGGGTAATGATTTAATTTTTTTATAGGACCATTTGGATTTCCACTTTTTAAAAAAGACAGTTATAGTAATTTGTATTTTCCTGGGAATTTGCACTTTTTACATAAGCTTTCATATGTGTTATTAAATTTGTTCATAGTATTCCTTATTAGCTTTTAAATCTTTGCTGTCTCTATATTTATGCCTCATTTTTATTCTTCTTATTTTAATTGTGCCTTTTTTCTTTTTTTTCAGTCTTCTTGGTAGTTTATTGAATTTATTATTCCTGTTAAAAGAAACAATTTTTGCTTTAATTAGTATTCTCAACTATTGCTTTGCCTTCTATTTAATTAATTTTTGTTTTTATCTTTATTGCCACATTTTCAAAATTTTTCTTTGGCTTACTTTCTTGGTTGTCCCCCACCCCAGGCACTTTTGTAGGTGGCTTTGTTATTTTTTTCAATCATTAATGTAAGTATTCAGGATCATATATTTCCCCAAGCATCATGTTAGCTGCATATAACTATTTTAAAATGTAGCATTTTAAAAACTGTTAAGTATAGTCAGATGTCCATTTTTGTTTCTTCTTTTACTCTTGAAGTAAATAGAAGTTTAGTTTTTAACTTTCAGGAATTTGTATTGTCTCTATAATAATATCTGATCTAATTGTGTTGTGTTTATGGGGCTGTATGATACTAGTTTTTAAATTTAATTTATGGAGATTCACATTAGGTTTGGCCAATTTTTAAAAATATTCCTTTTGCTCTTGAAAAGTATGCATTCTTTGCTGTTAGAAGCAGTATATGTGATTAAATTTATTGCTTTTGTTGTTCAAATACTCATGATATTAATGATTTCTTTTACTGACTTATCAATGGTGACAACATTCAAATACTATGTATACACTATGTATAT
>NW_005371006.1:89699-136846 GCF_000412655.1 Myotis brandtii | reverse complement strand
TTTTTCTGTACCATTACAGAACTGTGAATATATATGTATGTCTTCTTGGCATTGACTCAAGAAGAATCACCGCAGTATTGAAGGCAAAAGGTGGCCCAACGAAGTACTGATGGGGTGGTCATAATAATCTGTCCGGTCACAATAATCTGGCCACTCAGTATATATATACTGTATATATACATACATACATATACTACTATGTACATATCTACATATATAAAAGGCTAATATGCTAAGTGTCCATCCAGGTAATGATGTCACTTAGCAATGCCTGGCTTCCTCTCCCTAGTGACGACTAGCCTCCTTGCAGTTTCTTCAACCAAGGAACACAACTTGCTTTATAGTCAGGTGCAAACATTTTACATTTTAACCAAATGTCTGTGAAGCATTTTCCCATGCCTCATCTCATTTGATCCTCACAGAAGTCCTGGAGTAGGTAGATAGGAGACTCAGTGGAATCCTATTTTCTTTTCATTAGCTGGAAAACGGAGATTTAGAAAGCTTAGAAACTTGACCCAACTGAAAAGAAGTAAGAAATGGTGGACCTTGGAAATGACTTCAGGTTTTCTCACTGTGCAGAATATAGTTAAACACTGCTGCAGTTAAATATTTCACCCATTGTTCTACCTGCATGATCCACAATAATAATCTGCTTTGTGTTGATATTTACTTCTGTGTTGCTGACAATTACCTGAAAGAGAAGTTGGGGGGCTTCACTGTGCTGGGAAAAGTTTACTAAATCAGAAAGCAGGTCTAATTAAGCAAGTTTATTCTATATCTATAAAAGGCTAAGTGGACTTGCACATGCGCGATACATATAAAGCTGGCGCCAATTGCACGTGTGTGTTTCCATCTGTCATTGTTGATCATGAATTTGGTTGACACTTCTATTATAGAAAAAGGGCGAATAGCAATATTAAAATATTTCTTCTAATTAATTAATTAATTTCCTTTTAACGTGCACAAATTCGTGCACCAGGCCATATACCTTAAGTGTTGTAAGTTAATTGTGAATTGAGAACCTGTACCCCTTTAAATGATAGTGACTCCCACTTTTCTCTAACTTTTTGTTGCCATGTAAGAACTTGAGCCCAGTGTTGCCAAATATTTTGATTTTTCAGGAAAGGCTACAAGATCCTTGTGTGTGTTTGTGTGTGTGTGAGAAATGTATCTGAAATGTTTCTACATTTAAGCATATATTTATGATTCATTAAAACACAGAGAAAACCACATTTGTGGACCATGTGTGGGCTGTATACCTCCATATTGCAACCTCTCACTTCCACCAGACACAGAATTGTTGTTCAGTAAAGGTTGGTTCTCCACGTATCTCCTGTACTCTGGAGGCCCAAGGTCACTGGATTTGGGGCCCAGCAGATTCCCTAGTTACCTCAGTGTTCCTGCAGGTGCTGAGGCACACTTAACTCAAGCAGTGATCCTGGATTCTACCTGCATTCCCATTGCCTCTCTCTGTATAGAGAAATAGTTTCTTTACTGAAGCTCAGTCAGTGTTTAATTGATCTTCAGATCACTCAATACACATACCCTTTAGGTACTGCCTAAGGAAAGATTAATTTTCAGCCCCAGGAAAGATTTAGAATGGGAAATTCCAAGTCATGCTAATGTGACTAAGGCTTTACCTTAGAAGTAGCAAATCTGGAGAATTAAAAATGAACCCTATTTTGGTAAAAGAAGCACAATGGTGCTGTTTCTAGGTGGTAGAAAAAATTTTTTAACTAAAAGGAAGAAATCCAAGTGTATTTTGTAAGATCGAACAATACAAATGGTAAGTCAGAGTAGAATGTTAGAAGTGGTAGTGAAGAAGAGTGTGGACAATAAAAAAGAAAGTAGGACTCCAACCTGCAAAAGGAAAGCATATAGTTATGTAGGTTTGACTGGGATTAACAAAAACATATGAGAAGGGGAAGAAAACAGGCATTTAGCGAATAAGTGACTGTTAATACGAACGGGTACAGTGCTAGGTGCTTTACTTACATTAGCTCTTAATGCTAATGCTCACACCAACTGCAAGTACATGTCATTATTCCTGTTTCCAAAGGGGCTCAGAAAAGTTAGGCAGCCAGCAGGTGGGAAAGCTGAGAGGTTCACGCACAAAAATATTCACATTAGAGCAAAAACTGGCCTTACAATAGGTCTAGAAGAGAAAGAGCCCCCTCTGGTTCTTAACTTGGGAACAGCCTCCTATGCTCCCTCCCACTGCCCTTAAATGTTAGGCAAATTTTTATAGTTATGACTCTATCATTTTTCTGGGAAAGATTAAAAAAACAAAACCAAAAGATTGAGAACGCCTGCCCTAAAGCAGTGACGGCGAACCTTTTGAGCTCGGCGTGTCAGCATTTTGAAAAACCCTAACTTAACTCTGGTGCCGTGTCACATATAGAAATTTTTTGATATTTGCAACCATAGTAAAACAAAGACTTATATTTTTGATATTTATTTTATATATTTAAATGCCATTTAACAAAGAAAAATCAACCAAAAAAATGAGTTCCCGTGTCATAGGTTCACCATCACTGCCCTAAAGCAACGTCTGACACGTGTGTCATAGGTTCACCATCACTGCCCTAAAGCAACATGGAATTTTAGTCCAGAAGACTGTCTTGACAGTTCTGCAATGGTACAGGAAAATATAGATTTACTTGGAAATTCAAAAAGTAATTGCTGTTCACTCACAAGTACTTTCCAAAGCCTAAGTAAGGACAAGTTAATAGCAAGTCCTTTTCTTTCCTTTAACCAAATACAGAACATGAGAAGCCACAGAGAAACTGGGCTGGATAGGAGTGAAGAGACTTAGGCTCTTGTGTGGTCTGTGAATTCCTAGAGTTATGATCGTGGATAATACAATTTGTCTCTATTACCTTATCTTTTAATTACCCAATGTGAATGCTAACTACCGGTTTACCTCACTCAGGGCAAAGCAGAGTAATAGAATTTCAGAGTCAGAGTGCCTTTACTGAGTATCTGGCCAAACCCCTTAGTTTAAAAGGGTTAGGTCACTTCCTGGTGGGTGTGGCTCAGTGGTTGAGCATGGACCTATGAACCAGGAGGTCACAGTTCAATTCCAGATTAGGGCACATGCCCCAGTTTTGGGCTTGATTCCCAGGGTCGGGTGTGCAGGAGGCAGCCAATCAATGATTCTTTCTCATCATTGATGTTTCTATCTTTCTATCACTTTCCCTTCTTTTCTGAAATCAATATATATATAGGGTTGGGTCACTTCCTAGGACCACTGAGCCCAAAATCCAAGTCTGCTAACCTGTGTACAAAGCTATTTTCCTGACACCATGCTGTGTCCCATGTCAACATTGGAAAGATGCTTAGTGAAATTGATTCAGCTTCATTGATTCATGCCTTCAGCCATAAGGCCTCCATTATTGAAGTGACTTGAGCTTCTTTGTCCCAGGTAAACTGAAATATGTTAATGCACATCTACCATGTGTCAAAACTGTTCTAATTAAAATGTAGAACTCAGCTTCACAGAAACTGTTTTGCTCAAGTGGATCACTATTCTGTATGTCACAAGAGGCTTCTATTATTATTTATGGAGTACCTACTGAATGCAGACACACAAAGGAGTGGGAAGAAAGTTTACAAAGAACATGCAAGACATGGTCTCTGCCCACATGAAATATAAAATTAACTATGGAAAGAACTACATGTAGAAAGATATATTGCACAACGATATATTCATGACCTAGGCAAAATGGGGGTTAGACCACACACCACATCACATCAAGACTTCTCTACAAGTCAATTCCAAAAAAAGAATTCCATGAAACTCTAGTCTGTGTTAGAGATCATCCATGAAGTCAACTGCAAAATTCTGAAAAAGATGAACTCTAAGAACAGTCTGCTTGCATGTCCCAGGATGGTGTTTAAAAATCATTGCTCCTTCTATTCCATTCTGTATGCCCAGAATATGATAGGCAACTTTGACTTTGTTACTTGCACAGGATTTCAAAACATCTTACTCTGCACAGAATGAACTAGGAGGTTGCTTTTTGGTCATACTCAGCCTCTGTCCCCTCAGACTCTTCCACACCCTTTATTTGGATCCTTCACTAGACAGCAAGCTCCCCCTGAGGGCAGGGACTCTGTCTTACCTGTTCTTGGTACCTACAGTTTCCGTGCCTGGAATATTCAGAAGACCCCACTCCTCTTTAACAAACTGAACCAAATTGCATATGCTAAAGGAACAAGCAGAGTATGGAAGAAAAAATCCAGAAGAGCTATATTATTTTTAAGTAGAGAAACTGAGATGTAGAGAGATAAAATACTAGTCCAAATTTGCCTGGTATTAGAATAGATAAAATGCCCAAGTCAATAAAACTAACTGTACTTTTAGATTGCAATGTTTGTGGTCTACACAAAAAACCATCCATCTGATTTTAGGGTAAAAAGTTTGCCTGTAAGTTTTTAAATAGACACTAACTATAAATACACAATTCTTGATGAGAAAGAGCATGATACAAAATAATTGATGAAAACAGCATAGAGTAATAATCAACTATGTGTCAATTTCAGCTCTCCCAATGACAGCCCAATCAATGAATCTGTCTTGACAGATAATTACTTGCTGTATCCTTAGTCCATAAAGTGATCAATAAAGTCAAATGTCCAGTTTAATATTTTACATTTAATGATTATATACAATAACAAGCATCAGAATATATGTTGAGAGAGATTAATGGAAGGATTAGACATGGTGCTAATACGTTTTTCCTTTTAATTCATGAATCCCTAATGCAAAAGTCAAAATATACTGAATTGAAGCCTTTTTTTCTTAGCACTTTGCTAAGCAGCTAAAATTATGTTCAGAGATTTGGTTATTGAGTTTCTAATTATCTAGCAATTCAAGTACTTCATGAAATGCTTTAAGAGTCTCACTCATCCTTTTGGCTAGCCGTGGTCGGCAAACCGCGGCTCGCGAGCCACATGCAGCTCTTTGGCCCCTTGAGTGTGGCTCTTCCACAAAATACCACTTGCGGGCGCACATGTACAGTGCACTTGAAACTTCGTGGCCCATGCGCAGAAGTCGGTATTTTGTGGAAGAGCCGGTATTTTGTGGAAGAGCCACACTCAAGGGGCCAAAGAGCCGCATGTGGCTCACGAGCAGCGGTTTGCCGAGCCGCAGTTTGCTGACCACTGGCCTCTAGGGAACTGGTTTGGTGGGCCCAGGTGGCTGTATTATTCAGTGGGAGACAGTATTAATATCCCCCCAAATCATCAGAAGAAAAGGAGTCTTGGCGAGGCCTCTGGCCTGGCTGTGCTGTTGGCCAGGTGCTGAAGTTCCCAGGAGAGCTGTAGGCCGATGGTTCTGTGGTCAAGTTCCTCTGAGCCCTGTCTGCCCTTGCTCACTTGCCATGAACTTGGCTTCACTAAAAATTCACCGCAAATCAATTTTGTCAGTTTCCATTATTTCATTATTCACCAAGGAGTAGCCCAGGCAGGTGTTGAATAATGCATGATGGCAATGATGTTGATCCTCTTTTCTGGGTAAAAAAATTCTGGAGACCCAGAAGGCCTCAGTCTGTGAGTGAGTCCCCAGGCATTGGAGTACCTGCTTAGCCCATGTGACTGGGCAGGGTCGGTTTACTTGCCTGTGCCACTAGGAAACCCACCTCTTTCACTGGTCCCTGTGTGAACCACTTACATATCAGTAGGGGTCAAGGAGGAGCGTTAGCACGAACTTAATGTAACATATAGGCCTGGGGAGATAAGAATTATATGGTAAGAGTCTTAATTGGTAAATGCTGAGCAGAATCAAATTCTGAGTCTCTCTATGTGTCAGGTCAAAGGTTAACAGGTCAAAGGTTAAATTATTTCACAAATAAGGAAATATATTATATTCTTATATATGCATGTGTCTATGTTAGACATAATGTTGACTGCCAGGCAACCAGAATAGAAAAGAATTGTAACTATGGCAAAGAATTTACAAATCATCAACAGGCAAGCCATGAGTTACTGTTGCAAAAGCAGATTTCTCTGTTTTTAGGATAAAAGATGTAGGCTGCAGGGCTCCCACAGAGCCAATATTTTACATTATTGTCTTGGTTAAGGCCAAAGAGCCAGGATGGAAAAGCAAAAAGCAAGCACAGCTGGCTGCACAGGGAGAATGTGAGGGCAGCAGCACCGGGTTTAAGGTGCTGTGGTCCAAGCCCTGGCCATAAACCAGCAGCTCCAGACCCCATCTCTCAGGACACTCAGAGGGGGTGGGCACAGAGGGGATTGAAACTCTACACCCAAGAGGCTGGTACATAATTAATGTGCCAGGATGTTCACTCACAGCGAGATTCTTAACTGCCAGGGTCCTGGGCCACTCAAGTCTGTGGGCACATTCCTCTCCCTGTGGGAAGCCCACCTGAGGGGCCAACTGAAATCAGGAAGTGTGTGGTGAAAATCAACAAGTGGGACTACGGCAGCGAAAAAGCTTCTGCACAGCAAAGGAAATCATCAATGAAGTGGAACCTATGGATTGAGAAAAAATATTTGCAAACCATGTAATCGATCAGGGGTTAATATCGAAAGTATGAAGAAACTCATACAACTGAGTAGCAAAAAAGACAATCTGATTGAAAAATGGGCTAAGGACCTAAATAGACATTTTTCCAAAGAAGACAAACAAATGCCTGTGAGGTACACGAAAAGGTGCTCAACATCACTAATCATCAGGAAAATACAAATCAAATCCACAAGATAGCACCTCACACCTGTTAGGATGGATACTAACAAAAATTAGAAGGTAACAAGTGTTGGTGAGGATGTGGATTAAAGGAAACCCTTGCACACTGTTGTTGGGAATGTAAAGTGGCACAGCCATTACAGAAAACAATATAAAGTTTTCTAAAATACTGAAATAGAACTACATGTGATCCAGCAATCTCTCTTTTGAGTATATACCTAAAAGGAATGAAATCAGTATCTCAGAGAGATATCTGGACTCTCTTGTTCATCTAAAATACTGAAATAGAACTACATGTGATCCAGCAATCCCTCTTTTGAGTATATACCTAAAAGGAATGAAATCGGTATCTCAGAGAGATATCTGGACTCTCTTGCTCATCTCAGCATTATTCACAATAGCCAAGATGTGGAAACAACTTTAGTGTTTGTTGACGGAAGAATGACCAAAGCAAGTGCATTGGAATATTATTCAGTCTTAGAAAACAAAGAGATCCTGCCATTTGTGACAACATGGATAATATGCTAAGTGAAGTCAAACAGACACAGAAAGAAAAAAAAAACTGATCTACTTATATGAAGAATCTAAACAAGTTCAAGTCATAGAAGAAGAGTAGAACTGTGGTTACCAGGGGCAGGGAGGTGAAGGAAATGGGCAGTTGTCAAAGGGTCAAAGTTGCAGTTATGAATAGCATGAAAACGTCTAGAGATCGAATGTACAGCATGCTGACTATAGTTAATCATACTATGTTGAATACCAGAAATTTGCTATGAGAATAGATTTTAGGTGGTCTTTTCACACACAAAAAATGGTAACAATGTGAAGAGATAATGTTAATCTTCTTGACTATAGCAATCATTTTACTGAATAATTGCTATATACAATTTTTACTAAAGTATATACAATTTTTACTAAAATAATAAAGGAAGAAAGGAAAGTGTGTGTGTGTGGGGGAGGGGGGACAGGAGTAGGAGAAGCTGGTGGTGAGCTTAGATTGAGAGCAAAGGGAGAGATATGGTATTGAGGGGCAATTCACCAAGGCTCTGGAAAAGCCTGAAAATGAACCTCAGTTTTAACCAAGGGAATCCAAGTACACTTTCCTCCATTTTGGCTAGCTCTGAATACACACTAATAAAGCCTGCGACTTTCCTTCTTTTTTTCTTAGTTGTTTATTATGGTAAAATACACATAACATAAAATGTATCAGCTTAATCATTTTTAAGTGTACCGTTCAGTAGTGTTTAGTATATTTATATTATTGCACGACCATCACCACCCTCTTTAAATCTCATCTTACGAAACTGAAACTGTTCTCATCACACAATAACACCCCATTCCACCATCAGTATTTTGTAGCTATCAGCATACAAATCCTGTTTGATTTACACCTAAGTCTTCATTGTTTGAGTGATTGTAAATGGTATTTAGGTTTAATTTTGTTGTCTACATGTTCATTGCTAGTACATAGAAGCATGCTTGATTTTCCCCCTTTATTGAATAAGATATTACAAATGTGTCCTTATCCCCCCCAATGTCTCCTAATCCCCCCAAGCACGCTTGATTTTTGTAAGCTTACTTTGTATCCTGAAACTGATCAACTTATTAGTTCTAGTAGGTTAATTTTGAGAATTGCTTGGAATTTTCGGTAAAGACCATCATCTCAACTTCAAAAAAGGACAGTTTTATTTCCTCCTTTCTGGTATACATGCCTATTATTTCCTTTTCTCGCCTTATTGCACTAAAGAACTTCCAGCTCTATGTTGAGCTAAAGCTGTGAGATGGACATCCTTTCCGTGTTCCTGATCTTAGGGAGAAAGAATGCAGTCTTTCACCATGATGTGCAATATTAGCTGTAGGTTTTTTGTAGATACTCTTTCTTTCAAGTTGAGAAAGTTATCCTGTATTCCTCCCCCGCCACCAACATTTTTACTGTTAAAGTGTATGGATTTTTGAATTTTTGTCAAATGCTTTTTTTTTTTTTGCATCAGTTGATATAATCCTGTGACTTTAAAAAAATGGCTGTTAATATAGTAAATTACATTGATTGATTTTTAAATATTAACCTAGCCTTGCATTCCTGAAATAAGTTCCATTGGTCATGGTTTATAGTTATTTATATATTTCTGAATTTTATTTACCAATTTTTTTTTGCTAAGAATTTTTAGTCTATATTCATGAGCAATATTGATCTCTTATTTTATACTATATTTGTCTTTTTTCAGTTTGAGGGTAATTCTAACTTCATGAAATGATTTGGGAAGTGTTTCCTCATCTTTTTATTTTTAAAATTTATTTATTGATTTTAGAGAGAGAAGAAGGGAGGGATGGAGGGGAAGAAAGAGAGACAGAGACAAAGAGAAAGAAAGAGAGAGAGAGAGGGAGAGAGAGAGAAAGAGAGAGATGAGGGGAGAGACATCAAAATGTTGTTCTACTTATTTATGCATTCATTGGTTGATTCTTGTAGGTGCCCTGACCAGGTATCAAACCCATAACCTTGGTGTATCAGGACAATACCCTAAGCAACTGAGCTACCTGGCCAGCGCCAGACTCATCTTTTATTTTCTGGAAAATATTATGTAGAATTGGTGTTAATACTCTGTAAAATATTTGGTAGAATTATCCAGTGAAACTATCTGGACTTGGAGATTCCTTTTGGGAAGTTTTAAAATTATGAATTCAATTTCCTTAATAGCAACAAGGCTATTCAAAGATCCGTTTTATATTGGATGAGCTGTGTTTGTTTTTGTTTTAGAAGAAATTGGTCCATTTCATCAAATTTGTCAAATTTATATCTACAGAATTATTCCTTGTATTGCTTTATTATCTTTTTGAAGTCTGCAGGGTCTATAGTGTATCTCCTGTTGTATTCCTGATATTGGTAATTGGTGCCTTCAATCTCCTTTCTTCCTAGAGCTATGTCAAAACATTGATGCTTTTCTAGAACCAGCTACTTATTGTTTTGTTTCCCACTTCACTGGTTTCTGTCTTATCTATATTATATCCTTCCTTCTACTTGCTTGAATGTATTTTGTTCTTTTTCTAAATACTTGAGATGAGAGCTTAGATTATACATTTTAAACTTCTCCTCTTTTCTCACGTATTCATTTTAATGCTATAAATTTCCCTTTCACTACTGCTTTAGCAGCACCCCTTAAATATTAACATGTTGTATTTTCATATAGTTCAGTTCAATGTATTGCTATTTCCATTGAAAGCAGCAACCTTGTTTCATGGATTATTTGGAAGTGGTTGTTTCATTTAAAATTTTTGAAAATTTCCTACTATCTCTGTTATTTTCTTTTTAAAACACAGCATATGCTATATCTTGGTATATGTTCAAGGGGCACTTGAAAAAAAACATTTTGTGCTGTTGTTGGGTACAGTGTTCTAAAATGTAGATTAGATCCTACTGATACATTACAGTATTAATTTATTCTATATCCTTACTCATTTTCTCTCTAGTTGTTAAATCAATTTTTGGGAATATAAGGTTTCTTTTTGTGTGTGTGTGTGTTTTTTTTAATCCTCACCTGAGGATATTTTGGGGGGGGCATCCATTGATTTTTTTTTTAGAGAGTGGAAGAGAGGAGGAGCTACACAGAGAGAGAAACGTCCATGTGAGAGAGAGACACATTGATTGGTTGCTTCCAGCATGTGCTCTGACCAGGGCCGGGGATCAAGCCTGCAACCAAGGTATGTGCCCTTGACCAGAATCAAACCGGAACCCTCAGTCTGTGGCTGATGCTCTATCCACTGAGCCAGACCTGCTAGGACTGGGAGAAGAGTTTTGAAGTCTCCAACTGTAAATTTAGATTTGTCTATATATCCTTTTAGTTCCATTAGTTTTTTCTTTATTTTATAGCTCTGTACATAAACATTTAGGATTTCTATGTCTTCTTGGTGGATTGGCCATTTTTCATGATGTAGTATTTCTGTTTCTGGTAATTTTATTTGCTCCAAAGTCTACTTTTTAAATATATTACTATAATCACTCCTGCTTTTTTTAAAATTAACATTTGCATAATATCTCTTTTCCATCATTTGACTTTCAACTTGTGTATACTATTATACCTGATGTGTATTTCTTGTTGACAGCAAAGTTAGGTCAGGTTTTTGTCAATCTTTGTCCTTTAACTGGTATGTTTAGATAATTTACATGTAACATAATTATTGATGTATTAGGGCTTAAATCTGGCATTTTATTTTGTGTTTTCTGTTTGTTCTCTGATTTTTGTTTCCCTGTTTTCTTTTTCCTACCTTTTGGTGAATTTCTTGAACATTATTTTAGAATTTCACTTTGATTTATTATAGTATTTTTGAGTGCATCTCTTTGCATAGCTTTTCTAGTTGGTGCTGTAGATATTACATTATGTGTACACAACTTATCATAGTATAATAATTTCATCCTTTTACCAGTTCAAATAAAGTTTTTCTCTCTATCTCCCTTTACCTCTCCCCCATTTATAATATAATTATCTCAAATATTTTCTCTATTTAAAACCACATCAAATCATATTATAACTTTTGCTGTTTTAAAGCTCAGTTAATATTTGTGTACATTGACTGCCAACGATGACAACCTTAGGGAGAATGGGTCAGGGAAAATAGTGAGGGTATAATGTTGGAATGTACAGTTGTTATTATTTGTTAATTTCCTCTGTACTTTATTCACTCATTCTTCTACCAAGTATTAATGGAATACCTACTAGACATTGTGCTAGGGTCTGAAGTGTCTTAATTTGATTCCTTAGTGATAGACTCTGAGATGAAGACTTGGGTGCAGACAGTTTGTTGAGGACAGTTCTCAGGAACATCTATGGGGGAGTGTGGGAAGCAGGGCTGGGCAGAAGAGAGAGTGAGCTATGGTGCAGTTGCAAATGAGCACTTGGCCAATAGCACAGAGATTGGAAGGTAGGGAGTCTTCAGAGTTATCCTGAGTTGAAGCAATGAGGCCAGAACTTCATATGTTCACACTGACCAGTTATTGGATGAGGGCAAATGCTATCAGTTGTGTGAAATTCCAAAAAAGAGACCAGCTGCGGGCTGACAGCAGGCAGTAATTCTAGCAGCTGGGGAAATGGGATCCTTGTCCTGAGAGGGAACTTGGTGGCGTGCCATAGCATCCATAACGAGAGGTTACAAGGAGATGGATAGGACAGAATTTCTGTTTTCTTGGAGTTGGCAGTTGGACTAGGTGAGACAGACATGTAAATAAGTAATTATGATCAGCCATGGTAAGTTTGGGAGCAATAAGCTAAAAGTGTCATAGGAACAACCAACTCCTCTAAGTGGGCCAGTAAGACCTTTCTTTACCAGTATAGTTGCTTTGCTCATTCGAGTTTTGAAGAGAAAGCTCCATGCTATCACATCTTACAGAGTATGTAATGAATTACAAAAGCTTGAATTTGCTTTGAAAGATGGGGTCTGCACTTTGCCAAGCAAAGAGAAGTAAATCATGCATTAATGGAGACGATATTTTTACTGAGTTAGCGCCACAGGCACCCTGGGCGTAGATCCAGCAAAAAGATAGGAAAGGTGAGCATGCGGTTATGTGTAATGTGGAAAATAACCTTTTAAACTTTTATGCCCCTCTCTAGGGCAAGAATGGTAATCTTTAAAAGGTTAGTCTACTACAAAAAAACCCCCAAAAAATCCAAAAAGACTACTTCATGTTTCATTCCAGAATCAATTTTTCTATTAAAAATAAATTGTACTTTAAGTAACGTGTGATATGTTCAGCGAGAGCTAGTGGCTAGAAGAAACTTTTATGTCCGCAGTCCTGGTGATTTGGAAGGACTATTGAACTACTCAGAACAGAATGTAAATGTCTCTGATATTTTGAAACTTGGCTTGCCCCATCTAACCTTAATCCTAGTGGAATTTCACTGCTGCTTGATGGGTCGTAGGCTCCCACTGGTTGCTTTGTGCCCAATGTTTGTGATCATTAGAAAAACCCGGAGCTTGTCTCTTTTTTATCTCCATTGGCAGAGGTTCACTGCCCTTTAGGAGTTTAAAGTTCAGTTGGAGAAACACAGAAACATGAAAATTGAGAATGATTCGCAGACAAGATGTAAGCAAGTGTGAGTGTACTACAGAGAGTCCTTGAGGCGCCTAGAAGAATATAAGAAACCAGGAAGCTCTCTTAGAGGAAGCCAGCATGAGGCCAGAGTTTGAAGAAGGTAATAGATTGGTAGAGAGAAGATGATGGGCATTCAAAAGAGCAGGGGTAGTTAAATACAAGCCCAAAGGAGGAGATGACTAAGATGTCTGCAGGGTCTAGAGAAGCCAGGTCATGCCTCTATTGGGAAGCAATTTTGTTTGCGAAAGAACCAAATCAGATAATGAGAGTAGTCAGACCCAGGGAAGCTTTTTACTCAAAATAGCAAAGAAACCTACATCTGTGACCTTGGATTCTTCTATTTGCTCACTTCCTTGAGAAATTATAAAGAGATCAAATGTATGTTCTGATAAGAAGATTCTTGGTCCTAAGAGATGGCAAATTACCAGAAGGATGAGGGGGACTTTAAAGATATCTGGTCCAAATATCTATCTGATACTTGAGTCTCCTAATTAATGAATGCCCAACCAAGACTTCATTTAGCTGGTCTTTGAGCAACCCTAATGTTATGGACTCACTATCTTCTTTGATTCTTGAAATAAGAATAAAAGGCTAAAATCTGTCACCTTGTGCCAGATCTGGTGGTCTGCCTGATCAAGCAACACTGAATGGACCATGCCCCTCATCCGAAGCTACTGATCATGCATCTAAATATTATGCAAATTTACATCCTTTTTTTTGTAGAAATACCATAGTATAAACTAAAATGAGTTTAGTTCCATATAAAAAGTGACCCAGGGACTTCTTAGTGTCTATGTCTCCTTATGTGGTCTGGTCATATCTCTGTATAGGTACTGATCTCAGGGACACTGGGGCTTCTATCTTGGCTTGACTTTCTTTTCTGGGTTTTATTAGGGTCTTTTCTGTTGAAGAGACAAATAGCATTTTTTCCTTTTCTGAAGGCTGAGTTTACACTATCTCCAGATTGTACGCTCACATCCTTTGATTTACTATGTAGAGAAAAAAATTCTTGATTGGATATGGGCAACACCTACAGAACAGTGCAATAAAGAGTGGTCAACCTCATGTCACTTTCACAATACACATATCCTTTCCCCTCCTCACTCTTTCATCTCAGCATTCCACCCTAGAACTTCCTACCAGAGATTGACACATTGAAAAGATAAGAAAACTTAGGTTTAAATTCTGCTTCCATACTTATTGATTGTGTGATCTTGAAGACATTATTTAATCTCTCTGAGCCTGTCTCTTGATCTGTTAAAAAAAAATGATATCTGGTTCTATGAATGTGTGAAACCAAATGAGATTAAGGTGGAGAATTATATAAGAGAAAAGAGTGAGTGGGATTGTGAAATCAGCTGACTATTCAAAGCAGGTCACTTTAGTTGTGGAGAAGAAAAAATGCTGCTGCTGCTGATCATGATGGAGATGCTGGGGATGATAATGATAATAATGACAGTTGACATTTACTGACTGTAAAACTATGTGCCAGGCATTGGGCTAAGTGCTTTGCTTATACTGTCTTATTTAACCTTCACAACAGTCATCTGAGATGAATATTAATTTTATACCTATTTGGTAGATGAGGAAATGGAAGTTTTAAAGACATTTAATAACTTTGACCAGGATCAATCAGCTATTAAATTGCTAAGCCAGAAACCAATTTGATTCCTGGCTTTTATTCATTCCAAGGGTATTCTTGGTCTCTTCCTCATGTGAAATTCATCAGTGAACATCGGAAATTTCACCCCAATAGCCAGTGGCTGTCCTCTGACCTAGAGAAGGGAGTCTGTATCATTTATCACAACTTTTATACTTTATTCTTCTATCTTGAGAACATTGTTCACATTTCTAAAAATATTTGATACACTGAAAATGTATAATATACATGCCCAGCTTCTTCATTGACTAGCTGTGTGGCAAGTCAACCTCTTTGAGCCTCAGTTTCTCCTTTGCAAAATGACATCCATATAGACTCTAGTGAGGAGGAAACTGGTCTTGCAAGGCATGTCAGGCCATAAAAACTGTGAACAATGCACTGCCCTGGGGGGGCAGGGAGGTCGTTATCGCTGGCTCCAGGACAGATCACCGGATATAGCCTGGGGACCCCCAACACCTGGGTGCCTTCCTGTAAGCCCAGGAAAGGGGGCAGAACCATATCTGCAAGACAAAGACCCCAGAAGGTTATAAAAAGTGAAGCCCTTTGTGTGTCTCTTCACTCTGATTTGGAAAATATTCCAGGAGTCCACTAGTGTTAATAAACGGGGTCCCCCCCTTTCTCTAGGAAGCATGCTTGGTATTCCTTTGGTCTTCTGTAACACTAGGATCCCTTCCCAGGATAAATTCTCAGATTCTTCCCCTGCTGTTAGGAACACTTAGCCTTAACATGTGAAATGACATAGAAATATTTGAACCAAAGAATACCATCCAAGGAACAAATGTTAATTTTTATTTACAAATGTAATGACTGTTGCCTTACCATTATTGTTTTGGACATTCTATACCCTATGTGAGTGACCACATTCACATAGTGTACAAATCAGGACGCTTTGGGGAGTAAAAGCAGACGCTGTTAATAATTGCACCAGGACAACAGGCATAAACAAGACCTTCACTTTTTCCATAAGCAACCTTGCCTTTGCTTCCTTTGTGGCTGCTCCTCCTCCTCCTCCTTCTCTCTCCTCCCCTTCTCTTCAACAAGAGTGAAAGGCACCACAAACAGAGGTGTGAGCTCCCAGAGCCCTTTAATGGAGTGTTAAGTTCAAAGTCAAGGTGTGACCATTTAAATGCTAACACTTTTAAGCAAGTTCATCTGCAACAGAAACACCCTGTTTAAGGCTTATTCCACCCCTCCAGTTTTGAAAACCATTTTGCCTTGTTAATTTCCACTCCATTCAATCAGTAACTTGCTTATTATTCCTTTCTGCATTGCTTCATTTTAAACAATTTTCTGTTCAGCTTGGAGAATACCCAAAAGACCCTTGAGTCCTTTTCCTGCATCCTGCCTTGGTGTTTTCTGTTGCTCTGGAAGATACGTGGTGTCAGCAAATGGGTTTCATGTAGTCAGTGAGCAATACAGTTTACGTGGACATTGTAATTTTAGAAGAAACGTCAGTGAGCTCTGTGTCATGTACCTGCACTCTGTTTATTGACAATCAAATTGGCCCTCTTTTGGAGGCCACCAGACTCCACATACCCAAACTACTTTTAAAAATAGAAGTTGGAGCCAGTTAAATTTTTTTTTTAAAAAAAATATGTTTTTATTGATTTCTGAGAGGGGAAGGGAAGAGAAGAGAGTGATAGAAACATCAATGATGAGAGAGAATCAAGGATTAGCTGCCTCCTGCACGCCCCCTACTGGGGATCAAGGCCACAACCCAGGCATGTGCCCTGACCGGAATCAAACCGTGACCTCTTGTTTCATGGGTTGATGCTCAACCACTGAGCAACACCAGCCAGATCAATTCTTAAATTAAAAAAAAAATGCTACTATCACATATTTCTCTAAGTGCCTCATAGTAACTATAATACACTTTTGGTGAAATGAATTACCTTTTAAACCAATTCTATATAGAACTTTGCCATTTTGTTTTAGGTGATGAAAGATCAAAATTTTAGCAAAGGAGTAAAAGATATGACTTTTTGCTATTGAAATAGCTCAGTGAATGCAGTGCTGGGTGACTCATGTTGCAAAAATATATATATATATCTTAAAGAATAATTTTGCATTTCCCAAGTAAAATCCTCTCATTTAATGGCAGTTCCTGTCATTTAAAACCCCCTCTACCTAGTCACTATTTTTAAAAAATATGATTTATCATCGGTGCTTGAATGAACTGTAAAACTGCCTCTGAGATCATTGATATTTCTGCAATTGTGGACAAAGAACTGTTTTCTCTATTGTCTGCAAGATGATGGGTCTTTAAAAAAAACTGTTTCTTCTGCAGCTGTGGAGAATGTGTACTGTTAGAAATGCAGTTTTAGCCCACTGCCGAAGGCCTGGTGGAAAGGAGTTGATAGAGTGTAAAATTAATCACGTTAACACTCCAATGTGCGTTTTCTTCTGTCAGTCCTTTATACCTCCTGTCTTCTTTTGGAGGGTTTGTGGGTGTGGTGGGCCCCAGGGAGGGTTCAGCCTGCTCAGGAGTCTCCAGCCCCCAAGCCCTGGTCTGTGTCCCTTATCACAGTGCCAGCTGTCTGGGTCATAGCACTGGCTCTCTTCCCTTGGCCCTCACCTGCCTGACATATGGCACTACTTCAGTCTCAAGGGGAGAGACATTGAAAAAATAGCATTTGAAAGCTTTATTTTTTATAACAATGAATAAACTCATTGTATTTTTTGTTTTTAACTGTGAGACTGATTTAAGAAGAGAAGCATGGCTCAGTGGTTGAGCATCGACCTATGAACCAGGAGGTCACAGTTCGATTCCTGATCAGGGCACATGCCCGGGTTTCGGCAGCTGATCAATGATTCTCTTTCATCATTGATGTTCCTATCTCTCCTACCCTTCCTCTCTGAAATCAATAAAAATCATTTTTTTTTTAAAGAAGAGATGATGTGTGAAGGTTTCTTCATAAAAGAAGACATTCACTGACTGGGGGGGGGGTGTGACAGGAGGGAGGGGGGTTGATTAGCAATGAAATCTAATCTGTAGGGCGGGTACAGACACAATGTCATCAGGGGAGGCTGGGAATCACTAGAGCAGGGCACCTGGGGCTGGGTTGGGGGGTTGTCCTGAGATCTGGTCTTCAGTTTTGTAGCTCCAGAAATTCTGAAGCATCATCGCCCCTAGAGGTGATTGGTCTCTTGGACCTGCTCCCCACTGACCAGACACTTCAGAAGTTGCTGTCCACATCAGAATGCAAAGTCAGTAGTTTACACTGAGAATTATCACCCAACTGGCAGGTCTACACAACATGCCAAATTCAGACCAGAAGGTTGGGGAAAGCCAGGGAAGTGAAAGCTTAATAGCTAAGAAATTAGGCTTCAAATTCCAGCTCCATCTATGCTCAGCTGTGTGATCTTGAGAAATGATCTGACCTCTGTGGGACCAAGTCTATCCATCTATGGAATGGGTGAACTCATAGGGGCAGAGTGAGAATTAAATGACATTTAAAAAAACACCTAGGGAAACAGTTGCAGTCTGGGAGGTACTCAATAAACTGCCGACAAATACTTGATTCAGTGGGAATCACTTTGGAGTTTTATTCAGGACAGTGACTTCAGAAATAAAAGAATAATTCATCCCTCCCATTTGGTGTTATTACATTTAGCCAATAACAATACAGTTCCCAATGGCCACAAGAACATGAGGCACTCACAGCGTTAATTTATAAAAGTTGAGCCCAAGTTTTCTGGCTCTGGCTGCCTCTGTCAGTGATGGCATTTTAACAGACAGAGAGCTAATGGTGTTGAGAGCAAATGGGGACTTTTCTGGTCCTGATGCTTCCTTCCAACCGATTCCAGTTTCTTAGCAGTTATCTTCACAAATTAGAGCCATGTAAAAAAGTCTTGGTTTCCTTTTCATGCTTGATTTCACACATGTTCACAGATCTGCCCCGAGAGTTAGGCTTTTTATTCTGTGGCTATGAGATCTCAGTGCTGGGCTCATTACCACGACATGCAAAGCCTGACATTATCCAGCTAGGACCAGGCGAGCTGGGCACAAGCAGAAGTCAGTGGAATGGTCGTCATTGTCTGGTGTCACTAATTATTCACATGCTCATTTCTTCAATATTTATTGAACACTTACTGTGTGTCAGGCTTTGTTCTAGGAGCTGAGAATTCAGCAGTTAACAGGGGATCTTGCATTCTGGAAGGGGAGACAGGCAAGAAAGCAAGAAAGAGAAGAAAACAGAAAGAAAAGAAAGGAGTAAATCAGAGCACATAAGAGCTACACAGAGAAATCAAATAAAGTGATGGGATTTGGAGTATCTACTTCAGATGAGGCGATCAAGGGAGGCCTCTCTGTGAGGCGATGTCTAAGCTGACCTCTAAACAAGGATACAAACGTACACTGATGAGTGTGAGTGACATTCAGGCAGAGGGTACCATTAATGCACAAGCTCCCAGATGGGCACCAGCTTCCCGACCATGAGGATCAGAGCAAAGGCCAGCATGGCTAGGGAGAGTGTAGGAGAGGGTGTAGCAGAGGTTGTCAGGGTCAGGTCAGCGAGGGCTTTATAGACAGAGTAAGGAGTCTGGAATATTTGCTAAATGTGATAGGTAGCTAAATGGTTTAAAGCTACCCATGATCAAATTATATAAATTCATCATTAACAAAAAATCACTCTGGGGGCTATGTGCAGAAGGATCAAAGCGAACAAACATGGAATCAGGGAGACGGTTCCAGTATCCAGGGCAGGAGATGCTGGTTGCATGGATAAGGAGAGTGATGGTGGAGAGAGGTCAGATTTAGGATCTATTTGGAGACAGGATCCTCAGGACTTGCTAATGGATTAGATCAGTGGTTCTCAACCTTCTGGCTCTTTAAATACAGTTCCTCATGTTGTGACCCACCCATAAAATTATTTTCGTTGCTACTTCATAACTGTAATGTTGCTACTGTTATGAATCGTAATGTAAATATCTGATCTGCAGGATGGTCTTAGGTGACCCCTGTGAAAGGGTCGTTTGACCGCCAAAGGGGTAGAAACCCACAGGTTGAGAACTGCTGGATTAGTGAAGAAAGTGAGGGGAACGAGATACATCAAGGATAACTCCCATGTTCCTGGCCTCAGTGACTGCATGGAAGGTGCCTTTTCCTGAGATAAGAAAGATAAGAGCAGAAACAGGTTGATGGGGAAAAATATCAGGTAACTGCTCTGGGAGCACTCTCGCTTGTGTGCACACTGTACCTAATTTTATATTGAAGCCAAAATGAAACAGAGGACACTCCCCTCAGCTATATCTAGCTCGTAGGTGAAAGGATAATTTGAAAAAAATATATACATATAAAAAATTTTATTTTAAAATGCCAATTTTCATTCTTAATGTTGGCTCAGATGCAATTCAAGTCCTGATTTGAATCCGTCAACTCTAAAATTATATGTATCCTAGAGGCCCGGTGCACACAATTTGTGCACTGGGGGAGGGTTCCCTCAGCCTGGCCTCTCACAGTCCGGGACCACTCAAGGGATGTTCACCTGTGGGGAGCAGGCCTAAGGCAGCAGTCAAACATTCCTCTCGTAGTCTGGGACTCCTTGCTCCTGACCGCCCACCTGCTTGCTGCTCCTTACTGCTCAGCTTACTGCTCCTTAGAGCTGCCATGGAGGCGGGAGAGGCTCCTGCCACCACCACTGTGCTCACCAGCCATGAATCTGGCTTCTGGCTGAGTGGCGCTCCCACAGTGGGAGTGCACTGACCACCAGGGGGAAGCTCCTTCATTGAACATCTGCCCCCTGGTGGTCAGGGTCAGTGCGCATCATAGCAATGGGTCATTCTGGTTGTTCCTCCATAATGATCGCTTAGGCTTTTATTATATAGATACTAGAAGCCCGTTGCAGGAGGATTCCTGCAAGAATAGGGCTTCCTCGGGCAGATCGTGCCACCAAGCCCCTCCGCCCAGGGCCTCAGACGTGGGTCCTGACTGGGGGCAGGGCTTAGGCGGTGCGTTCACTCCGCCAAGCCCCTCTGCCCAGGGCTGCACACGAGGGTCCCGGCTGGGGGCGGGGCTTAGGCAGCACACAGGGGCCCGGATGGTGGCTCGCGCTGGCCCGCCTTGCCTGCAGTATGCAAATTAGCCACCATCTTTGTTGGCAGTTAATTTGCATATCACACTGATTAGCCGATGGGAGGCGTAGCGAAGGTATGGTCAATTACCATGTTTGTCTATTATTAGATTAGATATGTAAAGGTATGTCATAAAATCATATATATACACAACTATATGTCAACCAATTTTATGTCAACTATTCCTTTTCATTATTAACCCTCATTAATATCATTGATCAGCGGCTTGCGCTGGCGGCTGCGCTGGCCAGCCCTGCCTGCATTATGCAAATTAGCCGCCATCTTTGTTGGCAGTTAATTTGCATATCACACTGATTAGCCAATGGGAGGTGTAGCGAAGGTATGGTCAATTACCATATTTATCTATTATTAGATTAGATATGTAAAGGTATGTCATAAAATCATATATATACACAACTATATGTCAACCAATTTTATGTCAACTATTCCTTTTCATTATTAACCCTCATTAATATCATTGATCACTTTCTTTTACCCTTTGATGCATTTAGCCAAGCTGTGAACACTGGAGGGCAGAATCAGAGAGGTTGAGGCCTTTGCTTCCTTCCTGATTAAGCTTTAGATCAGTGGTTCTCAACCTGTGGGTCTCGACCCCTTTGGGGGTCGAATGACCCTTTCACAGGGGTCGCCTAAGACCATTGGAAAACACATATTGAATATATAATTACATATTGTTTTTGTGATTAATCACTATGTTTTAATTATGTTCAATTTGTAACAATGAAAATACATCCTGCATATCAGATATTTACATTACGATTCATAACAGTAGCAAAATTACAGTTATGAAGTAACAACGAAAGTAATTTTATGGTTGGGGGTCACCACAACATGAGGAACTATATTAAAGGGTCACAGCATTAGGAAGGTTGAGAACCACTGCTTTAAATGGTGGGATTATGGGTGAGTTTTACTTTATTTGAGTTTTTCAATATTTTAAAATACAGTTTTCTTAATCACACAAATGCAGCCATTAAAACTGCAAAAAGACATAGAAACTAGCCAAAGAACTATAGAATTTAAGATTGGAAAAAATATTAACAAAGGAGGAATCTCTTCTCCTATATTCCTGATGAAATCTTCTAATAAAGAGATATTCACAACGTCCCCAGGATATCCATTCCATGCTTGGGCAGTGCCAGTTGTTATTTCTTAATATTGAACAGAAGACTACCCCCAGACATCTTTCACTGTTGGTTCCCATCTTGCCTTTGGCAGAAACAAATGCAAGTCAACCTCCTCTTCTAAGTGATAATTCTTCAAATATTTGAAGACATATCTCTCCTTGCTCTTTTTCTTTTTTTTCTTCTTTTTCTTTCTTCATTTCTTTCTCTTTTTTTAACCAATGCAGATTCAACTCTTTCAACATTTCCTTCTATGATATGATTTCTTGACCTTTTATCACCTTAAAGCAGGGGTCCTCAAACTTTTTAAACAGGGGGCCAGTTCACTGTCCCTCAGACCTTTGGAGGGCCGGACTATAGTTTAAAAAAAAACTATGAACAAATTCCTGTGCACACTGCACATATCTTATTTTGAAGTAAAAAAACAAACCGGGAACAAATACAATATTTGTATTTGCATGTGGCCCGCGGGCCGTAGTTTGAGGACCCCTGCCTTAAAGTATGGATCCCTCTCAAGGCCTTGTGTTTAAACAAAGACTTTAGCCTAAGTTAGAAAGCCACAGTCCAATGCAGATAAATTGCAGGAATCAGTTGATGTTGGCTGTTGGGAGGTGGGTTGAGATGTGACTTTTTACACATCTCTGCAATTACACAAGGGAACTGCATATCCTGGGTCCAGGCCTCTGGTTCTGGACCGATTGCTGTCTTTGGGTACAGAATACTATAAAGACAATTATAGCATCAGAAAATATCATTTATAGAAGGAAACATATTGTTCACTTCTGCTCACTGAAGAATTCTCTCAACAGACAAACAGAGTAGTAAGGGGAGTAAGTGCTTCAGCACACAGGCTCTGGAACTGGACTGTCTAGACTTGATTTCAGGGCTTATCTCACCATCTATAAAATGGCAATGGTAGAAGCACCCTCTTCATAGACTGTTTATAGTATCTGGTAAACAGTAAGAACTTATAATTGTTAGCCACCATTAGTATTGTCTTTACAATTATTAATATAGTATCCCTGACATATGATGTCCAGATCTTAGTTCGGGGAAGCTCCTTACTTTCCAAGGTGAGTGCTTCCCAGAGTTCAACAACCCCAATGTCCCCTATATCTGTTCATAGACTGTTTATAGTATCTGGTAAACAGTAAGAACCTATAATTGTTAACCACCGTTAGTATTGTCATTACTATTATTCATATAGTATCCCTGACATATCATGTCCAGACTCTTAGTTCTGGGAAGCTCCTGACTTTCCAAGGTGAGTCCTTCCCAGAGTTCAACAACCCCAATGTTCCCTATATCCTGCTAACTACCACTCACAGAGCCCAAATCTTTCCTCTGAATATCAGTGTAGCCTCTCTCTCATGGGTTAGTTCTTTACATATTTGAAGGTAACTATCATGTATCATTATATCTTCTACCGACATTTACTAAATGCCTACTAGGTAAATTAGACTCTTCATTCCATGGGGCCAAACATCCTGTAGGTTGACTCATCACTGCAAAGCCAGCATCAAGTGCAGTATATGGCATTTAGCAGGTGTTTGAGTTGAATAATTGAGAAATGAATGACTTTTTTGTTAGTCTATAGTTAGGACACTAGTAAGAATTTCCTCAAAGTTAAGATTATGCTTTGGCATTGAAGAAGACATGTGACATGTCAGGGGTTGAGCAATAATTCAATTTGATTTTGACATTTACTAAGGGCCTTCTATATGCCAGATGCTACTGGGTATTGAAGATACAGTGAAGAATGGAATATGGTTCCTCCATTAGTGATCCACTAATGCAGTCACCCATAGGCCATTCCACAGGAAAATGCTCCAGGAATGTCTGAGAAGATGCTCTCTCTGGAAGGAGAATGCTTAGTGAAAGTCTAAAAAATAGAACAGATGGGACAGAAGCTCAGAAGTCTGCTCATTATAAGGCAGAGCAGGAGAAAAGCAAGAGATATGTAGTAGGGATCAGAAGGGGGAGAATCAGAGACAAAATAAGAGGTGGAAACACTGAAAGCTGGCTCAGCAAAGAATGTGATGAACCATGGTGTCTGCTAGGTTGTTGTTTACCATGTGGCTTGGGAATCTTTGATGGGACAAGGTCTGTGACATTTATATTACCTTAGCATGACCAGAGGGTGTACTGCAGACTTGTAATTATATAGCGTAACTTTGCCAGTCTGAAAGTACAAATAAGGACACATAACACTGATGAACTTCATTGACTTATGAGTGTATTTATTAGCATCCTGGTAAGATTTCTACCTTCCAGATATTTTTACTTTCTAAGAAGAGTCCTGCATGTCATTAGGGACATGTTGGTTCATGATCTGCCTCTGTCCTCTTGTAGGCCTTTGGAAGATGCATCTCTCTACCATGGCTGGCAGGACCCTTTGGGGGAGCCTCACATAGCAGACACTGTCTCCACCTGTTGCTGCTCTATGGTCCTTTCCCAAATGGGGTGAAGGTCTCTCCACCCCTGAGTAACGCTTTATCACACGTGTCTGGAAGCAACACTGTTTGTGTCCAAAGTCCAGCTTGAAAAGGGTCCCGTAGCTTTGGCCCATAGACTCTCTCTCTACAGAAAGTCAAGTCTGAACTGAGAGTGTGTGTTATAGCACTCTTTCTGAATCTAGTAAAACACCCACACATACACACACCTTTTATCTCCCAACAACCATCTCACCAGCGTCATTCCTCCTAGCTGATACCAAAATACCCATAGGCCTCGTGCATATTTTGTAGTACAAATTATTGTAGCCAGCCTCCAAGATGGCCCCCAATGAGTCCTGCCTCCTGGTGTTCAGTCCCTTGCATAGTCATCTCCCGTACCAGTGTCAGTCTCTGTGAGCAAGCAGAGATTCGGTCAAGATTAGGTAATAAAAGACACATTTGTTACTCTTTGGGGCTCTCTCCTACTCTCTTTCCCTTAGCTCACCTGCTCTGGGAGAAACTAACTGCTAGGGTCTGAGCCTTGCAAAGAGGTCCAGGTGATGAGGAACTACAGCTTCCAGCCAACAGCCAGTGAAGAACTGAGGTCTGTAGCCAACAGCCATGTGAGTGAGCCTTCTGGGAAGCTGATCCTCATGCCCCAACCAAACCTTGCTGTGATGCAGCCCTGGCTGACAGCTGGACTGTAGGGTCATGAGAGACCCTGGTCCAGGCCACCCTGTGAAGCCACGCTCAGATTCCTGACACCCAGAAACTGTGAGACAATACACTTTTATTATTTTAAGCTGCTGCATTTGGGGAAACTAGAGGAGAGGCAGAGAAGGGTCAACTGTAGACTCCATACACCTATTCTTCCCTGAGTTCATCCGGGACTAGCATGTTATAGTGGGATAAAGAATGTGTGGTTGCTTATTTCATGGAAGATTGGTAATGTATTGTGGAGAAGAAAGGCAAAATGACTGAAATACATTGTGTTCAATAAGAACGAGTATGCTTTTTAACTATGATCGTGAATCTCTCATCAGGACCTCAGAACTCCCTGTTGTGTGAGGGAGGAACTACAGCACGCTTCCCACCATTTCTGAAGGTGAATACAAAAACTCATGGTATCACATGGGTGGCTGCCTCCAAGGATGCTGTGTAAATCCAGCGTGAGATTATTTTCCATTTCTAATGTGAATTGACAAGGGCCACTTTAGCCTGTTAGCACCTCCTTCCTGAAGAAGAACCTCAGCATCTTTTAGTGTCCTCAGCAGCAAATGACTGATGCCAGAGTCTATTCCCTTCTTTAGACGGAAACCCTACTGACACCTGTTATGCTGTCTATTAGATGAAGAAGATTTTATAGAATGTGGGTGAAATGGGAGCTCTGCCAGCTGGAAAGAATGCAGCCATTCCTCTTGGCAGCTGGAAAAAACATGCCGGTGGTCAGGAACACAGGTTTATTGCCTGTGCTCTCATCGAGAAAGGTGTCTTTGCCAACTGAAATGCCAGGTTTCCTCTTCCATACCCTCAGTCCTGCAGATACAACTTCATTAGTCTGGAGGCTCTTTTATGAAGCCCTTATATACGTTGGGGTTGTCATTCTGACTTAATTACTAATCCGGGTCACATATTAAGGGCTTTGATTAAGCAATTTGCTTTTTTCCCTTCCTCTCTTCCATCTCATTGAAAGATTACAGATTTTGAGCATGAGGTTAAAGGATTACATATGAATCCTGAGAGTCCCAACACTGCTCCAGCTGCCTGTCATTTCCTGGAGTGGTTACTTATCTGTCAATATTTCTTCCTTTTTTTCCCAAGTCCCTGGCCTACTTGATCTTGTCCGTTTGGCTCTGCTGGTGGAGGAATAACAAGGGTCTTCCCATCATGCAACATTCTGGGATACATCATGACAGAGAAATCTCAAAGCCCAGGTCAATTATAACAGAAGATGTACACCACCTTTGCCCTGGAACGTCTTCTGGGGCTGCAGTTGTTTCAAACGAAGTCACCTGAAAAATGCAAGGAAGCGTGTGTTGGTTTCTCTCTGGCTTTCTGCTTGTTTAGCTGGATACAAATAGCAGAAGGCTAATACTCCGTGTGTGTGGTTTGTGGTCGGGAAGAGGGAATAAAGTTGGCAGCCACCGCATTGTGCTATAATTACTTTTTAATTAGAATTCATTGAATACAGATGGATTCTTCTTGTTCTTTCACCCACTGATGTTTTTAATATTCCCACATCAGATATTATGAGGCAGTAGCCAGCAGTGAATTACATAAAATAACCCTGTAGCTGGTAGTGACTTACAGAAAGTAGACAACTTAACCATTTGTCTTAGATGAAAAATGATCTTACACCTTTTTGTGGATTCTATTGCTGGTTTGTTGATATAGTGTTTGTTTACTTTCATTCCTGCAGGAAGAAAAATATCATAGCTCTTGTATCAAATTACTGTAACTGACTAGAACATTTTTATTTCAAATAATGTACCATCATTTTTTTCATGGTGACACTGATATATTTGCAGGATTTTTCATTCTTTCCCCTCTTCCCAATGAATAACTTGAACCCAAACGTGAATGGAATGTACAATTTCATGCTGTTACAAAAAAAAATCATTGCTCATCACATTCTAATTGTAACGAAGTTTGAACCTGAATAGCTATTTGCAGTATTTTGATAGAAATAAGAAGTAATTTCCATTTTTTTTGCTTCAGGGTCTCTCTACATGAACTGACATATGATGCATTTTTGAAGTCACACTTAATAATTCTCTTTTCATTATAAACAACCGCACCCTTGTTGAACAGCAGATCTAAAATTAGGTTACGCAGGCCTGTGTAATATACCTAAGAAACATGATTTATCCTAATGTAATAATGGCATAGATTTATAAAGCTTGACTACTCCAATGCTCCTCGTTATGGTTGTAAAATATTTGTGGCCGCTGTGGGATTTTCTAGATCATTATTTTAAAAAAGGAAAAACCCATTTTGACAGATGAACTGGGGCCATTCTGAGCAAATCATATAACAAGGCCTCCGAAGAGGGGAGCATACACTTATTACTATGGCAACCCAGATCAAAACACTATTTTAGTGGAGAGGTTCCAGTTTTACAATGCAATGATGATTGTTTATAGTACCATTGAAACCAGATTCAGCAAAGGTTTAAGAAATGAGCTGACAAGAGGAAAATCATTATAGATAAGCTGGGGATACCTGGATGGAATAGCATAGAATCTGCCATTATTTGATCAAATGCTGGAATTTATTGTCCAAGACAATAGAAATAATGGAAGAGAATCCAGATGATGAGAACACCCTGAAGTTTCTTCAGTTAACTGGCTTGCAATATGATCAGTCCGATCGTAAGTTAGGACTTAGAAAGCAACGAGTAAGTACATTTCTTTCATATACCTTATTTTTCTATCAGCAAAACTCCTACTTGTAAGTTTCAAGCAGTAGGCTGATGCTCCCTTTCCTAACACGTTCCATTTGACAGAGTGTAGCACGGGCAGCTCAAGAACGATGCCCATCACACCAGGCTCTGTGCTTGCACATGTCTACATGAAGGGACAGCTGGTCGCAGCCCCGCTCAGTTATTTTGATATAAGTGAAATTTTTACACAGAAAGAGAAAAATTGTCTGGATCATGAGTTGCCCATTTTACTGAGTCTTACTGAGTCTGTCTATGCAAAACACACTACTGGGTGGACAAAGTGCACCAAAGGATTGAACAATCATGTATTTCTTTAGCAACTATTTATTGAGCATCTCCTGTGTGCCAACCAGTGTGTAAAGTGGGTGTGCTAGGTGTGCAATGGGGGCATTTATGGTCCAGTGGGAGTGTGAGGTGAGGATCATAGGAAAATATTGAAGGATACAGAAATAGAAAATAACTCAGTGGCAATGGAGTTTGGATCGTTTCCATACTTATGAACCCAAATAGTCTTCCAGACTTTGAAGGAAGAAAGGAGAACCACTTTTATTGAATGCCCGCTTGATGCAAAACTCTGCCAGGAGGTCTACATACAATTATCTCATTTAACATTCAGATGAATGACAGATATTATTATGTTTTGTTTTGTTTTTTTGCAGATAAGTAAACTGAAACTCAGAAAGGTTAAATAAAAAACTCCCAAGTATGTTGACCAAATACCTATGTAGCATTACTATGTGCCAGACACTATCATAAGCATTTTACAAATATAACTTCATTTAGTTCTCATAATAACCATGTAAAACAGTGCTGCTGTTATTCCCATTTTAAAGATAAGGAACACAAATTGAACAGAGGTTGAATAACTTGCTTCAGGTCTCACAGCTATTAAATGGCAGAAGCAAGATGTGAGCCCAGGAAGTGTGCATTGTTACTACCATGTAGTAGAGGCACATATTGTAGGTGATCAAACATGTTGTAACCCGTTGTCTGTAATCAGAAATCTGGAATCTGGAAGTAATAAGTAGCTGTAAGTGAGCAAAAAGATGGCTGTGATCTAAGCCAGGTCTGTGGACTCACCACCCACTTCTCTCCTTCACTGTCATCACCATAGTCCGAGCAGCCAGGCCATTTGCATTAACTTTCCCTGTGGTCTCCTGACATCTAATCTAGCCCACACTCCAACTAGAGCAATCTTTCTAAAATGTAAATTTGACTATGTTACTTTTCTGTCCCACGATCTTCTCCTACCCCCAAGATCAGTAGTTGCTTCCTACTGATCTTAGCATACACTTTAAGATTCTTAACAGTGCCTTTGGGGTCCTGGGTGATCTGCCCCTGTCTCTTTTCTAGGCCCAGATCCAGGCCATGGCCTCTTATTCCCCCCATACCCAAGAAGGTTTCGGTTTTAATTTTCAGTTTTAAAAATTCACCTTCAATTGATAAATGATACTCCATATTTCCTGTCACGTTTCTCTCATAGTTTCAACTTTATTTTCTTAGATATTAGTCTCCATTTTTCCCTGCCACTTTTATTCCCTCATTCACAACTTACAGTGCTGACCTCCTTTATATGACTCAGTGGTAAGCTTTCTGCAGATTCGTTATCTACTTAGTGGAGTCATTGGGATGCAATTGCCAGGGTTTCTTCCAAGCATGTCCCACTTCCCTCCTCCACCCGGTGGCGTGTGCTGGAAAATGCAACAAAGCAAATAGGCACATTTGGGGAGTCTATTAGCTTTCCCAGAATCTCTTCTCCAAAGGAAAATGGAATTTCAAAGCAGGAATACAAATGATTTGGTCATTACCTTCTCTTTAAGACAGTGGTTCTCAAGCTTGGCTGCACATTAAAATCACCTGGGAATCTTTTTAAAATCCTGATTTCTGGGCCTCATCCTCCAGAAATTCTGTTTCTTTGTTACAAATGTTGTGGCCTCACCCCATAACAAAGAAACAGAATTTCCGGAGGATGAGGCCCAGAAATCAGGATTTTAAAAAGATTCCCAGATGATTCTAATGTGCAGCCAAGGTTGCGAACCACTGCTTTAGGATATTCTTCTTTACTGATGAATATCAATGATTCACTCCGTGTTTCACTATTTTTGGACTTTTTTTCTCTGATCAGTTTTTTCTTCTTTAGTTTGGGCTCTCCTTGGTTTTGTTCAGCTCCTCCTTTGTTCCAGGAAGTCTGTTCTTCACACTCATCTCCTCTACATATTTTATTTGCTACTATTTTGCTTGGGTCACAGCCTCTTTTGGCCATTTCTCCTCAATTTATTAATTCTCCTCTCCATGATTTTCTGACTTTTCCCGTGGAGTTCTCATTCCTTTCTCACCCTTCTTTTCTAGCTGGTCTGATCACACTGGAAGGGGACACTTGGTCCCACAGCAACTCTGCTGAAGATCAGGCCAAAGTACCAAACGGAGCTTTCTGTCATAATTGGCAGGACACAGGAAAGACAAGCTAAGTTTCTATTTCAAAATCAACACCTCTTGCAGCCAACCCCTTGCCCAAGAGTATGAAATGTAGTATTTAAACAGGTGAGGACTGATTATAAAAATGTATTTTTTGCACTATAAAAAAATGATGAGGGCTGGGTAATATATTTTAACACATAGGTAAAGCCAGACAGGCTTAGGCTCAAATCCCAGATTTCCCTATATTAACTGCATGATCTCCATTTTCACCTGTGAAATGTGGGAAGTGACACCTTTTTACAAGAAAGTACATAAAGCATAAAATACATTGCCTGGCCTATAGTATTTCTTAAATGTAATTTTCATTTCTTCTTTTCTAATTTGCATAACTCATCTAACTTCTCTGAGCCTCAGTAGTTACATCTGAGTCCTAGTAGTTTGGGTCATTTATGAGACTCACTTATATCAAAATTCTTTCCACAGTTTGGTGAAATATGTTAGTGAACTCCCTTACTTTATTTTCCAAAGTTGTTTCAAGTTGAGTTTTCATCACAACCAAAAGAAAGTTGATTCTTCAAGATATCGCTTGCCTTAGCTTCTCTCAATATAGTATTGGCTTCTTTCTCTCGAAGTGGAATTCCCTATGAGATGAGTCCCATGGCCACAGCCAAATCCAACCTAATTTATTCCAACTTCAGCACCACACAGAAAGTTGCTCTCTTTCCTTGTGAATAATCTTGGAGAAGATCTCTAATTAGCCTATCTTGGGTCACGTGCCCTTCTCTGGCCAGGAAGATGGGGGTCTAAGGTATCTAGACCCTTAATATTGGATGCAAGGAATTTTCTATAACATAAAGAAAAGCTTTCCCCTAAAAAAGGCCAGGAGTTCTGGACATACACTATAATTGGTGTCTACTGTACCTATATTTGCCTATCTACTTTGAGGTTTATTGCAAAATATACTTGTGAAATACTTGGAAAATACAGCAATGTAAAATCTTAATATAATTTATTTTGTTATAAATTAGGACTATACAGGTGGTAGATACCCAAGTATATCAACATAATATTTTCTCCTGAATGTATTTTTTCAGCAAATATTGGCCCCAAAATATATCTTTATTACTCCATTTTTCCCAAAGAAAGTCTCCCTATTATAGCAGAAAACCAAAAATTACTCCAACACTCAAATAAACCACAGAGCAATTTTCTTATTAATCACACATAGACTCTGCTAAATGTCAAAGTCTTCCTTTCCTACTCAATTCATTTTCTTGAGCCTCAACCAATAGGATATGATGGTAATTTTAGTGATGCGAGTTTCCAAAACCACCAAGTAGCAGCCATAGTCCTTGAGAACTAAAGGAGCACCGATGCCTCAATCTGGGTTGCGCAATACACTCCTGGCCCTCTACCCAGTAGCATTTAATTAGGCTGGAAGAAAGAAGCAGAACTCAAAAAAGGCTCATGGATTACTTCTTAGTTAAATATGGGAGTGTTCAGAGAGAAAATATATAGCTTTTGCCCCTTTATTGGCTCATAGTTTGCTATAGAACATTAACAAATAAACACACAATTCAAATTCAATATAGTTGTTGCTTTGCCAGAGCAGTAGAAGTATAGAAGCTTGCAAAAATGGCAGTGTCATAGCAGGAGAGGATGTTTAGGATAACATCTAATAAGCATACTATAATAGAACCATAGGGCCAGTCATTGCTAAAAATCTATCTATTCAAGTTGTTGCTCCCAGGTGTGTGGACGGTGCACCTGTGCACTATCGAGCTCTAGGGGCACTATTGAGGTTGATTGTTGTAGATTTGTGTTTAATATGATTTTTTAAAAAACAAGAGTACCTTGTTTTAAACAAGGAGTACATTTTTTCAAATTTGCACGTTTAAAGATGTTAATAATAGTTTCAGTCCTTATAATTGCCAACATTTATTGTATGCTTACTGTGTGCCAGGGACTGTGTGGGATGCATTACAGATTTTATTGCATTTGTTCCACAGAACATGACATAGGTATATCCCCATTTAACAGATGAAGGAGCCGCGACTTTAATGGAACTAGGTGCACAGCTAAGTACCAGCTGAGCAGGAGCTTGCCTGCCGTGGGCCCACCTCTGAGATGGACTCTCGGCCACTCTGCTCTACTGCCTGTGTCCCCCTCACTGCCTGACCACCTTTCACACCCACCTCCTGATTTGGTGCCAAGTCAGAAACACAGGCTTAGGTCCCTTTCCCTGCTAGTAACCCATTTTCTACTCCAAATAGCAAACTTCCTAGTCCCGGTACCTCTGGCCTATTGTATACCACCCTGATGCTGCGTGCAGTTGGAGCTGTCAGCCTGCCAGGAAACATTTAGCAGGGGGGAAAGGAAAGGAGGAAAGTACAGTATATGTGTGTTGCCAGTTGTTTAAAATGGGCCAATTACCTCAAACTGTAAAAAAAATACTCAAGTTTAAATACCTATGAATCACTTTAACAAATGCAGTAACAGAAAATTCTCACTGCTTGCTCCATTTGTGCTGTACTAAATGCAGCTTGTTTGAGAAGCATGTGGTTGACTAACTGTGGGCTATGTTAGCAGGTCTCTCTCTCTCTTACCCATACATCCTTAAGCTCAGCAGAGAGATAAAAGCCGTTAAGTTTGTGTAACCTAAATGATGCCATCTTATGAGGACTGAAAACAAACCACCAAATTTCCTTGTTCTCTTTTCTACCTGTTTTGGGGGTGGTATTTTTGGTCATAGTTTTGGTCTGAGTGTTTGATGAGAGGCCTGTAAGTGCGGAGGGGAGATTGTCGTTGAATCCACAGGAGCTGCAATGTCATCAGTCAGGACAGTGGCCTGACAGCAGGCCACAATGACACATAGAAGCTAAGAGTCAGTTGTAAGATTGAATGGAAAGCCATATGGCAAAGACCACACAGAGGTCAAGGAGAAAGTGGCCAATTCACAGCAGACAGTTCCTCTCCTGTTGTAGCCCTTAGGGAGTCAGTGAGAAGGAAGGATGAGCTTCAGAACAATTATGCTGTGTTCATTCTAGAGCAATTATTCCATTTGGGGGTTAATTGCTGAAGTGTGAACCCAGACACTGTCTAATTAGGAATAAGCTTGTACCCTGGAACAATTACCCAGCTAATTGGTCTAGTGCATGTATAGTTCTGAAGACTGGTGTTAGGAAACAATGGTAAGAGACAGAATCCCCCCAAGTCTGGGGTGTTTCACAGAAAGGGCAGAGAATGTCAGTTGAAAGAGACCTTATGGATCATTTGGGCCACAGGCTCATTTGCAAATGAGGCCTCCCGTTCACAGATGGTTGATGGCAGGGCAGTTCTACAATGCAGTTCCCTCCTGTCTCTCAGCTCACTATTGGTTGACTGGTAGCCACACTGTGTTTGACTGACAGGATCCAAATAATTGCAAAGAAATGAAAGTTGGAGGCCAGGCCCTGACCACAAGGAGGGTTTGGAGGAGGGAAGGTGAATTGTATGTTTCTGCACCACCCACCCGTTCATTGGATTCCAAGTTCTCAGGGAGAAATGCAAATTAGAAGGAGCCTGGGTCTTCCTAGCACTTCCAGATTCTCATTTATTTCAGCAAAGCCATTCATGCCTAGGACAAACATGTATTAATCCTCTATTATGTGCTTCTATTAGGTGGCAGGCAAGTAGGCTAGATGCTAGAGACACAAACATAAATAAGACAGACTCCCTACTCCCATCTACAGAAACAAGGATAGACTGGAAGCTTCCAGTCCAACCTGTGTCCATATGTGGTGAAAGAGGCAGATCGCCTGGACTATTTTCACAGGAGAACTGGTTCTTCTGTCCATGTGCCCTCTACTACTCAGTATGTTTAGCAAAATCCTTTGTAGGGAAACAAGAGTGCCCATGTATTCACCAAGAGAAATTAGGGATAAAGACAGAAAAAATCTTCTGCCCCAGAGAAAGCCAATGAATTTCCTTATATTTTCAAAATATGTTCAGTAATATCTTTCCACACTATCTGTATTTTATTTCATCTTGTCTGAATGAAAAGCAAACACACTCAAAGCTGTAATAGGTCCTTTTAAGTTTCTTGACTATTTAGGGGCAAGCTATTCTTTATTGGAAAGCAGATATTTAAGAGAATTTTTTCTTTTTTCTATGGAAACGAAATAGTTATCAAGGGACTTTTCTCCTAGGAAATAAACCTTACATAGCAACTGCATACATATTAAAAGCAGTGTCAAAATTACGTGTCTGCTGGGAGATGGGTAAGGGAAGAGGTGTGGAGGGTGTCTGGGGTAATGTACAATGGAGTGAAAAGTGAGAGTCGATCAGTTTTATAAAGCTCCTTGCTCAGCTTGATAAATAACACCCACCAAAAGGTAGCCTTCAATTGCTCATTTGTGTCTATTCATCAAGTACTTGCTCATGCAACAAATATTTGTTAAGTCCTTCAATGTGCCAGGCCCTTTGCTAGGTGCTGAGTAAAGAGGATAAAATGAAACAGATATAGTCTCTGGTTTCATGAAATGGGTAGCGTATTGAGGAGATAAACATCCTGTATCACATGTGTCAGTCAACCTGCTGTGATGCCTCAGTAACAAATAGCTTCCAGTCCTAGCGACTTACTACAACAAAGCTTTTTCCTGTCCTGTTGTGGCTGGCGGAGAACAAGAGTGATGGCACACAGTGGCTCTAGCAGTTTTCCTCAGAGCACATCTCTTTGCTCAAAGAAGTCACATGGCCAAACTTGATGTCCATGGGATGGGGACGCTTAATCCCCCAAACAGAGAGGAGTATGGTAGAGAGGACAGCAAGTATTTTTGAACAAGCGATATAAATATACCAAAACTTAGAACTGAAAATTTGTGTTGATAATGATAAGAAAAGCTGTGGGGAAAACAACAGAGGGTTGTGATGGCGATCAATGATGGAAAGTGATTTAGACTGATGGTGGGTGTTGTCAGCTCTGGAAAGATTTCCCCTGAGGATGTAACATCTCAGCTCACACCCAAAGGATGAAGAGAAGCTATCCAGGGATGGGAGAAGAGTGTAACAGACAGAGGAGCAGCAGGTGCAGGAGGCGTGGAAGAGCTTGTCAGGCCTGAAATGATGGACAGAGGCAGCACCAAGCAATGTCAAGAGTGGAGGACTGGAACTGGGCATCCTAGGTTTAAATCCTAGATCTATCTTAATGTCTTTCTGTGCCTCAGTTTCCTCATGTGTAGTAATAGGAATAACAGTTCTGACCTTGCAGGGTGGTTGTGAGCATTCAGTGTGCTCGGCTCATGCAGTTGTTATTATTGATGGAAAGGAGACCCAGTGGCTGAGATGTTGTGAGTTAGACAGAGTAAAAGAAACGAGGTTGGAGGGTAGCTGCACCTGCCAGGGCTGTAAAAGACTTGGTAAGATTTTGGATTTTAATCCTGAATATGATGTGTTTTAAACAGGGGGTTACTTAGTTCAATTTATACTTTAGAGAAGCCTCCTATTATATTCTGGAGACAAATATTCTTCTAAACAATTATCTGTTATTGAAACTAAATGGAATCTTAAAGAGATTCTGAGAAAGGATGAACAGAGGAAGGGAACAGAGGGGCGGGGGAAGAAAAGTGAGTTTCAGACCAGGAAAGGTAATTGGGAGAGGGGTGAGGGATGAGAGGAGAGAACTTCCCTCCCCCTCCTCCATCCCTAGTTTGCCCAATGCTAGAGAGAAGGCGATTGTTTTACTAAGTGTGGGGAGAAGACAGAAGGGAGGCAAGGGCTGTTCTTGTCAAGGTCTCAGCAGCTGGTAGCGGGCACAGGGAAAGGCAGTTGACTGAGTGGGCTGAGCTGCAGGCTTGCTCAGAGAGGGGCCCCCTGACCTCTGCAGCAGCGGGTGGAAAGGGGGGCTCACCACTCCTCTGGTGACACCAATATGGAAATGGCTTTCACACATAAGCAGATTCTCATGGAAAGTGGCCCAGTCTTTTGGCTTCCTGTGAACCAGTGCATCCTCACAGACACCTCTGGTCCTCCCTGCCTCCCCCCACCTGGTAGCGTAGGCGCGGCTGGGACACAGGGGTGGAGGGTTGGACAAGGCTCCATGTAGGCTCGTGGTGCTATGCTTTGGGAGAGGTGGCATTGCCTCATCCGCTGGATGACAAAACACTGTTAATGGCACCAATAAAGAAGTGTGAATGTAATTTTCTCCTCCTCGTTCTTTCCCCGGTATTTGGCATATTATTTAACAGATCAACTGGCCCGTCATGATCCCTCCTGAAGCCAAGTCTTTCTTTATTTGTGCTGGAAGATTCCGAAAATGCAGGGTAGCTCAGATATAAGCTCATCAGTCAGAAATAGGCTGTATACATCTGGAGCATATGAACGACACCAAATGAGAAAGTGATTGAGGTCACCGCAAGTTTTGAAAGCTTTTGCAAAGGGCGGTTACAGCCTTTGAAGTACCGGTGCTTTGGGGGAAAGAGCAGCCAGGGAGAAAATGTACAACCTCACTCCTTTCGCCATGTTAAAATATATATGTACGTTGCGTTGGAGGAGATGTAAAGCAGAGAAAATATGTGATCAGAATGAAGGCAATATTTTAGGGCTTCGGAGCGAGCAGATCGGGCTGTGATCACAGCTCCCATGTATTGAGGGAAACCCTGAACCAGGCACTGTTCGGACACTTTGCTGGATTAACTCAATCCTCACAACCAGCACAGGAGGTAGGCAGCATTATCACTCCACTTTATAGGTGACATAACTATAAGTTAGGTGATTTACCCAGGGTCATACAGCTTATAAACCTGGGCAAGCTGGCTTCAATCTGATCATGTGACCATCCCACACAAGGGCCTTCTGACATACAAAATGATGAAGAGGGAGGGGCAACACAGAGGCAGGCACTCACATTTGACTATATCGCCTACCTGCCAGGGGTAGGGAAGATGTGCACACATCATCTTATATAGGCAGGGACATTTTCAGGGGAGTGGGAGGAGGGGGGGAGAGCAAAAAGCCTTATCTTTGCAAAGTAGTACTGGGTGGGGTTTGCAGAGTTAGACTTTTCACCTCACATCATTTCCAGTTATTGCTTTTTTTTCATGGCCATGTTTTACTACTGTGATTAAATATATATTGGGGATTTTTTAAAAGACAGAGCTAATTTTTTTCTTATGCATTCTAAGCCATAAATAACTGGAGGGTTGTTGATTAATTTTCAACAGAAAAAATAACTTGAAAGCTATGTTGATGCATCATTTCCATGTATGCTCATTTAGAAAAAACCAGGATGGAGGTTGCAATTCCCAAAGCAGGGTGTTACGGCTTTGAAGTTTCAGGGTTTCTGTTCATTAATTTCTCAGGGAGCAGGAGAAAGGAGATATTCAAGCGTAAGTTCTCAAAGCTTTAGGATATCTTCCCTCTGCTTTTTCCTACAGTCTGCGTCTAACCCTTTGGCTCCAGTCTTCCCTAGCATAACATTTTTCTTTTTTAAAATTTAAAATTATTTGAAGCTAATTTAGGGGTAAATCTAATGGAAAGAATTATATTTGACAACTTTATGGGTAACATTAAAAATAATGATGCATGTATAATCAAATACCCTGAAAAACAAATCCATCCCGAACCGCTTTCCAAAAATGCCAGGAGAAGTGCTATAAAAGTGGGTTCTGTAAAAACATACTGTCATCCATGTTGCCAAATATGATTTCATTCAGGGCATATGATTTCATGTTGGGTCTCTTTTATCCACATCCTCCTTTTACCTTTGAGATCCGCCCCCTCCTCCTACCTGGGGTCCACTAGATGGAAACCAGAGCAATTAGCCAGCTTAATTTGACAGTTATTTTAAAAATTGGCTCTTAAATTATGAGACTGTTCTGACTATGCCTGTGGTTACTTCACACGGGGATTTCCCCCGAGTGTTTACTTGTCCATGTGAATTTCTGCTGTGAAACTAGTCGTTGCAATGTTGTGTTGGGCCAGAGAATAAGTCAGATTTTTTTGTGTGTGTGAAGAAAATTGCTGCTAGATTTGGATCATTTTGAGCCAGTCTGAGAGTTAAATGCACACATTACCACCTAATTGTTCCAATATGAATACAACTGACAAATTCACCCCCATGTTCCCAAGTAGGAAGAGAGGACAATTGACAGTATCAAATACCACAATAAATTCTTCAAACTAAACACAAAGTTTTTATCCCTGATCTATATGTTAATCCATAGCCATAAATATTGAGCTCCTGTAATATGGCAAACCCAGCTACAGGCACCAGGAATTCAAGAACAAGTAAGACATGGAACTCCCTGCAAGAATCTCCGTGTCTGTGTGCAGCAAGCAGGGGGCATGGGGTGCAGAGGAAGAAGGAAAAGACATCCACAGTCACTCTGCTAGGAGCTTTACACAGATTCTCATTTAATCCCCCCTCATAATCCTGCGAAATGGGTTTTCCCTCCCCATTTTATACATACTCATCAGAAAGTAAATAACTTTCCCAAGAGCACACAACAGGAACAGGATTTGAGCCCATCTCTGCCTGACTCCCAGCCCACTAGCATCGCACTATTTTATGATCCCTCTAGACCAGCGGTTCTCAACCTGTGGGTCGCGACCCCTTTGGGGGTCGAACGACCCTTTCACAGGGGTTGCCTAAGACCATCGGGAAACACATATATAATTACATATTGTTTTCGTGATTAATCACTATGCTTTAATTATGTTCAATTTGTAACAATGAAATTGGAGGTCACCACAACATGAGGAACTGTATTAAAGGGTCGCGGCATTAGGAAGGTTGAGAACCACTGCTCTAGACAGAAAGACTCTTTGTCTTCTACTAATAACAAAACTTTTCAAGCTTATAATCTCATTTGTTTTCATGACATCCTTGTGAGGTTGGCAGGTAAGGTATCATTTCCGTTCTACTTCCCATGAAGTGGGGCCTGGGAGAGGCTGGGCACCGACCTCCAGGCCCTGGGCCGGTCAGGAGGGGAGTGGGGACTCCAATGAGGAACTTATGCTTCTTCATACAAGGTTTTCCTCAACACACAGACCTGGGTGTTGTGCTGAGCATGGATTTGAGTTGCAAGAAGGCAAAAATAAAAGCACACCACCCTGAACTGAGAAATACCCATAGGGAGTAAGAGTTAACAGCATTCTTGTTAGCTAAAAGCTGCTGTTCATAAGTGATACCCTGAATTGCGATGGCATTTCTGTGTGCATTACACATTTATTCAGCTGCAAAGGAGGTGAGGTGGTGGATGACCAGAGGTCAGGGAGAAGGGCTAAGAGCCAAAAAGCACTGGGCTGAGTGCTTTCTGCCCCATATGAATGACTTGACCTCCTTGTTCCTGTGTGTGACCTTGAGCAAGTCCCTTAACTTCCTTATCCAGCTCAGCTAGGAAATGCATTTGTAGCGTGTGTGTGTATCAGGGTGTGGGGGAGATGTCACCAGACATCAAATGCTGTGGCTACAGTGAGCTCCTTGGGGAAAACGTATCGCGGTCTCCTTGCCCCCACCGCAAAGTTTTTCTCGCAGTGTGGTGAAAGGTGCCACTTTTTAATAACATCATTGGAATATCTGCTTCTTGCAAGATACAGTGGGACAGACTGCAGCGTGCCATCTTGTGACATGATAAGAGAAGAGGCTCCTTCCCGCGTGAGCTCGCAAGCAAAGTCCCTTCAGGAAGGAGGGTCTGGTCCTTCGGGGGGTCACGTGAGGAGGCGCAGGCAAGCTGGTGAAGGAGTGGACACAGGAAGTTTGTCGTATTGCAGAACACACGCACAGACCTCTTGCAGCATGAAACGCCTTCACGTTCCATACCTTGGGGTGAGTTTTTATCCTTTCTGTTTGAATTATCCGAGTGGTCATCAGATAGGTCGGGGGCAAGCCTCTGAGCGTGTAGAGCCAGCCATCTCCTCTCCTGGCTCAGAGCGCTGCCACTGCAACTCACACAGAGAGGCAGCCCCAAATGGGGGCAGGCAAGGCCTTTGTTTACTCATCCTCCTTCCCTGGGGGCAGCAGCGGTATCTGACATCCGGGTAGGTAGGTGTGCATTGGTACCCAGGCGATCATGCACCTTTAGAGCCTTGTCCAGCTACTCACACAGCCCGGGGATCAGAGCGGGTTAGGGAGAAAGGAATGGGTCACATGGTCTCTTGGCATCTGTCCCTGACGGTCCCAAAGGAAGTGTGGTATGGGGATGGAGGCAAAGAATATGGAGCCTGAATCAAAAGGCTTGTTTTTTTTCTTTACACTGGAATGCCAAGGTTGGTTTGGCTCAAGTGGCCAGTGGGTAAATGCTCCGTCCTTACTCTCATCCTTCTACAGTGAGGCAGGCTGGGCACAAGAGAGACTTTCCTAATCAAGGAGGAGCACTGTGACATTCAGGAGCACTTCACTTCCTAGGACCCCAGAACTCCTACCCCAGCTCGTAGGCTCTATTTGTAGGAGTTCTGCCTCTGCCACTCTGAGATCCTGGATGATTCACTTGAAGGAAATGCGAAATCAAACTGAAGGATCTCATGCTCTTCAAAGTCACCTTTTCAGAAACCTTCCCCAATCCCCAATATAAACTGGCACACTGTCTCCTTCACTTTTTTTTTTTTTAATCTGAGGATAATTCAAACTGAAGGATCTCATGCTCTTCAAAGTCACCTTTTCAGGAGTCTTCCCCAACCTTCCATATAAAATGGCACACTGTCTCCTTCACTTTTTTTTAAAAATCTGAGGATATGTTTATTTATTTTTATTTTTTTAATATATTTTATTGATTTTTTACAGAGAGGAAGGGAGAGGGATAGAGAGCTAGAAACATCAATGAGAGAGAAACATTGATCAGCTGCCTCCTGCACACCCCCTACTGGGGATGTGCCCGCAACCAAGGCACATGCCCCCAACCGGAATCAAACCTGGGACCCTTGAGTCCGCAGGCCGACGCTCTATTCACTGAGCCAAACCGGTTAGGGCATGTTTATTTATTTTTAGAGCGAGAGGAAGGGAGAGAAAGATAAAAGGACAGAAACCTCAATGTGAGAGAGAAACATCAATCGGTTTTTCCTGCATGTGCCCCATCAGGGATTGAACCCACAACCTAGGTATGTGCCTACACCCAGAATTGAACCCACAACCATTTGGCTACAGGATGATGCTCCAACCAACTGAGCCACCTGACCAGGGCACCTCCTTCACTTTTGATCCCTGTCCCTGCTTTATTTTTCTTCATAGTACCTATCACCACATGAGGGGAGGTGCGCTGTTTGGTTTGGGTGCTGTCTGTTGTTCCCCCGAGAAGATGGGCTCCACTGGAGCAGGAGCTCTGTTCTGTTCACTGCTACCTCCCCAGTGCCTAGAACAGCGTCTGCCACACAGGAGACACGCAGTGAGTGCTTGTTGAATAAATGTATTCAATTGATTTGAAGAATTACATAAACACCTAGAGTAATGGCTCTGCTCTTTATGGATTGGATTGTGAAATGATCGAAACAAAGGTCCTTTCAGCTCTTTGCATTTACCAGTGTCTAATGACTAGAGTTTCTTTTTGCACAGCCTTCAAAACCGACTTCACTTTAAGTTTCCTCACACTCTGGTTTGTCTCAACATGTGCTGTGCCCCATGATACTCACAATCTGACATTTAGATTATTTCTTGCAAATAGTTTGAAGCATCATCACACATCATGGGTGACATGACTTCCCCCAGAGTAGCTGGAATATGGGAGATGAAGACAGAAAATTCTCATTTGATCAGCTCCGTGTCCCCACTCCTTGAGATGCACCATCGTGTGCCCTGGAATTGGTTGTACAAAGATTTACTCCCTCCTTGTATGCACAAGGCCAGCTGAAGACAGGAGTGGTATTCACACATGCCTCCAATGCAAGACACTGCTTCAGGTTAAAGGTTACGCACGCTTTGCCTGAGGAGCTGGAAACAAGAATTTTATTGCCCACAGTGATGTCTCCCCATAATGAATTGGTGGTGTTAATCTGGAGGCTCATTAATGAGACACAAATATAAAATAACTAAAGCTTCTTTACCAGTTACTGTCTCATACCACTTGGACCTAATTATAGTCTTGTTGAAACGAATTGAAAACCTTAGAAAACTAACTAGTCAGATAGTCAATTAAATAGATTACTTTAAGGCACAATGAAAAATGTAATGTGCTTCTTCCCAAAGTTGAATGAATCCACATTTCTTTGTTTTGGTCATTTCTGACACCTCTTCCAAAAACCAGTTTGTACCTCTTCAGATCCAATGGTATATAGAGAATAGTTTCCTCTAAAATAAAACACACATAAAAACAAGTATTATATTTTATATTTCTCCCATTTTTATCTTCCTTTTTCACTCCAACATTGGTTAGACATTGAGGTTTTTAAAAACTTTTTTATTGAAACTAATAGTGAGATTGTAGCATTTGCAGAAATCAACAGACCCTTTTGGACTAACATTTTTTTTATTACCCCCATCTAAATCTCTTACTCTGCAAGCAGGTAGACCATTCTAAAGAGAAAGGCTCATGTCTGGATAAAAAACCAACCAAACAAACAAAACAAAACAAAACAAAAAAAAAAACAAAAAAAACCCCACAAACTATTCTGCCCAGCTGTTGTGGCCCAGTGGTTGAGCATCGACCTATGAACCAGGAAGTCACAGTTCAATTGCTGGACAGGAAACATGCCTGGGTTGCAGGCTCGATCCCCAGTAGGGGGCGTGCAAGAGTCAGCCGAAAAAACCAACCAAACAAACAAAACAAAACAAAACAAAAAAAAAAACAAAAAAAACCCCACAAACTATTCTGCCCAGCTGTTGTGGCCCAGTGGTTGAGCATCGACCTATGAACCAGGAAGTCACAGTTCAATTGCTGGACAGGAAACATGCCTGGGTTGCAGGCTCGATCCCCAGTAGGGGGCGTGCAAGAGTCAGCCGATGAGTCTTTGGTTGCAGACTCGATCCCCAGTAGGGGGCGTGCAGGAGTCAGCCATTGAGTCTTTCTCACCATTGATGTTTCTATCTCTCCCTCTCCCTTCCTCTCTGAAATCAATAAAAAAATTTTTTTTAATCTATCCTAAGAAAATAGTCTATTCAAGTGACTATTAGTCGCCCTTTCAGAGCTAAGCTGTGTGGTACTAACAATACTATTATTAAAAGCTCATGGAATGAAGAAACTATGACCCAGAACAGACTTAATAAGGACACACAAAAAAGAAACAAGAAGTTCTTGCAAATTTCTAGTTCATGGTTGCCTGGTGCTTATGTATAAATACCCACAAGCAAAAATTCTTAAAGCCTCAGTAAGGTTGTAGTAAGGTTTTCAGCTTCCCCATCAGCTTGAATATCTAGGGATCCCACAGAGGGTTGCGGGAGGAGCAGCCACGGAAATAAACAGAAGCCTTTGCTATCACATGGCAAGTAAGTGTCGCATCTCTTGAGCATCCCAGGTATCTGGGGCAGCCCCCTGACAATGGATGAAATGATATCACATCCACCCAGAAAACAACCCAGCAGAAACAGTGAGATGACACATAAACCCACAAGCTCGGCTTATAATGTGAAACAACAATACCTGAGCACACCGCACTTCTGCAGCCACTCTAGAGAAAGGAAGGGAGTAAAATGTGTAAGAAAACCAGAGTTAAATTGCTCACTATTAGCCCCTACAGTGTGCTTCCACCCTATGTGGATATATATATTTGTGGGCACACACACACATATGTCCATGCACGCGCACATGCACACATGCAGGGGGAGAATGTCCCAGTTAAATTTTTTTACTATTATAATGAGGAAGGAGGCCAACAGAAGGAGCTCCCTGGGCTAATTTTCTAGCCAGCAGCCACTGCACTGTTCCCACTAGGAGAGTGAGGAGTGAAAGCGAAGTATAATAAGTAATGACTGGCTCTGCTGGTCAGGAGAAATGATCACTATGCTTGAGAAATCTAAGCATATGCTCATCTAGGGAACATATCAGGGGTGAAGACTGAGGAGAGGGAGGAAAGTAAAACCAGAATGGTGTCGATAGATCTCTAGGACACATTGGTTTAAAAAAAGAGAAAATTTTAAAAACAAGTAACTTCACCAAAAGTTACATATTGCTAAAGCTAAGTTCCCCCAACTTTAAATTGCTTTTGAACTTGTGGCTTTATAAGGCTTTGTAAGGCAAATCCAAGCTATTTTACATTTCTTAAAGGCATCTGCTCCAATCCAGTGTATTTCTTTGTGCCAGCTTCTGTGTCTCAGCATAGCAAAAGATTCAGAATCCTCATCTATGCTCACCTACAGAGATATGTTCTGTGTAGTAGGAAAATAGGAACTAAAAATTTAGGAAAACGCAGGACAAAACATTATCCAGCTCAGGAAAACCAGTTCTGCCCAGGTTTCAAGGCTAAAATCTACTTTGATGTGTCAAAAGCAAATAATTCAACATCAAACCAAGGTGGGCTTGAATGTTCTTAGGATAAAAGGAATGGATGAGCATTGCTTATCTTATATGACTTTCCTAGAAAATGAAGGCAACAAAATCTATAGGTTCAAGGGTTTAAAAATTTTGTTGAACCTAATTGATAGTCTGTGGCCAATCTGTAATCATATGCCTTGCATATGAAGAGACTCAGACAGACCAGTAATATATTCTCCAATAGCCAGAGAAGTCGTAGGGTCTTGGCTTACTCTCCTGCCTGAAACAACTGGAAAAAAAAAACCCTAAGAAAAGTAAATAAGACAACGAGATATTGGACATCAACCAATGAAAGAGAGTGATACTTGAGAGATGGGAAACAAGCAAGGTGAGCCCTATGATTGACCCAATGGAGGATTTAAATATTATAATTCGCCTTAATATAGGAGAAACCCTGATATAAAATAAAAATTCTTTGAAGAGTTATTTTGCATGACAAAAAGTTCCTGCCAACAACCTTATCTAAACATATTAGTTAATTTCAGATTTCTGTTGCTCTCTACTGGGTAAAGTTGCATGAATTTATACTGAAAATACCCTCATACTTAAGTCTCCATGCTAATAAATGTATGGCCGGGGCCCTGTATATTAAATACCAATTTCCTGGGTCACATTATGGCATTCTTAGAAACAAGATCTATCTCTGTTCGAAGCCAATTAGTAACCAGTGTGTCCTATGCTCCCTCTTGCATCATCAAGAGGAACAAAGGCAGGGCAGTTTGTGAGAATGTAGATGTTGTCTCCCTCCCAGCATAGGAATAAAATGTGAATGTTATAGGACTTAGGATAAGCAAAGTCTAAACTTATCACTATCTCGGCAAAAGTTTCATGCACTAAAAATGACTGCATAAAATGTCACCAATATGGAATGGCCTTATCTATAATAATAAAAGTGTAATATGCTAATTAGACCAGACGTCCTTCCGGACAACCTTCCAAAAGACCTTCCAGACAAAGCTGGGGCTGTGAGGAAAGCCCTGGTCCCGGGTGCCAGAAGGAAGCTGGTGCCGGCAGCTGGGGAAAGGATGGCCTACTCTTGCACGAATTTCATGTGTCGAGCCTCTAGTTTAAAATATTGACTATATGGCATATGCTTGAAGTTCTCTTTGATGAGCCAGAAGAGGTGAATTGGAGTACTAATGGAAGGTAGGGCTATTTCCCAACTGGAAAGCACATGCCACACAAATTATGGTACTGTTGCCAGAGAGCAATCATAGTATCCAAATTAAAAGTCAAAAGGAAAATCCTTCAAATAGAAGGATTAATTTGTGGTGGAGGTGACTTTTATATGCAAATCTATATGGTCATGCTTCAGAGTAATTACTACCAAGGATTTACCTATAAAACAATGCCAAATGAATGTCCAGGATAATATAGGGAAGGCCACATTTCACATATCTTAATGCTATTACTTTTGTATGGTGCTTCAGTAATTTCTTTCAGAAATATTTATTAAGTATCCACTATATGGCAAGAACCTGGGATGGAAGAATTCTATATAATAAAAACCTAATATGCTAAGTGTCCGGTCATCTGGTCAGCCATTCAACCAATCAAAGCATAATATGCTAATGATATGCTAAAAGCCACTTAACCACTTGCTATGATGTGCACTGACCACCAGGGGGCAGACAGTCGACTGGTCGACCAGTTGCTATGATGTTCACTGACCACCAGGGGCAGATGCTCTGATCGGTAGGTTAGCTTGCTGTTGGGATCCGGCTGTGATCAGGACTGAGCAAGATGGGTGAGACATGTCCTGGAGCCCTCCTGTGGTCCCTCCCCAGCCCTAATCATGCACTGGTGGGATCCCTTGGCCTGGTCTGTGCCCTCTCGCAATTCGGGACCCCTTGGGGATTTCAGAGAGCTGGTTTCGGCTCGATCCCACAGGCCAGGCCAAGGGATCCCACTGGTGCATGAATTTGTGCACCAGGCCTCTAGTGATTAAATAAAAACACAGGCTCTTGCCCTCAAGGAGTTGTGTTTATTTATTTATTTATTTATTTATTTATTTATTTATTTATTTTCATCCTCACTGGAGAATTTTTTCCCATTGATTTTTAGAGAGAATGGAAGGGAGGGAGGAGGGGGAGAGAGAGAGAAAGAGAAAGAGAGAAGAAACACATTGATTGGTTGCCTCCCATATGTGCCCCACTGAGTCAAACCAGCCAGGGTTTTTGTTTTTGGTGGTTTTTTTGTTGTTGTTTTTTTTTTGTTTTTTGTTTTTTCATTGATTTTTAGAGAGAGTGGAAGGGAGGGGGAGAGACAGAGAGAAAGAAACATCAATGTTAGATAGACACATCAATTGATTGCCTCCCACAGGCATCCTGACCTGGGCCGGGGATTGATCCTGCAACCAAAGTATGTGCCCTTGACGAGAATCAAACCCTTGACCTTTCAGTCCTCTGGGCTGACACTCTAACCACTGAGTAAAACCGGCCAGGGCCCTCATGGAGTTTTTGATCTAGGAAGGGAGACAGGGCAGTTAACAATTTCAATGTAATGTGAATGACACAATGGAATCCATACTCCACTGCAACACTATACGAGCACATGGGAAGGGCAATTAACTTAGTCTGAAAGGATCACAAAAGACATTCTAGAGCAAGCATGTCAAACTCAAAGGCTAACACAGGCCAAGTAAACAAGGTTTAAGTTTATGTGGGCCACAAAAAAACAAAAGCTTTAATTTTCATAGAAACGTAGGGTTATTTCGATAGAGACATGCTGAATACAAAGGGTTGAAATAAATGAG
>NW_005371006.1:75867-89448 GCF_000412655.1 Myotis brandtii | reverse complement strand
TAAGGGAAATGAATGCAACACGATTCTAGTAATCAGTCATTAGTGAATGTTGTAGTTTGTTATTAATAATTATGTATAACAGGATATTGTAAAAATTAAGTTATGAATTTTTTATTAAAACATTTCTTACATACCGTTATATTGGCTGAACTGCAAAAATATTCGTTGTGGGCTGCATGTAGCCTGCGGTCGCGAGTTTGACATGCTTGTTCTAGAGGAAGTGGTGCTGAGACCTAAAGAAGGAAATGGAGTTACCCAGGTAAAGAAGTAACATTTACAAAGGTTGGAGGAGAGAGAATGTATGGGCCTTTAGAGGAAGTGTAAATGTTTTGGAGGGCGTTATTCCCTTTGGGCCTTACCATGATTCTGGGAAGTAGGTCAGGCAAAGTCCTGTACATTCTACTAATGAGGAAACTGAAGCTTAGAGATGGTTACAGAAGTGATAGGTAACAGATCTAGCACTAGAAAACCCAGGGCTCCTCGTATCTAACCTGATGCTCCTGGTCTTCATACTTCACCATGTTCATATTATATTTGTTGACTTGGCCACAGTATTCTAGTAAAGCCAAATTATGTAATAGGAGTATCTCAAGTGACCCAAGAGAGCCTGGAGACAAGGAGTGAGAATAAGGTGGCAACGCTGTTAGAATCCCAAAACTATTTCTAGAGGAAGAGCCAGTAGTCTTCTCATATAAGACCAATAATATCATGGTCGGAAATTCTCTGTAAAAAATCAATAAAACATATTTTTTTAAAAAAGACCAGTAACATCATGTTCAGAAACCTATCCACCATGTCTTCTCTCAACAGACAAGGTGAATGTTTCTTTCAGAAATTTACCATAGAGCCACTCAACCAGCAGCTGGTTACAGCATATTTCTGAGCAGTTCTTCAGTGACTGACTGCCAGTGTTTCCACTGTTCCAAAAGTTTCAAGTCCTTTTAGAAGCTCAGAAAAGTGATGGCTCTTTTGGGTGTTTCTCAGAGGAAACTTAGGTCTTAGATTTGCAGATGTTTCTACTGGTTCAAAACCAAAATTAATACTTACTACAGTTTGCTAGAAGAGAGATTACCAAATTATCTGCACAGGTGATCTGAGAAAAAAAATAACACAAAAAGTCAGACTCCTAAGTTCCACTCCAGACTGACTGAATCTTTGGGAGTTGGTCCCAGGAATATGGATATTCAAAATGGTCTTTAGGAGATTATGATGGTCACTCATAATCTCAAAGGTTGGGAAAACCTCTGAGCTAGAGTAGATTACTGATGAAATTGAGAAGATGTCTCTGATGCTGGTATAGACCAGTGAGATTGTCTCTCTTTCAAGGCCACAGACCCCCAACTCCATCTTAACCCTAGAAAGGCTATAAAAAAAGCGGTGATGGACTGTGTAATCATTTTACTCTAATAGTTAAAAAAACTGATACCTTGGCCAAACTATGGAGAGAGTAATAAGACTAGTGGTTTCCAAGGTTTAGTGGAGAGGGAAGGATGAATAGGTAGAGCTCAGAGGATTTTAGGGCAGTGAAAATACTCTGTATAGTACCACAATGGTGGATACATTCTATGGGTTTATACACTTGTCAAAACCCATAGAAGGTATAACACCAAGAGTGAACTCTAAAGTAAAGTATGGACTTTGAGTGAAAATGATGTGTCAATTTAGGTTCATTGATTATAAAAAAATATATCACTCTGGTGAGGGAGATCGATAATAGGAGATGCTGTGTAAGTGTAGGGACAGGAGGTAGAAACTCCTTGTACCTTCTACTCAATTTTTCTTACACATGAAACTGCTCTAAAAATAGTTTATTAATTTTTTAAAGTGGGAAAAGGACTTGAATAGGCAGTTTTCCAAAGATAAATACACGTCTACCCAGCTCATTAAAAGGTGCTCAAGGAGATATTTGCACACCCATGTTCATAACAGCATTACTCACAATAGCCCAAGGTGGAACCAATGCAAGGGTCTATGAACAGATGAATGAATAAACAAAATGTAGTATATATACTTACTATAGAATATTAGTCAATCTTTAAAAGGAAGGAAAATCTGATCTGACACACGTTGCATCATAAATGAACCTTGAGGACATTATGTTCGTAAAATAAGACAGTCACAAAAAGAAAAACACTCTGAGTCCACTTATGTGAGTTACCAACAGTAGTCAAAAAGGGTGGTTGCAGGGCTTTTGGGTAGGAAGAATGGGGATTTGTTGTTTGATGGGTATAGTTTCAATTTTGCAAGATGAAATGAGGTCTGGAGTTCTGGAGACTGGTTGTGCAATGTGCTTAACACTTCTGAATGGTTAAAAAAAAATAATACAATATATCCCCAGTTAAAAGGTTAGAGACACTTAGACCTATTTAGTAGCTATGTAACTTGTATAAACCACTAATTTCTCTAAAGTTGGGTATTTGTGTGTAAAATGTAGATAATAGCTTCTGAACAGCCAGTCAGCACCTGTCTTACAAAATATCTTACTGATATTTTCATCTCTAGGCCCAGACCTATCCCAAGTGCCAGGCAAACTTTGAGACAAGAACTGCTTTAACAGTTCTCAAATCTTTCGCCCCATTAGTCTGACACCAGTCTGACTCCCCTAGACTCCCCCGCACTGTGATGGCCATTAGACTTGACTTATTCCCTCCTGACCTCCCTTTGGGGGCCAGTCTGTCCATAAATGCCAATCCAGTAGCTGGGGTCTACTGCTGTATTAGTTTTCTATTGCTGCTGTAACAAGTTACCATAAACTCATGGGCTTAAAGAAGCACAAATTTATTCTCTTACAGCTCTGGAGGTCAGCAGTCCGAAATGTCTTATAGGCCTCAAATCCAGAGGTCAGCAGGGCTGTTTGCTTCTGTAGCATGGAATACAAACAGCCAGCAGAAGCTGGAAGAGGCAAGGAATGGATCCTCCCTTAGAATTTCTGGAGGGAGGGAGCATGGACCTCCTGACACCTTGATTCCAGCCCTGTGATATTGATTTTGGACTTCTGATTCCCAGAGCTATGGGAGAGTAAATGTCTGTTATTTTAAGCCACAAAGTTTCTGGTTATTTGTTACAGCAGCCATAGAAAACGAACACAATTTCCAGATGTATAGTTTTGAAGTGTGGCCGTTGATACTTTCCAGTGTGGTCTCTAAAGCAGCATATTGGCATCACTGGAGAGTTTGTCAGAAATGTAGCAGCTCAGGCCCCCTTTCCAGATCTACCGAATCTGAATCCACATTTGAACAGGAGTCTTAGATGCACATTAATGTTTGAGATGCATGCCCTGGAGAAGGGCAGGGCAACCAGACAGGAGGAACCTGGCTACCTGGGAGCCTCTATAGAGCCACCCGGCCCTTGGAGCATGCCCCAGGTCAGACCCTCATGTGTGAGAAATAAGTGCTATATTTTCTTTAGGTCATTCTTAATTTAGATTGCTAAAGTAGCTGAACGAATATCTTAACCAATACATCATCTGTACGCACAAATGACTTGAACAGAGTCCTTAACATTTGAAGGTGTACATAGAAGTCAGGCGAGTCTTTCATCTTACATGTACATGAAAAAATCATATTATTCACCACAAAATGTTGCTGTTTAACCATAACTATCATTTGTTTGGCTGCTCAGAGGAGCTATACTAATTCTTCCCTTGGGGGATGATGGTTAATCATTCCCAGGCTTTACTACTTACTGTGGTCTAACCACAGAAACCACACCTTCAGTCTCATAGCCACAGAAGGTTTTCTTCTTCATACATAATAATAGGTCAACTAAACTTGGAGGCAAGATTTAAAATATTTCACTCATTTGGGTTGGATTAATTAAAGGGAAACGACTTCCATGGACTCTGCAATGCTACCTTTGTCATCAACCAGGTGTCCTTATATGTGTGTGTGTGTGTGTGTGTACTTTTATTCCATTGGTCTACTTTACATCAACATCACACTGTAATTTTTTATAGGGTGGGACAAAAGGAGGGTTACAGTTGTGAGCATGTGAAACACAGAGTTTATTATTGTGTTATTATTTATTGATTATTGTATTATTTTCTATACAAAAACTATAAGCCTACTTTTGCCCCACCCTGCATGTCTTGATACCCTGTGGTGTAAGTCCTCCAATTTTGTACTTCTTTTTCAAGATTATCTTGGCCAAGAGTTGGCAACTATGTCCATTGTGATCAACAACTGATCTACACTAAGAAAAGAGAAAGATGCAAATTTACCATACCTTCGCGATGCCCACCAGCCAATCAGAGTGAGTATGAAAATTAACCCAACAAAGGTGGTGGGTTAATTTGCATATGCAGGTGCCAAGTGGCTGGGGACAGGATGGGATGCAGGCGTTCCACACCGCCCCAGCCGATCCAGGCCTCTGGGCAGCGTGGGAAGGCTGAGAGGTGGCTCTGGCCCTGGGCAGCGTGGGAAGGCAGAAAGGCGGCTCTGGCCGAAGAGAAGGCAGTGCCAGTAGCCAGGGGAAGGAAAGCCCATTCTGCATGAATTTTCGTGTATCGGGCCTCTAGTTTGTAAATAAAACTTTATTGGAAAGCAGTCCTTCCCTCTCACTTTCAAATTGTTTGTGACTACTGTCTGGTTACTATGTCAGTGTTGGCTAGTTGTCATAGGGACTGACTGGCCCACAAAGCCTAAGATAATTGCTATCTTACCCTTTACAAAAAACAAACAAACATTTGCTGACCTCTGGTCTTAATTCTTGATTCATTGCATTTCCATGTAAATTTTAGTAAAAGAACTACAGAGACTGTGTTGCATTGCAATGAATTTTTAGGTTCATTTAGGGGCAATTTGACACTTTTCTTTATTAACTAGTCCAATCCATAAATGTGGTAAATGCCTCCTTTTTAAAAAAAGGTCTTTGATTTCCCCCAGCAGCAAGTTGTACTTTTTCTTTATAAACAGTCTGCATATATTTTGTGTGATATTTTTCTTAGTATTTTATTTGTAACACTACTGTAAATGTATTTTAAAATTTTTTATTGTGTAATATTTTGTTGCTTGTAGATAGAAGTACAGTTGATTTTTTAATATAGATCTTGTCTGTTGAGTATTTTTATCAAAACAGGTGTTGACTTTACCAAGTGCTTTTTCTGCATTTGTTGAGATAATTATATGGTTCTTCTTCCTTATTCAGTCAATGTAGTGAATATATTAGTTAAATTTCCTAATATTAATTCGATCTTCCATTTTTAGAGTAAATCCCAGTTGGTCATGATGTATCACCTTTGCCTATATGGCTGAGTTTTATTTGCTAAAATTTACTTTGGAAATTTTGCTTCTATGCTCATAAGAAATATTGTTCTATAATTTTACTTTCTTCTAATGTCTTTGTCAGATTTTGTTTTTAGAATTACGTTATCCTCATAAAATGAATTAGAAAGTTTTCTTTAATTTACATTCTCTGAAGGAGTTTGGATAAGATTGATATATTTGTATCCTTTAAATATGTTGGAAAAGTCACACAAATGAAGCTATCTGGGCTTTTCTCTTACTTCCTTGAACAGTTTTTCTAGGTGTTTATAATTTTATTTTTCAAAGACCTAACTTTTAGCTTTATAAATTCTCTGCATTGAACATTTATTTTCTATTAATTATCATGTTTTTTATTTTTATTACTTTGTTTCTCTTTCTTTGGGTTTAATTTTTTGTCCTTTTTTTATTTCTTGAGATGGATACTTTAATTATATATTTCTACCTTGTCATGGTTTTACCTATGTCCTACGCCATTTGATATATTATATTTTTAATATTTATTTAATATTATTTGTTAATTGTGATTTCATCTTTGGGTTGGATCTTTGGGTCACTAAAGTATATTTTTCTTCATTTCCAAACTCTGGGAGATTTTATTAGTTATTTTTATGTTACAGACTTCTGGTTAACTCTATTGTGGTGAGAGAGAATGCTCTGATACTAATCTTTTGAAGTTCATGAAACTTGCTTTATGGCTTAGAAAATAATAATTTTGCTAAATGTCACATGGCCATTTGAAAATAATATGCATTTCTATATATGTCAATAGAAGTTGTTGAATTCAAAGTTTTTATGCCTTTACTCTTGCTTTGTCTGCTTGTTCTAATAGATATTGAAATAAGTGTGTTAAACTCTCCCACTAGAATTATAGATATATCTACTTCTCTCTTTAGTCCATTCACTTTGCTTTACTTATTTTGATGCAGAATTATTATGTTTATATTAACCTAAAAATTATATATTTCTGGTAGATAAACCCAATATATCACCTATAAAATGTACAACATTCTCTTTACTTGCTAGCTAAATATTTTTTTAGTAGTTACCCTAGAAATTACAATAGACATTTTTCACTTATCCTCCTGTTTTTTTTTAAATTGCCATGTATTTTTAAAATATATTTTTATTGATTTCAGAGAGAGAGATAGAAACATCAATGATGAGAGAGAATCATTGATTGGCTTCCTCCTGCATGCCCCCTACTGGGGATCGAGCCCGCAACCCAGGCATGTGCCCTTGACTGGAATTGAACCCGGGACCCTTCAGTCTACAGACCCTTCTATCCTCTGAGCCAAACTGGCTAAGGCTGTATTTTAATATTTAAATAACAAACAGTTTAAAACCCACAAGACATTATTTAATACTTTTATACAGCAAATATTCATTTGACCTCCTCATAACCTATACTTGTCATTCCTTTCTGCATTTGTGCTTTCTTTATATTGTTATATATTTTCTTCTACCCAAAGCATTCTAGTAGATTTCTTTCTTTTTGTTTGTTTGTTTTTTCTTTTTTTTAATTTAAATTTTTTATTGTTTAAAGTATTACATGTCTCTTTTCCTCCCATTGACCTCTCCCTAGCCGCTCCCACCCTCAACACATGCCCTGACTCCCCTACTGCCTGTATCCATTGGTTATAATCTTATCCATGCATACAAGTCCTTTGGTTGATCTCTTACCCTCCCCTTCTCACTCAATTGCCTTCCCTCTTAGGTTGGACGTATGTTTGATGCTTCAATGACTCTGGCTCTATTTTTGTTTATTAGTTTATGGTGTTCATTTTATTCCACAAATGGTTAAAGTATTACATATGTCTCTTTTTTCCCCCATTGACCTCTCCCCAGCCGCTCCCACCCTCAACACATGCCCTCACTCCCCTACTGTCTGTATCCATTGGTTATAATCTTATCCATGCATACAAGTCCTTTGGTTGATCTCTTACCCTCCCCTTCCCACTCCACTGCCTTCCCTCTTAGGTTGGACGGTATGTTCGATGCTTCAATGACTCTGGCTCTACTTTTGTTCATTAGTTTATGGAGTTCCTTCTTTTTTTACAGCAGCGTAGTATTCCATTGTGTAGATGTACCACAGTTTTTTAATCCACTCATTTGCTGATGGGCGCTTAGGCTGTTTCCAAATCTTAACTATGGTAAACTATGCTGCTATGAACATAGGGGTGCATATATCCTTTCTGAGTGGTGTTTCCACAGGGGTGCATATATCCTTTCTGATTGGTTTTTCTGTTTTCTTGGGATATATTCCTAGAAGTGGGATTACTGGGTCCAATGGAAGTTCCATTTTTAGTTTTTTGAGGAAACTCCATACTGTTCTCCACAGTGGCTGCACCAGTCTGCACTCCCACCAGCAGTGCAAGAGGGTTCTTTTTCTTCACATCCTTACCAACACTTGTCGTTTATTGATTTGTTAATGATAGCCATTCTGATAGGTGGCACCTCATTGTCAGTTTGATTTGCATCTCTCAGATGATTAGTGACTTTGAGCATGTTTTCATATGTTGCTTGACCTTCTGTATGTCCTCTTTCGAAAAGTGTCTATTTAGGTGCTTTGCCCATTTTTTTATTGTATTGCTATCTTTCTTTTGTTAAGTTGTATGAGTTCCCTGTAAATTTTGGAGATTAAACCCTTATCAGAGATAACATTGGTAAAAATGTTCTCCTATACAGTGGGCTTTCTTGTTTTGTTGATGGTTTATTTTGTTGTGCAGAAGCTTTTTATTTTGATGTAGTCCCATTTGTTTATTTTCTTTTTAGTTTCCATTGTCCTAGGAACTATATTGGTAAAGATATTGCTACGACATATGTCTGATATTTTGCTGCCTATAGAGTCTTCTAAGATTTTTATGGTTTCCCATCTTACATTTAAGTCCTTTAACCATTTTGATTTTATTTTTGTGTATGGTGTAAGTTGGTGATCTAGTTTCATTTTTTTGCATGTATCTGACCAATTTTCCCAGCACCATTTATTGAAGAGATTGTCTTGTCTCCATTGTATGCTCCTCCCTCCTTTGCCAAATATTAATTGAGCATAATGGCTTGGGTCCATCACTGGATTCTCTGTTCTGTCCCATTGGTCTATATGTCTGTTCTTGTGCCAATAGCGGGCAGTTTTGAGAACAGTGGCTTTGTAATATAACTTGATATCTGTTATTGTGATCTCTCCAACTTTGTTCTTCTTTCTCAGGATTGCTGTGGTTATTTGGCGTCTTTGTTTATTCCAGATGAATTTTTGGACAGTTTGTTCTAGGTCTGTGAAATATGCTGTTGGCTTTTTAATAGGGATTGCATTGAATCTATAGATTGCTTTGGGTAGTATGGACATTTTAATGATCTTGATTCTACCAATCCATGAACACGGTATGTTCTTCCATTTGTTTATGTCTTCCTCTATCTTTTTTTTTTTTTTAATATCCTGTAGTTTTCTGAGTACAGGTCTTTTACCTCCTTAGTTGAGTTTAGTAGTATGGACATTTTAATGATGTTGATTCTACCAATCCATGAGCACGGTATATTCTTCCATTTGTTTAGGTCTTCCTCTATCTCTTTTTTTAACATCCTGTAGTTTTCTGAGTACAGGTCTTTTACTTCCTTAGTTAAGTTTATTTCTAAGTATCATATTTTTTTGGTGCAATGTTAAATGGGATTTTTCTTTCTTTGAGTTCTTTTTTATTGGTGTATAAGAAAGCCAGATATTTCTGGGTGTTAATTTTGCATCCTACTACAATGCCAAATTCATTTATTAAATCTATTTGTTTTTTGATGGAATCTTTAGGGCTTTCTAAGTATAATATCATGTCATCTGCGAATAATGACAGTTTTACTTCTTCTAGATTTCTTTTCATAAAGATCTCCTGATGACTAGTAACCTGTTTTTGTCTGGCCATATACTTATTTCTCCTTTATTTCTTAATACATTTTTTAAAAATATATTTTATTTATTTTTTTACAGAGAGGAAGGGAGAGGGATAGAGAATTAGAAAAATCGATGAGAGAGAAACATCGATCAGCTGCCTCCTGCACACCCCCTACTGGGGATGTGCCCACAACCAAGGTACATGCCCTTGACTGGAATCAAACCCAGGACCCCTCAGTCCACAGGCCGATGCTCTATCCACTGAGCCAAACCGGTCAGGGCTTTAATACATATTTTAACTACATTTTTGCTAGGTACAGAATTTTAAGAAGACAGTTATTTTCTTTTATGGCATCAAAGATGTCCTATTGTTTTCTGGCTTCTATTTTTCTATTCATATGTCACTTATGAACCTTCTCATGTGTGTGTATGGAGGGGTATTGTTGTTTTTGTTATTAGCAGTTTTGTTATATGTCTAGGTATAATTTCTTCTATATATCATGTTTTGGTTTGTAGAGTTTTTTGAATCTGTGGCTTGATATTTTTTTAAATCAATTTCATAAAATCTGGCAATTATAAAATTTATTGGGGTGACATTGGTTAATAAGATCATATAGATTTCAGGTATAGATTTCTATGATATAAGATCTGTATATTGCATTGTATGCCCACCATCCAAAATCAAATCTTCTGTCACCATATATTAAGTGGCCATTATTTCTTTTAATTTTGGTTCTGTTCTATATTATCTCTTTTCTTCTATGGGGACTCCAATTAGACAATTGATACATCTTTTCATGAGTCACATGTATCTATCTATATAAAAGCCCAGGGACCCTTACAGTGGAAAGACCAGAACGACTGGTCGCTATGACACACACTGACCACCAGGGGACAGATGCTCAATTCAGGAGCTGCCCCCTGGTGGTCAGTGCGCTCCCACACAGGGAGTGCTGCTCAGCCAGAAGCCAGGCTCACGGCTGCTAGCGAGTGCAGTGGTGGTAGCGGGAGCTTCTCCTGCCTCCATGGCAGCGCTAGGGAGCAGCGAGCCAAACGGTAAGGAGTGAGCAGGCAGGTGGTTAGGAGCAAGGAGTCCCACATTGTGAGAGGGATGTTCGATTGCTGGTTTAGGACGGATCTGGTCCAAGATTGTGAGAGGGTTCAGGCCAGGCTGAGAGCCCCTCTCCCCCGCATGAATTTCATGCATCTGGCCTCTAGTTTTCCTATAATTTTCAACCTTATTTTCTCTTTATTTTAGTTTTTTTTTAATTGACATGTTTTTCACTCATCAATCATTTTTCATCTCTCTTTAATTATATCTTAAATCCATACATTGCTATCTTAATTTCAGTTTTATGTTTTTCAGATAGAAAATATCTGTTTAATTTATTTCTATGGATGCCATTTATCTCCTGAATTTTTAATTTTTTTCTATCCTACAACATATTAGTGATAGTTATTTCAGAATCTTTGTCTAATAACTCCAATATCTGGATATCTTATGGATACTTTTATTTTTCATTTTATTTTGAGTCATTTGTCTTGTTTCCTAATATGTCTTTTTAAAAATTTAAGTCAAGACATTGTTTTTGAAGCATAGAGAAAATTTCAGGCTCTGGATGATTTTATTATCTTCCAAAATTAATGTACATTTGCTTCTGACAGGAAATTTGGCTTGGGGGGAAATATCTTTAATACAGTCAATGATTTGAAGCTAGATTGCAGTCTTTATCAGACTTGCCCTTACTCCTAGGATATAGATCTTAAGGGGTCTGGTGTGTTATACAAAGCCCTATACGTTGGCAGACTCCAAACTTAAAGTTTTGTTTCTTCAGCCCCATAAAACTAGTCTCTTGGCTGCCCCTTATATGTTAAAGAGAAAGGCAATGTTGTTTGTCAGTCTTACCACTTTTCACTTTCATTTTGTTAGGCTTCTTGGTCCCTTAAATCTTGATTGCCTCAGTAGTTCTTGCATATCTTCAAATAGATATTTTATGTGTCTATTCAGCTGTTCTCTGTGAGACATGGCAATCAGCCAGAGCCAGAAGAGAAACAATCATCCTTAAGCTTTCTAGACCTCTACCACACCATTTCCTTTACTGGATTTTCCCCTCCAAACTCAGAATAATTTACTGGAAAATATCCCTTTGATCTCCTGCACAGAAAGAAGTTGTCTTGGTAGGTGGGGAGAGAACCTACCTGCTCAATATTGCCATTGAAGGAATTTTAACTAGTTGTCCTGATATCAGAACCACTTGTCAAATACTCTGCCCCCACCTCCCAAATCACACACACACACACACTTGTGTGTTATCAGGAGTTTCCAAGCCTGGGTGTTTCTAGAATTTTGCAAATCGAATCTGCTTACTTCTCAGAGTTTTCTTCTTCTGCAGGGGCTTTAGGCTGTTGCATCCCTGACTCTGCTAATGCAGTTACCACTTCTACATCAATTTTCGTGTTTACAAAAAATGTGTTGAACTCGCTCATCTTTTTATCTATATCCTTTCCATTCTCTTTGCCCTTGTGGTTTATATCCACTTTTGTTGTCATTTTATTGAGTTTTTGAATAGAAAGGAGATGAGTGAGTGTGATTGATTTGCCATGTCACCTACAAGCCCTCTACATAGCTTTGTATAAAACAACTAGAGGCCTGGTGCACAAAATTTGTGCACTCAGGGAGAGGGCCCTCAGCCCCGCCTGCACGCTCACACAGTCCGGGAGCCCTTGGGGGATGTCCAACTGATAGCTTAAGCTCGCTTCCTACGGGGAGCGGGCCTATACCGACAGTTGGACATCCTTAGCACTGCCATGGAGGCAGAAGAGGCTCCCGCCACTGCCGCTGCACTCACCAGCCATAAGCCCAGCTTCTGGCTGAGTGGAGATCCCCCTGTGTGAGTGCACTGACCACCAGGGGGCAGCTCCTGCATTGAGCAGGATCAGGGTTCCAGATTGCGAGAGAGCACAGGCCAGGACAAGGGACCCCACTGGTGCATGATTGGGGCTAGAGAGGGATGCAGGAGGTTGGCCAGCCAGGGAGGGACCACGGGAGGGCTCCAGGGCATGTCTGGCCCATCTCGTTCAGTCCCGATCAGCAAGACCCCAGCAAGCTACCCACCTACCAGTCAGAGCATCTGCCCCCTAGTGGTCAGTGCACATTATAGCGAGCAGTTGAGTGGCCTTAGCATATCATTATCATATTATGCTTTGATTGGTTGAACGGACGACCAGACAACTGGACACTTAGCATATTATGCTTTTATTATATAGGATGTAACTAGATAGGCATTATCCATGGTAGCACACACAACTGAGCAAGACAGGGTTCTCTTACATTTGGGCCATTGCATGCATTTATTTTAAAAAGAAATTTCCCAGTAGATATTTAAGTTTACAACCCCTGTTGCCGTATAATTAATTAGAAGTAGTCTATTTTCATGTCTCTTCTCTCCTTAAAATATATTTTTTTTCTTTTAAACTCACAGAGGCAGAAAGAGAAGAACTAGGAGAGGGAGAATACTGAATCTGAGACCTGAAAGTCAGAACACAGTTACCTTATACTTAAAAGGTGTTGGAGATCTATAGTTGAAAACTTTCTGTCTGAGGGAAGGGTTCCCAACTTATTGCAATGTTTGGTCAAGATTATGCAAACTCTATTTACTAAGCAGATAGTATGGGTAACATGGAATTTTTACAACACAAAATGTTAAAAATGGAAGGAATATAGAGGTCGGCTAGCTTGAAGTCCTTGTTTTTAGTGTGAATAAACTGGACTCTAAAAAGAGTAAGTGATTTGCCCAGCTAACAATGTGGCACAATAGATGAAAGTGCTGGCCAAGAGTCACACAGACTGGATTTTAGTCAGGGCCCTGCAACTTATTACTCAAAGGCCTTGGGTAAATGATATTCCTTCTCAGAGTACAACATTCTCATTTATAAAATTAGAATAATAATGGTACTTAGAATAGCTGTAAAACTTAAATGAGACAGTATGTTTTAAAATAGTTAATGTATTATTTGGCATATTGTAATAACACCAATAAACATTAGTTATCCTCCTATCCTATCTAATAAAAGAGAAACATGGTAATTAGCGTACGACCGCTATCCTTCCCATTGGCTAATTAGCGAGATATGCAAATTAATCACCAGCCAAGATGGCGGTTAATTTGCATATGTAGGCACGGTTAATTTGCATATGTAGGCACAATGCAGGGAGGCAAAAGGGAAAGCACGGAAGAAGCCCCCTGGCACTGACAGTGATCGGAAACCCAGGGGGGAGCTAAGAGCCGGGGGGCAGGGCAAAGGCGGCCCCCCAGCCATGATCGGAGCACTGGCCAGTGATAGCGGGAAGTAGGGGTGGAGCCAGCGATGGGAGCTGGGGGGGGCGGAGCCCGCCATTGCGGGGCGGTGCAGCTGCGGGTCGCCCCTGCCCTGGCCTAACGCCTC
>NW_005371006.1:48730-74910 GCF_000412655.1 Myotis brandtii | reverse complement strand
GGATGTTCAACTGCAGCTTCGGCCCGCTGGCAAGTGGACATCCCCCAAGGGATGTATCACTGCCAGCTTAGGCACAATCCCCCGGGGAGCAGGCCTAAGCCAGCAGGTGGACATCCCCCGAGGGGTCCCAGACTGTGAGAGGGCACAGGCTGGGCTGAGGGACCCCTGAGTGCACAAATTTTTGTGCACCGGGCCTCTATTCCTATATAATAAAAGCCCAGCAACCAAACAGTGGAACGACCAGTCGACCAGTCGCTATGACGCGCACTGACCACCAGGGGACAGACTCTCAATGCAGGAGCTGCCCCCTGGTGGTCAGTGCACTCCCACAGTGGGAGTGCCGCTGGGCTGACTGGGATGAGCAGTGCTCCCATAGTGGGCCCATCCCATAGGCCACGCCCCCCCCAGTGTATGAATCCGTGCACCGGGCCTCTAGTTATTGATACTTCCAATTGACCAGTAACACAACTAAGAGTCAAGTTAAAATGACTTCTGATTCTTGATTCGAAAATTTTTTCAGTACCATTAGTACTCTGCCCAGGAGGCATCCCTGGGGCATACCAGTATGTCCTGGGTAATCTGGGTCACTTTTTTCACTTTCTGTGTTTCCCTACTCCTGTTTTACAATGATATAATAATGAAGTCAAGCCCTAACCGGTTTGGCTCAGCGGATAGAGCGTCGGCCTGCGGACTCAAGGGTCCCAGGTTCGATTCCAGTCAGGGGCATGTGCCTTGGTTGTGGGCACATCCCTGGTGGGGAGTGTGCAGGAGGCAGCTGATCGATGTTTCTCTCTCATCGATGTTTCTAGCTCTCTATCCCTCTCCCTTCCTCTCTGTAAAAATCAATAAAATATATTTAAAAAAAATAATAATGAAGTCAATGTCTTGTACATAGCAAATACACAGTAGGTTTTCATTGAAATTAATTCTTTTGAGACTTGACAGCATTTTTTTTTGTATGTAGTAATTTTTTTCCTAGCAGAACATGACATGTTTCTATGAAGAAGAAACTAAATGAATTCTACTTAAGAAACTAGGCCCCACGGTCTTATGAAATGATATTGGAAGTATAAATTAGTATAATTTTTTGAAGGGCAATTTTGCAATAGATATTTAATAATTTAAAAATAAGCATAAGTCCAGAAAACTAAGAAAATTAGAAAAAAGATCTCATATAAAATGTTTATTTTAATATTACTTATAATATTTAAAAATTTAAATACACAGCACATTTATATTATTAACAATACTGTGTCAATTAAACATCCTATTATATGTTAACTTTTACTCACATAGGAAAATGTATTACTTAGTTAAAGGAAGTAGGTTACCAAAAAGTATGTACTATATGGTTTCAATTTAGTGAGCTTAATCTCTCTCCCGCTCTCTGATCTAACCTGCTTTACCACTTATGGTATTAACAAGGTAACATTGATTTTAATATTTAAATTATTTTCCTATACTAAATATTACCCAGTTCTCAGAAACTATCTCTCCTCTAAGCTGTCTCCTCCTTAACTATTATCCAATGTTGTTGCCTGTAAAAACACATGACCTGCCTTCTCTAACAAGTGTATGTACTATCTCTCTCACCTATATGCATGTTCCTCAAAGGCAGTTTCCTTGTGATTGTGCCTGCCTTTCCACAATTGTATGTCCAGGACCTAAGACAAAAGGAAATAGAAAATACATATTGAATTAATAAATGAATGCATAAATGAGGGAATGAATCCTTGACCACTGCAGTATGATTTCATTGCTGTTCTAGCAGTATTTTCTAAGGTATGGGGGTAACAAATAGGAAAAGGAGTTTTATTATCCAGTGTTAGGGTCAGTGTTGGTTAACAAATGCCCCCTAAATTACTACAGGCTGTTGCAGAGGCCTTAGTGGTTCTTCAGAATAAACTGTGTTACTCATTCAATGTTTTATTTAGCCTTCAATATTCCTTGTCAAAATTCACTTGGTATATCAGGCATTGCTGCATAACAAACCACTTTAAAACTCAGTAGCTTAAAATAAACAACTATGGCTCTACCTCAGGATTCTGTAGGCTAGTTGGGCAGTTCTTTTCTGAGCCAGCCTCTGCTAGAATTTCTCTTATGTCTGCAGATATGGAGGAAGTGGACCAGCGATGAGCTGGAGGCTGGATGATACAATCACTCACGAGTTCGGGGATTGACAGCCACCACCCTGGGTAACTGGGCAACCAAATGTCTCACATCATCCAGCAGGCCAGCCAAGAATTCCTCATGTGGCAGCAAAGATCCAAAATCAGCAAGAGAGGTAAAACCCCAGTGAGTGAGCTGTTTTCAAGACCACTTGTGTGACACTTGCTATTTCATCATTGGCCAAAACAATCCACACAGTGAAACTCAGAGGCAGTGTGAGGGGTTACCCAACAGTTTAGATAGATCTAAGAACAAATTAAAAGCCATTGCTTAATAGTTAACAACACCCTTTTCTTCGGTCTTAACAATTTCATGTTCCTTCCACATACAAAACACACTCCATCTCAAAACCCCTCAAAGTCTCATCTAATCATGGCAATTGGCTCTAAGTCCAGTATCTTGTGATCTACAATCTTGTCTTCTTGGATGAAGCTCCTCTTGATCCAGAGACCTCTGAACTAACAGGACAAGTTACTTGCCTCACCCGACATACAACGGTGCCACAGTGATAGACTATCTGTACTCATCATCACTCTTTGTAAAAGGAGAGAATGGGAAGCACAGAGTAGTCTCATATCCATAATAATTCTAAACCCCACCAGGCACCTGTGGCTCAGGGCCTGTACTCCAGGGGCCAGGAATATTCCTTGATTAAGTCCTGGTTCTGCTTCCTGGGTGTGGCTTGCAAGTCCATTGTTTCTGTGGGGGCTAAAAAAAATACGTTTTTTTCCCCGAAGCTTTCTTCTAACTAGGCCAACAATTCAAGCAACATACAGCAGATTAACAGGAGAAAATAAAATTTTAATATGTGTGTGGGGAATTCACATAAGCATGAAAATTCTAAAGACAGTGGGGGTAAAATTGAGAGTATGTGGCATTTTGGATAAAGGAGAAAAGGGAAAAAGGGGAAAAGGGAGTCTTAGACTTCAAAAGTGAAAATGAGCAATTTACAGGTAGTTGAGGAAGAGCTGAACTCACATGGTAGGCAAATTTTTGCTTTAATGGAACACAGTGGGTAATGTAGCTACCAGGCCCCTGCCTGGAGCTTTCCTATCTATCATACTTAATTCAAATTAAGCTAAAGTGAATATGCTAATTTTCTCTTCTTTATTTAAAACACTAGAGGCCCGGTGCACAAAAATTTGTGCCCTCGGTGTGGGGGGGGGGTCCCTCAGCCCAGCCTGTGCCCTCTCGCAGTCTGGGACCCCTCGGGGGATGACCACCTGCTGGCTTGGGCCTGCTCCCTGGGGGATTGGGCCTAAGATGGCAATCAGACATCCCTCTGGCAGCCCAGCAGCCCTTGGGGGATGTCCACTTGCCAGTGGGGAGCAGACCTAAGCTGCAGTCAGACATCCTTAGCGCTGCTGAAGAGGCAGGAGAGGTTCCCACCACCACCGCTGTACTGACAGCCATCAGCCTGGCTTGTGGCTGAGCAGAGCTCCTCCATGTGGGAGCTCACTGACCACCAGAGGGCAGCTCCTGCATTGAGCATCTGTCCCCTGGTGGTCAGTGTGTGTCATAGTGACCAGTCATTCCCAGTCTTTCTGCTGTTAGGGTCAGTTTGCATATTACCCTTTTACTATATAGGTTAGAGGCCTGGTGCACGGGTGGGGGCTGGCTGGTTTGCCTTGAAGGGTGTCCCGGATCGGGGCGGGGGTCCCGCTTGGGTGCCTGGCCAGCCTGAGTGAGGAGCTGATGGCTGTGTGCAGCTGGTCACACCCCCTGATGCTCTGATGGGTCCCCACTGGGGTGCCTGGCCAGCCTGGATGAGGGGCTGATGGCTGTTTTCAGGCTGGCCACACCCCCTTTAGGGTGGGGGTCCCCACTGGGGTGCCTGGCCAGCCTGGGTGAGGGGCTGAGGGCCGTTTTCAGGCTGGCGGGTGACTGAAGCTCCCAGCCTCTCCTTTTTTTTATTTTTTTATTCTGGGATTTACTTACCTTCTATAATTGAAACATTGTTGCCGTTACTGGCGCTCCTGGCTCTGAGGAGACATCCCCACAGCCAGCTGAAAGCAGGTATCTGGGGTTTGTTTAGCTTCTATAATTGAAACTTTGTTGCTTTTGGAGCTGTTGCTTTCGGAGCTCAGAGCCGGGCCGTGGCAGGCGGGGAACCTTGGCTTCCTCCATCACTGGAGCAAGCAAGCCTCCTGCTTGCTTCAGCTGCATGGCTGCCGGCCGCCATCTTTGTTGGCAGTTAATTTGTATATTGCCCTGATTAGCCAATGGGAAGTGTAGCGGAGGTATGGTTAATTACCCTTTTGTCTTTTATTAGATAGGATATTTTTATTGATTTCAGAGAGGAGGGGGGAAAGAGAGATAGAAACAATAATGATGAGAGAGAATCGTTGGTTGGCGGTCTCCTGCATGCTCCCTACTGGGGATTGAGCCCACAACCCGGGCATGTGCCCTTGACCAGAATCAAACCCAGGACCCTTCAGTCCACAGGCCAATACTCTATCCACTGAGCCAAGCCAGCTAGGGCTAAGGTTCCCTTCTTGAAGCAGGTTTTCCCATCTCAGTCTCTTAAGTAAAAAAAGGGAAGGGTCAAAGGTTCTTTGCAAGTTTTTTGGTTTTTAATAACCAGCAAGTTTTCTCACCCACTGATTCTTCACTCTTAGTTATTGCTTCTCCTGCAAAAAGAATTTTAAGATCTGCTTCATTGATGCCTCAAAGTAGATACACACACATACATCCCCCAACACACATGCACACATGCATACACACACTGTAATAATATTAAAATATTAAAATATTAGAATAAATAATTTTATATTTATTATGCACTCATTCATTCATTCATCCCACAAATATTTGCTTAGAGCTCACTCTATGCCAGGCACTGCTTGTATTTGATCAGATCAATGTGCCAAAGACACACAAATTACAGAGCTTTGCTGTTTAATGATGATTGCAAATGTGGCTCCTAAGACAGACGTCTCTGGTATCACAGCCCTAGTTAGTTCTTTCCCAACACATCTGTTTGCAGCTGTGCACTTATTCAGGACAGTCATTGGCTTCAGACTCCGAAAGGACACACGTCAGATGGGGTGAGTGAAGTTCTCACTGGATTTAAAAGAGCTTCCGTTGATACCTGCTGAGAAGATTTACCTTGCCCGCTCAGGCTGCTGTGCTATAAATCTCTAGTCTGTAGCCAATTGCAAATTTCCTGGGCATTTAAATTTGCTGTCCACTTCTGGAGAATAATTACAGCTATTTAATTGTATTCATAATTTAGCATATACCTGAAAAATATGCTGTGAAATATCAGAGGCATCCTTTAATACTGGTGTTCCATTTATAAACTGTCACATTTATAAAGTATCTTTAATCTTCTAGGGTCTGCTAGAATTTTTTATTACAGTCTGCTTTGTGCTTTAAATATTAAAGATTCGGCAATACTTCAAAAGGTGATAATGCCTGATGCTCTGATGGAGCTTAAACCTCACCAGCTAAATATATTGAGGAATGTTCAGCGGCCTTGGCTTAATTAAACATGCATGTATCTTTTCAAATGCAATATTTTTCTGCTGGTTAGGTTTCTGACAAACCTTCAAACAGGTCCAGGTGGAATAAAGCATGTAAACAGCCCCATGAATGAAGCTGAAAGCACTCAAATTAGCACTTTCCCTCAATTAATATGCAAACCTTGGAATCTCAGCAATTGATAATGTCATTGAATACTATTTTCAGCTTAACAATGTATCTCTGTCATTTCATTTTTCTAAATCATGTCCAGTTTTATTATGTGAAAAGACATTGGTGACAGCTTCTTAGCCAATGAGATGGTATTTGTTCCCAGTAACTTACTCATCTCTCTGGAACATGGCATACATTATAAGACAGTGGCAGGCTTAAATGTACCATTTGTTTTCATTACATAGCACTTAAAAGGCACCCTTTTTCTAATTCAGCGTGCCAGAGTTCTCATAAGCCCTGAGACCAAATTACCTATGGCTGTGAATACTTGAAAATTACTTCCACAGCTTTCACAATTTTTTAAAAAAATGCATTAGTGCAAAATTTGTCTATTTTATTTTGAAAAGAAATCTCTATTTGGCATTTGCCATACTTTGGATTTCTCTGAAGAACCTGTTTCAAAGAAACTGTATTTTGTTTTTGAACATATACATTTACTTTTTTGTCACAAGAAATGAAATGTTAAGCTCAGGTTTTCAACCCAAAACTCCCAGATACCTTTTCACACAGCCATAGAATATTGCCTAATATTGAAATCTCCAAATAAACACTACTTTGAATAGCTGCTCATCTATTTGGAAAAATGACTTACTAAAGCTACCCAAATAGAGATTGGCAGTAGTTTGAAAAGGGAACAAGATGTTTTACAGATGAGCAGAAAAGACTGGCTTTGAACTATTCAACCTGCTGTAGAATCAACATGTAACAATTGCTGGACTGGAAAACAATATATTATAAAAATATTTGTGGAGGTTTCCAATAACAGCTCAATTATTATGCTGTAATAGGTAAGCTTGTGCAAAAAAAATTTTTTTTTTAGTAAAAAAAGGTCTGTGAGATCCGAGGCAGTATTAGAGCAGTTTTCTAGGTGAGGCAGTGCTAGTGGAATATGACAGGTGAGGTATTGTTATTATAATACCTAAGGCAAAGCAGCAACCTCACAAAATGATAGACAAATCTGAATTAATGATGTGATCAGCCAGGTGGCATTTGAATACAATCTTCCTGTATCGCGGAAAAGGCTGCGTGCATATTATACAGTGAGGGAGCCGTGTGGACAGCTGTAGACAGAAGACTCAGTGGGAGGAAAGATTTCAGAAGATATCTGTGCTTTGCTGGGGAAGAAGTACACTTGGAAAGTGGATTTGTAAACAAATTAAAAGCCCAATTTATTTTCCTAAAGCAGCCTTCAGTGGGTGTTGACAATAAGCACTTAACCTTGGCAATTGGAGGCCTTTGAAACAAATAATCAGGGGGGAACGGGGAATGTGGAGCACATTTGAATTTTGCCTCCTGTTTTGATCACCCTTAGTTAGTGCTTCTTATCCTGGATCTGCGAGCCAAGTAGCCATTTTAGATCCCCGGATGGGAAAATTGCCTTCCCTGAGGATTCCAGCCATCGTTTGCTGTCTTAATCTATGACCACCACCTCTAATTAAAAGCCTTAAATAGTATCCAGGCCCTAATAGCACAAAAGAGAGCACAGCCTCCTCCTGAAAGGGTGCATTTTATTAAGCGACAGAAACTCTTAGAAATTTGAGCCTGCAGAAACTGCCTGCGTGATCTTTAATGGATTTTTAAAGATGACAAGAAAGGAAATGGGAAGGTAAAGCAATGGAAGGCAGAAATTCCCTGAAGGAGCATTCTGAAGTAAATCAGTGCAACTGAAAAAGTGAACTCCCAGGGCCTGGGGATATCTCCCAGGTTTTTCAGCTGGACACTTACGGCCTGTTGGGTCCCTGAACACCTCTGCTCTGGGCGGGCTTTGACAGAGCAAGTCACAGAAAGATGAACGACAGCACCTGAAGTGCTGTTTGCGGGGCAGAAAATTGCTCCCTTTGCACGCTGGGCTGCCTTTGCTCTCTGTCACGTGACTTCTTTCAGTCTCCCATATAACAGTGCCATTTATGCATGTTAACTTGTCGAGCAGTAATAGTGTTCATTGCTCCTTTTCCCTGCTGCTCGGGCAATTAAAAACAAAGGAAGCAAATGAGGTCAGCTCTCATAGAATCTGAGTCTATAGGTGACAGACACCCCGAGACCAAATAGATGCTGCTGCTCTGGGAGTAAACCTTGAGCAGGAAAACATCCCTGCTTCCCAGGGCTTTGATTTAGATATTTATTTTTTTCAGGTGAGAAGCTGATTTCAGGTGTGTATTTTTAAGTCAACCTAAATAAGGCACATCTTTTAAGCAGTTTGGTAATGCTGCTAATACAATTATGTGTCCCATATGGAAAAAAGGACATAAACCAGAGATTCTTCTCTTTTAATCTTCTAGCACAAAGACCAACATTTCACCACACAGTATAATTTTATCTCCAGAAGCTCTTAAAATAGCTCTGTGGATGTTGCACAATTACAATAAGTGTTTTGAAATGTTCCATACACAGGTATACAAGGATACCTCATCCTGTTTTCTGATCCAAGCCTTGTGATCACAGTGAATTTGAAAGCTAATGAGAAGAACCATCTTGCTTCCCTTTGGTGTGATTTAAATAACACATTGGTTCTTATTCCATGTCCCTCGCTTCTGCGGTGCATATCCTATACATCTTGGCATGTAAGACAATCCCTTAAGGAGAGAAACAGCTCTCAAAATCAGAGGTGACTTACACGATGCCCTGGCTTTACTGCTGTAGCTTGGCTACTATCCCTGAAGCTGGCAATAGCCCCGGAGCCCTTCCCACCCTTGAGGCCTCCTTGCTGTGCTGTAAAAGGCTCCGGGGAGGGGTTAGTGTGGAGAGAGGTGGCCAGCACATGTTGTCCTCCATCAGTCACCGCAGGGGATGCAGCAGGGAAGACTGCAGGTTGTCCTAATTACTTATATTTTCTTCATAGATCTCACATTTGAAGACATGGATCCTAAATTTGAAGATACAAATAGCACCTACTATAAATTTGACTCTAATTGCACAAATATCTCCAAAACCCTCTGGAATATATGATCATCAGGCCTCTTTTGAGCAGAATATCACACAGGACCACTAAGGGGCCCGACATCACTCACCTGGAGAACTTTCAAAAACATATACTCATGTCTGTGTCCTGTGGCCAGAAATTCCCAGATGATCTCACATTGGGCTCCAGTTTGGTATTTGCTAAAAGCTCCACCTACAGGCGGGTCTAACATGCAACCAGAAGTGAGAACTATTACTGAGACTAAAGCACGGTTGCATAGAGATGAGCCCCTAAAGGTATGTCAGTCACACTGTGGGAGCCTTGAATAGCATGCTAATGACCTTGGAATCAATTCTGTAATAAGAAAGGATCCTCAAAAAGTCATGTAATCCCTGGCTGGTGTGGTTCAGTTGGTTGAGCATTGTCCCATGTAGCAAGAGGTCACCAATTCAATTCCTGATCAGGGCACATGCTTGGGTTGTGGGCTCTATCTGCAGTAGGGTGTGTACAGGAGGCAGCCGATTAATGTTTCTCTCTCTCCCTCTCCTTTTAAAAACATATATTTTTTAAAGTCATTTAAGAATACACAGGGGACATGATCAGATCTGTCTTAGAAAGGACTCTGGTGGCAGGATGGAGGGTAAATTGGAGGAAGAAGTGGTCATAGGCAGGGGAACTTGGAGGGTATTTGAAACATCCCTAGTGAGAGATAATTAAGCCTGAACAGAGGCTGTGGCAACATAGCTAAGAGGCCAGAACTGTTTTGAGAAACATTGGTAGGTGAAACATGCAGCACAGGGTGATCCTGAGTGCAGGTTTGAGAGACAAGGAACCAAAATTGATACAAGGTCTCTAATGTGAGTGGTTGGCTGAGAGAAAGACGCTGTTAACTGAAAACGGGGATTCTCATCAAGCTTGTGCTTGGGAATGTCATAGAAAATATTAAAGCTCTAAAGAGAAGGGCTGGGTTAAATAATCTGTAAGAACTCGTTCAAGTTTGAAATTCTATGGCTCTGTTGCATAAGTTATTAACTCATTAAAGATATGGTTTGTATTCTCCACAGTGCATTTTGTAGGGGCTCTGACATATCTGATGGAAGAAATATACAATTAAAAGGACACTTCTAACAGGCTTCCCAGCATGCAATACTGTTGAAGTTTCCATCTCACTGTCCTACTTAAACTTATTTCACATCGATCTGAACAATGTCCATATTTCTATGTAGTACTATTGCTTTTATAATCCAATGCACAAACCTGACTGAGCTCCTTTTCCCCATCTATAAAATTGAGCTGTTAATAAAAACAATAATAATACCTTTTTTATAGGATAATGTGAGTGCATTGTCATCACCCAAAGGGCATGAAGGTGAGGAGACACCTGAGAGCCACACTTCACCCACACTACCACGGATGATGTGGGCACGGCCACACAGAAATTCCAGTCGGTCCTGGGTAGCCAGATAAGCTCAGATGTTTGGTATTTGCTGCTCTGAATGTACTGTCAGTAACACAGTGGGCCAAGTTAATATTAGCTCGCACTGGGTATATGAGGGTATTTTGCTGCTGTTTGGAGAAATGACCAGTTTACTTGGTTATATTGACAGGTCTAGTGTAAAATTCGCTGGCATTAAAGGTCAAAAAGACCCAGTTTTCCTCCGGTTGCTTCTACCCAAAAGAGAATAAATCTGGGAGCTGATTCACTTCTCTGACAATAATTTATGAATCATGCATTGACTGTGTTTGAATTGAGAAAGGCTTTCATATCCTTTCCATTAGCTCAGATTAAGTTTTCATATAGATGCTGGGAAGCATGCTAGCAATATCCTTAGCTCATTTTTATGAAAATTTTATCAGTGCTTTTTTCTGTACTACACTCCAATTGGGATGTCTCAGAATCTAAAGCTCAGCTTTGAACATGAACTTCTCTCAACCTGGCTGGCTGCTGCTCTAAAGGTTTCAATATTTTATGGGCTCTGGCTAACTCAGCCGTGAGATTCAAGCTGCAGAGATTTAACTCTAATGTAAAATCATGAACGGATGAAAACTGGGATGTCATAAGTAATACATCTACAAGAGCAGGATGCAGTTACCATTTTTAAAAGGGCTTTAAAAAGAAAACAACATTCTCTGTTCTGTCTTTATGCCGCAAAATGAAAAGCCCCTGAGCTATTGTACTAACGCAAGGCCATCTTTTCTAGCCTGCTTTTCTTCAATCGCCGCTTAATTGTTGTGGTGGGCTGGGTGTTTCCCTCTTAGAGCACCCCTACCCCATCCACATGAAAGCCCCTAATGTCTGCATTCCAGAGAAATGGGCACCGCGTGGTCAGATGTGTATAGGCCAAATCCATTTCTTAGCATCTCCCTCTTTTTGTCTCAAAACTGATTTAAAACATTTGGAAAATCTGTCTATTCAGCTGAAGTGTCCTACTGCATTCTTTCCTAGAAGCAGTGGGGTCACATGCGATCCATCTGATGGACTTTTCTGCCTCAATCTATAGCCATTTCCCTCGAGCCCCGCAAAGCCTGCAAAGCGGAGGAGCCCCGTAATGGCTCCAATAACAATGTGTTCTTTGTGCGAAAGAATCCAAGGGGAAGAGCTGGGGTACACTGGTCAGTGACCAAAACCCAGCATTTTTGCACTATTTATTTCTTCATTATGGACTCTGCCATTAAACACATGTTTTAAACAATAAATATCAGTTTCCATAAAACAGCCTGAGCATAAAAAGAACAAACACAGAAATTTTTATTTTTAAAAAGACTGTGGTCATTGTTGCTAACTATTAACCTGCTTCAAATAAGATGGCTGATGGCAGGACTGCATTGCATGCGTCTGAACTTGTAAAGGGAGAGAGGGTTCTAAATAGAGCTTAATTCACCTGCTCAAAAATGTCACATGATATATGCCTTGAAATAAAACCATCTTTATCTAATAGTTCCAAAAATATCACAAAATCAACATCCCATTAAAGAACTCCAAAATCGCAGGTTGGAAGAGACCAAAGAGAGGAGGGGATGTGCCCCTCTCCTTCGGGGCTCTGGATCTGCAGCCACCCAAGGCCAAAAGGCCTCTAGGCTGTCTTAAGAGCTTCAGGGACCCGTGATCTCTCTGAGGAGCCCTCCCCCTGTTTCATCATTTTTGAAAGTTGCTTTCCTGCCCTTGTATTCAAGAGACGTCTCTCCTGTTTTAATTGAAGCCCAGTTCCTCCTGTTTAAACCACACGCATCACGGGAAGCGATTCTCTCACAGACCTCTTATAGCCTTGAAGAGAGTAATGAAGTTTCCCCTTTGATCTTATCTGCTGTAGGATAACCCCAGTTTCTTCAACATAGAAATGGAAAGGGCACTTCTCATCCATGTAATCACCAGTATTAATATTAAATGTTCCAGAGAGATCTGACTTCAAATGATACTGTAATACTTAAATATTAAAATAGGGAGGGTTTTTTGCCCTACTAAGCTAGAGATATTTAAGTATATATGTATATGTATATGTATACAGTAGTCCTCCCCCTATCCATAATTTCACTTTAAGCAGTTTCAGTTACCCATGGTCAATTGCAGTCCAAAAATATTAAATGAAAAATTCCAGAAACAACAAGTCATACGTTTTAAATTGCACACCACTCTAAGTAGCATGATGAAGTCTCCCACCATCCCACTCTGTCCTGCCCAAGACATGAATCATCCCTTGGTCCTGCATAGGCCCACAGCCTTAAGTGTTAATCACTTAGTAGTCCACACGATTATCAGATCGACAGTTGTGGTATCGCAGTGCTTGTGATCAAGTAACCCTTATTTTTCTTAATAATGTCCCCAAAGCACAAGAGTGGTGATTTTGGCAATTCGAATATGCCAAAGAGAAGCCATAAAACGCTTCTTTTAAATGAAAAGGTGAAAATTCTTGACCTAATAGGAAAAGAAAAAAACCATATGCTGAGGTAGCTAAGATCTACGGTAAGAATGAATCTTCTATCTGTGAAACTGTGAAGAAGAAAAAGGAAATTCATAATAGTTTTGTTGTCCCACCTCAAACTGCAAGTTAAAGCCACAGTCATGATAAGTCCTTAGTTTTAAGAAGGAAAAGGCATTAAACTTTTGGGTGAAAGACATGAAGAGAAAATGTGGTCTGATTGATGGCAATGTGTTACACCAGAAAGCACCTGACATGAGTGACACCAAGCACTTATGGCATGTAAGAGAAGGTTAAAGATTCAGGAATAGACTTGGACTGAAAAATATAAAAATTACTGGAGAGAGAGAGATAACATATTCACACAACTTTTAAAAAAATAATATATATATATTTTATTGATTTCATAGAGAGAGGAACTAAGAGAGAGAGAGAGAGAGAGAGAGAGAGAGAGAGAGAGACATCAATGATGAGAATCATTGACTGGTTGCCTCCTGCATGCCCTGACTGGGGATGGAGCCCACAACCCAGGCATGCGCCCTGACCGGGAATTGAACCATGACCTCCTGATTCATAGGTTGCAGCTCAACCACTGAGCCATGCTAGCCGGGCCACATAACTTTTACTACAATACTAGAGACCCAGTGTATGAAATTCTTGCACGGTGGTCAGGGCCAATTGGTGCCATCCAGCTGTTGACTGGGGCCTTCCTTCCTGCTGCCTGCCAGGGCCTCCCTTCCCCGGCTGCTGGCTGCTGGCCCAGGCCTTCCTTTGTTCCACACTGCCCCCTGGTAATCAGCACACGTTATAGGGAGTGGTGGGTCTCCTGGTCGAACTCCCATGGGGACAATTTGTATATTAGGCTTTTACATATATAGATAATGATATAATTGTTCTATTTTATTATTTTGTTTTTAATCTCTTGCTGTGCCTAATTTATCTTTCAGCAAACATTTATTGAGTAAATACTATGTCATTTGCTACACCAGATGTTCAGTCTACAAAGATGAATAAGGCCTAGTCTCTGCCCTGGTGGAACCAATGGTCTAGCGGGGTAGAGAGACTAAAATATAACTTGCAGCCTGACTGAGAAGAAAGTGCTAATAAATTTTGATCTTATCATTTGGGCATAGAGAATCCTCAGAAGTTTTTAAGTCAAGTTGTGACATAAATCTGACTTGCTTATAGAAGTGCTTTGATAAAAATGTAAAAATGGAGTGGTAGCCAAGAGACTATTATGGAACTGGGAATTAGTCAAGGAAGAAATTATGCCAGTCTGAACCAGGTCAATGGGGATACTGATACATTTTTGGATGTTGACCTGACAAGTCTTCCTAACCAGCTTGGGAAGGAGTGTGTTCAATGTGGGAATTAGAGAAGAAAAGGTCATGGTTGACTTTAAAGATTTTAACCTGAATGATCAGTGGATGATGACACCATCCACCAAGATAGGGATATAGAAGGAAGATCCTTAAGTTGTTTTTGAAGTTTAATGTTTCTAAAGGGCATTATGTCAATGTTTTTAGAAGCAATTAGGAGTGTGGGTATAGAACTCATCAGAGAGGTGCTGGTGGTGATTCTGTCATACAAACATGAATTCAATCATCAGGAGAGTTCTGGTTAACATGGATGTGGGCTGGTTTTGTCTTCCTTTTTGAGTGAGAAAGGAAGCCAACCACTCAGATTCTTGCAACCCCTTCAGATTCTCCCTGCTCCTATCCTAACATACTGGTGTAACCTGGTGTGGTTTTATCATTGTTTACTTAATTGTCTGCAAGCTTCTGTTGGTCATACACTATATGTAATACATTTGCTGAATGGATTAATAGTTGCATGAAATAAGGAAATGGGAATCATGAATAGATTATATAGTCTGTTTTTACAAGAGTTGTTAACTACATAAGTAGCCAGCATTGGGAGTGTAGCCTGCAGTCACGCTCTCATAGCAGTGATAACAGTCAACTCTCTCCACAGAGTTCCTTCTCTACTATATTAAGGCTCCAGCCTTGACTCTTGGCCAACCCCTCTTTCAAATTCCTCCCTAACCAAGCCAATGTATTGGTCAGGCCAGCATCTTATCACACCTGTTTTACTACAGCAATCCCAGTGTATCTCTTCCAGGTTTGCACCCCTAAGTCATTGTCCACATTTCAGCCAGTACAGTATTTATACACTGTAAATCTGATCATATAAGTCCTTGTTCAAAACATTTCAATGGTTCATGTTGTAATCCCAGTAAAAGCCAAACTCTTTAGATTTATAGTAAGGCCTGTTCTCCAAATCCTTTTGCTGATCTGCACAGCCTTAACTCTCTTACCACCTTGCTTTCTTCTGCCTTCCACCATACTTGCACCCTCTTGTCACTTTAAAGTACATCTGTCCCCAGTTGCCTTCTCTTTTCTAGCCTCGGGACTTTTGCACATGCTATTCCCACAGTCTTGAGCCCTGTGCCTTTTCTCTTGCCCATCAACCTGACTAACCCCTGTTAGCCTTTGAGTCTCTGCTTGGTTCCGCCCCTGCCTGCAGAAAGCCTGCCCTGAGACTCCAACTCTTGGGTTCATGCTCCTCATGTGTCAGCCAATGGCACTCTGCTTCCCTCCTGGCAGCACTAGCACATTGCACTGCTTCAGCCCATGGACCTTTCCTGCCCAGTGAATCATAAGCTCTTATTCTCTATTGTCTCCCAGCATCTAACCCAGTGCCTGTCTCATAATAAGCCTTCTGCAAATATCTGATGGATGAACAAATGTCCTGCAGGAATGGGGAAAGCATGAGCATGGCGTCAGGCAGAATAGTCTTCATGCTTCCTCTATATCCTGTCTGGGTTGAGTCTGCAAATGAGGTCAATGTTTAACCAATTGGTCCACTAAGTGCTGTTAAACTATAGCTTCTCATGCAGAGTCAGAGATGAAAGAAAACTGAAGTTGGAATTTTCCTCAGAAAAAGAGCAAGCACTGATATTTCAAAGAGAAGATGCTTAGATGAAACGTACACATCTCCTGCTTGTACTGGCAGGTGGGATGTTATTAGCATCCCTGATAAGCAGAGATGGAGCCCAAGGCATTTCCTTTCCTCTCCCTCCCTCCTCCCTCTTCCCCCCTCCTTCTTCTCCCTCCCTCCCCTCTTCTTGTTCTCCTCTAGGTCTCCTCTCTTTCCTTCTCTTTCCTCCCTCCTTGCCCAAGCAACAATCTTAAGAAAAGGAAAGTGCAATTACACAGTGCCTGTTTAAAATTTAAGAGGACAAGAATGAGTTGAGGGGTTTTTTTCTTCTTCTTGCAGGAAACAAATTAGCCCACAGTAGACTTGTGCCTGCAAGCAGCCCATTTAATTTGATTGTTTCCTATGCCTTGAGGCCAGCTTCTTCCCACTAATTCTGCCAGCATCTTTCCATATCAGAGCTTATCTCCTCCTTACTGTATCCAGAATCATATGACAAGTGAGATTTCTATCTGTATATTATCTATTTAATCATCTCACCAACTTATCCCAGAAAGAATCTAGGGTGAGGTGATGAGTCATTGTTATAAGTAGAACCTCTCCTCTAAATTGATGCCCAATGGTTTCAACTAGTGCTCACTAAAATTTCAAACCATACCATTAAGCATATAGTTAAAAATCAATTCATAAAGTTTCTGTTTCCAATATGTTCGGAATATTGAGGACATAGGCCCTCCAAAATGAGCATACGGGGATGCCCACTCCTGATTGCTCAGTTGCAGATGATCCCTGTGCACTGCATCAAGTTCGAGCTGGCAGAGGAATTAGGATCCTCCCCCTGAGCTCCAGGCCCACAGGCCTAATTCCCTACTGGAACTTGTCATTTGATGATTTACAAGCATCTCAAAATTGAGATGCTCAAAACTGAGCTCATCACTTTCTCCCAGCATAGTATAGGGCCTAAGAGTGCAGAATTGAGCGCCAAACTTCCTGAGTTCAGTCCTGGCTTTACCACTCAGCAATTGCAAATGGGAATATTACTTAATCACACTGTGCCCCCTTTCTTCATTTATAAGATGTGGGTAATAACAGTGCCTACACAGCAGGGCTGTTATTAGGGGTAAATCAGTGGATAAATGTCAACTGCTTAGAACAGAGAATAGAACAGCTTGCTCAACATCTACTGGCCGGTGGTGTTGTGGTTGCTGTAATTCCCTCAGAATCCCAGAATCCACCAAGTCTCCAGAAGATCAAAGTCAACTTAGGCTCTTCCCAGTCTCTTACTTTACCAGCTTGGTCTTCAAATTTTTACCAACTCTACCTTTCTAAGAACCTCCCAAGTCTACTTCCTTCTGTCCACCTCCAAGGACATTGTTTTGTTTTGTGGCCGGTGGTGTTGTGGTTGCTGTAATTCCCTCAGAATCCCAGAATCCACCAAGTCTCCAGAAGATCAAAGTCAACTTAGGCTCTTCCCAGTCTCTTACTTTACCAGCTTGGTCTTCAAATTTTTACCAACTCTACCTTTCTAAGAACCTCCCAAGTCTAATTCCTTCTGTCCACCTCCAAGGACATTGTGTTTTTTTGTTTCCTCTTCTCTTCTCTTCTTTTTTTTCATTTCATTTTTTTTTTCTCACCTAGATTCTTCTCTTCTCTTCTCTTCTCTTCTCTTTTCTTCTTTTTTTTCATTTCATTTTATTTTATTTTACTTTTTTTTTTCTCACCTAGATCCAGGCAGTTGACTTCTAAACCATCTCAGCACCTCTAGTCTTGTCCCCTCGATAACACCCTGCACCCAAATCTAGTTGTGTTACTTCCCTGTTCAACCCTTACAGGGCTTCTCTTTGGAGAGTTACCTTCCTCAATTTACTATCCCAGTGCCTTTAAATCAACCTCCACCTCTCTGGTCTCCTTTCACTCATGCCAACCCCAACTGCCACCCTAGTCTCCAGCCACATGAACTATTAAATGCCAAACACATCCTGCTCCTTTGCTTCTGGCCTTTGCATGAGCCACTCTCTGCCTACTAATCCATTTTCTGTGTTCTTCACTGGGCAATTCACATTTTTTCCCTAAGTCCACTTGGGTATCTCCTCTGCTCCACCATTTCTTTGATGAAGGTCAATAAGGCATGGTTAAGAAGACCTTTGAGGTCATTCTGCAGGTTTGAAACCTGACTATATCACTTCCCAGATATGTGAGTTTAGGCAAGTTAACTAACCTCTGTACCTCGATTTCTTATCTAGAAGGGTAATAAAAATACTTACCTCCTAGGACTATTGTGAGAATTAAATGAATTACTTCAGATAAAGTACTTGGAACCATTCTTGGTGCATGGCTCAATATAAATAGAGACTATTATTATTATCATGATGATTAACTCTGTCCTATTACTAATTGAGATTTCAAACAGTACCTCGAAAAAAGTTAGCAACTTAAATATGTTTTGAGATGAAAAGGCACAATGACCCCACTTGAGACTGGTTCTGCAGCTCCTCACTGAGCAGCAGGTGTTTGCAGAGCACTTAGACCTCACTGCTCCCACTGCCCCACCTGTGCAGCCTCCTCTGGGGCTCCAGGGTTGCTTCCCAGTACCTTGGAGCTGGAAGTCCTGAGTGTGCCACCAAAACACCTTTATTACTCCAGACAAATTACTTAATTTCTCTAAGTTTCCTCAAAATGGAAAACCATGCATACTTCCTAATCTATAATAATAAAACTGTAATATGCTAATTAGACTGGACAGCCAAATGACCTTCCAGACGTCATTCCAGACGTCCTTCTGGATGAAGCCGCCGTGGCAGGGGCTGAGGCAGAGGCGGTTAGGGGCAATCAGGTAGGCAGGTGAGCAGTTAGGAGCCAGCAGTCCTGGATTACAAGAGGTTGCAGGCTGGGCTGAGGGAACCACCCCCCTCCCAGTCCACCCACTCTGTGCACAAATTTCATGCACTGGGCCTCTAGTAAAACATAAAATGCAATAAGCTCTGTGTTGGTGGTAAATTGCTACTAAAACTTTTTTTTAATCCTCGACCTTAATCAAACTCCTGACCTTCTGGAGCATGGGACAACGCTCTAACTCATTGAGCCACACAGGCCAGGCAGTACAATAGCTATTAAATTTTAAAAAGACCTTTTCTCAACATGATTGTAAAAACATTCTAACTAACCAAAACACATAAAACTCATATAGGAAAAGGTAGTTAATGGTGAATATTGGCATAAAATTTTTAAATCTACCATTTTAACCATTTTTAATGTGTTTGTTAATTGATTTTTTTTTTTAAAGAGAGAGGAAGGGAGAGGGAGAAGAGAGAGAAAAACATTGAGAGAGAAACATCCACAGACTACCTTCTGAATGCCCCCTACTGGAGATCAAGCTTGCAACCCAGGCCTGTTCCTCAACCAGGAATTGAACCAGCAACCTCCCAGTGCATGGGACAATGCTCAACCAACTGAACCACACTAGCCAGGGCTTGGCATGATCTTAATAAGGAGGTAAACAAGGTCATTAAAGAGAGTTCCACATGTATTGGAGATTATATGACATAAAGGCTTGCTATTTTTCTGATTCCCTGAAAGTGAGATCCTGGTAAGTACAATCTTGAACAAGAAGTGTCAAGTGCAAGGTTGTTGGTTATTTAAAGCCTGTTCTGGTAGCTGTTTTTGATTCACATTGGGTCTTCCTCACACAATTGGTGAATCATACATATACGCATGTTTTCTATGCCTACCTTTATTCCATGTCCTAAATTGGCCAAAGGGGTGGGTTCCCTGCTCTACACCTAAAGCCTAGCCCAGTATTCGGCACATAGAAGGTATGCAATGAATATTTGTTGAATTGAATTAATAAATGATCTCTTTTTTATCTCAGTGAATAGGGTTGTTTGGTCTAGCTGGAGGCCACAGCTCTGCTCCCCTACCATTCCTGGGAAGCTATTTCCTCTTCATTTGCTGATCATTCACCAGGAGGGGATTATATGTTACCTGTGAGAGCTATACACTGCTTGCATGAGGATTCAACCTGTTCTTCTAGACTCTAGATCAGGATCTGGCCACAGGAGATAAAGTTCCCTGCTTTCTCTTTCTTTTAGTTTAAATTAAAAACAAAACCAAAACAAAACAAAACACCTATAAACAAACAGACAGAAAAACAGTGGCTCCATATACAAATTGGTAATAGAGCCGACTGTGTGAAGAGATGGATAAAGGTAGCAATAGTCTTTTCAATATTAATTTAGAGAGAAATGCCATCAGGGTTCTGAGACCTCTCTCTCTCTTTCACATAAAAAAATCTTTAATAAAAAAAATCATCCCTGAGCATTTAGACAGGTGCCACTCTATTCCAGGCAGGCCCTGCCCTCCTTAGTGTCCAGGGCAGTTCTGTCAAGCCTCCATATGGCTGTGGCTCAAAGGATAAAGTCATTCTTCCCTCCCAATGGCATCACCCTAATGCATTCTGGGCAGCAGGACTACATTCCTCCTGGCTTTTAGTCTCATTTTGAAATTACCTTGTTGCCCACCATTTTTGTTTTATTTTGTTTTGTTTCGTTTTGTTTTAATTGCTTCATCATGGCAAGCTGAGCATGGAATACAATCAAATACTTTTAAACTATGGTTGTTTTGACTTCAGGGTGAGGCATTCCAGTACAGAACACAAAGCCCTGGTGATGGAGTCAGGGGTCCTGGGTTCTACTCTGCCAGCTAGTTGTGGGACTTCAGGTAGATTATTTAGCAATCTGAGCCTCTGTGTTTTCATCTGTAAAATGAGGTAAATTGGTTCAGAGGACCCCCAAGTCTCCTTCCAGGATGAAAATGTATTCAAAGCCATGCATATTTAGTCCATCAATTTCATCATATATAATTGCTTTTGAATTGCTAACCTAATAGAGCCTAACAGTTCCATTGTGGAAACTAAATTAAAGAGCATCGCTTTAGCTTGAAAATCTCTTTCTAGATTACTTCTCCAAATTATTAAATAGGCAAACCAAAAGTCCCTGTTCGCCTATATTTAAAATGGCCACAAATTTGTGTGTACCTTAACAAATAAGGTAAAAACTGTAAATGACACCTACAGGCAACTGGGGGATATTTTCAACATTTATTGTGACATAAAGAATAAGATCTATGCTAATGTTTGTGTGTGGAGATTCACTGATAACTCATCTTGCATGATAGATGCGTGGTGCTGTTGGGTGGATTCTGCAAGTTAAAGTAAAACATTAGTTACTTAGACTTTCCCAGGAATTAATATAGAAGAACATACAATCAAGAATGTAAAAGTGCTTTTTCTTTGCAACTGTGATTTCAACTTATACTTGATATAGAAATAAATAAAAGATGTTAATAAACAGAGTCCTCTCCATTTCCTCTTGGCTCTACTATCTTATAAACATTTACTCATCCTTCAGGCAGTTTCAATGGGGGTGGAGCCCTCCTCTCAAAAGTTACTTTCTCCCCTATGTTGGTAATATTTTGCTCTACGACAGACAGGTACTTAATTCCAGAGTCACTGTTCTTTGTTTCATTCATATATCCTCAATCTCTCCCTCCTCCCTGGTTCCTCCCTCCTTTCCTCTAAACACACACTTATCCTGTACAATTGGAATAACTTGCTTTGTCATAATGTGACTTTCATTGAAAGTTCTTCTATTTAATACACAACATCTTTAAAATAGATCCAGACTCCTATCTACATTATCTCGCCACTATTCAATTGCTTAGCCTCCTAAAAGCCATTCCCTTCCGGTTACTAAAAGAACTCTAAAGAGTCCCTTCAAAACCACTTCCCTTTCTCTCCATTCCAGACCCAGCAAAATGGTTCCAGTGAATGACCAGTTGAACAGGCTTGAAACTTTGGAGTTATCTGAGGCCTCCTCTCTGAACTGTGGTTTCAAATATCTGTGTCTACTCAATATCGCCCCTTGGATTTTTACCAGTCACGGTTCGTGCAGGTAACACACAGTAGGAATGCCCCCAAAGAGTTTTATGGCAGGGTTAGGGAACTAACGCAAGGTGATGAAGCACTTGTAGAACCAGCAAGAGCAAGGAGCCTTTATCACCTCTAGGTTTAAAGGGTTAAGAGCTAAACTGTGCTTCCTCATCAAAACATTTATGTTGAAATCCTAATGCCCAATACCTCTGAATAGGACTACATTTGGAGACAGTGTCTTTATAGAGGTGATTAAGTTACATGGAGGTCACCAGGGGAGGCCTGATTCAATATGCCTGATGTTCTTATAAGAGAAATTTGGGCGTAGACAGATACAGAGGGAAGAGGATGTGGAGACACAGGGAGGAAATGGCCCATCTACAAGCCAAGCAGAGGGTCCTGGGACAGATCAATCTCTCAATGCCATCAGAAGGACCCAACCTTGCTGGCCTGTGGATCTCACACTTCTAGTCCTGATGTATAAGAAAATGCATTTCTGTTGTTTAAGCCACTCAATCTGTGGCATGCACCTTTGCAATGGCAGCCCTAGGAAACTAATACAAAGAGGGAAGAGAAGGAGCTGCTGTAAGTACCTGACAACTGTAGCTATGGGATGAGGCATGTTTCATGAGCTATTGCCTTAGGTAGAGGAGTGCAGCCCATGACAGCTCCATCATAGTGGAGAGAGAAGTGTAACATGTCTAAAACAGACTATTCTTTCCCACCAAACCTGCTTCTTCCCTAGTCGTCTGTCTCACTAAATGTAACTCCAGTCTTCTCCATGCTCAGGCCAAAAATCTGAATGTCATCTTGACTCCATCAACAAATTCTGTGTGCTCTACCTTAGAACTTTCTAGAATCTAACCATTTATCATCCCTACATCGATGATCACCTTGGCACAACCTCTGGTTCACAAACCTGTCTGCAACCATTCTCCTCCATCACCCCAGTCCAGGTTCTGACTTTCCCAAAGCTGTTTAAGTGGGGTCCGTCTCCATCATGCATCGTCACCACAGGGAACTCTCAGACCCAACACCTCTCTGAGTGTGAGGGAGGCCATCTCCAGGTAAGTTTACTCACCCTGCCTCACCCCCAGAACACAAACCCCCCTTCCTACCCCCTATGAAAGCTCCAGCATACCCCACTGATGGGCTTCCACCTTCAAAGCACCAGGTCTCTCTCCTGGTGTCTCCCAGGCAAATTTTCCTTCATGACACAAAAGTACATGTAAAAACATGTGTGAGTCCTTCCCCCATGAAAATACAGGCTATTGCTTTTCTGTATATATAAATAATGCAATCTTACTTTTGGAAGGTCAAGCAATTCAGAAAATTGTAATGTACAAAGTAAAAAAAAAAAAAGGCTTAAGTCCCACCACCCACAAATATTCACTATTCATGGTTTTTGTTTTGTTGTTTTTTGGTTAACCTTCATCCGAGGATATTTTTCCATTGATTTTTAGAGAGAGTGGAAAGGAGGGAGGAAGAGAGAAAGAAAAAAAAACCATCAATGTGAGACACATAGATTGGTTGCCCCCCCACATGGACCCTAATCTGTGCTGGGGATCAAACCTGCAACCTAGGTGCATGCCTATGACCAGGAATCAAATCCATGACCCTTCGGGTGCGCAGGGCGATGCTCTAATCACTTAGATATACTGGCCAGAGCCATTATTAATGTTTATGTGACTATGATTTCATACATGATTTTAGGCACAGATATATAGAGATAGAGGAGATAGAGATAGAGATAGAGATAGAGATATAATTTTATGTAAATGGGTTCATATTACACATGCCTCTTAAAATTCTAAATACCTTTTCCTGACCTTCAATCTTTCTGTTCACTCGCCTCTCTCTTCTTTTACTCCTGACCCCTATACCTCCCCTCACCACTGACCCAGGAACCAAAGTTAACATTTTGATATATAGCCTTGCATGCTCACAAGTCATCTGTAACTATTTAAGTACATATATTGCTCTTCAGGGTAATTTATAATGAAAAAACAAAACAAAACACTGAGATCATATAATACTTTCTTATCTATATGTCATAAGAAAATCCTTATGAGTTACCTATGTAAATGTAACTCATTTTTTTCAATGGCTGCATAATGATATGAATTTACTATAATTTACTCAAGTAATCTGATATTAATGAACATTCAGGGTGTTTCTGAATTGGTCATTACAAATTATGTTGTAGTGTGTTTTTTTAACTGGCATATTTATTGCTAAAGGAAAATTCCTCAAGGCAGGCTGGGATTAAATTATATGTGTATCTTTAAATTATTATAGATATTTCCAGATTGTAAAGTTCTGAGTTTATAATACTTCAATTTAAATGTATAATATTAATGCTACTCACTGGTTAAAATAGAAAAATACAACATAACAGAAAATGGACAAGTTCACAGAAGGGTACTTCCCAATAGCTAATAAATATAACCAGCCTTACTGATTGTCAGAAAAATGCACATCATATCCCAGTCATCAAATTGGAGAAGAAGAAGAAGAAGAAGAAGAAGAAGAAGAAGAAAAGAAGAAGAAAGGAGAAGGAGAAGGAGAAGGAGAAGGAGAAGGAGAAGGAGAAGGAGAAGGAGAAGGAGAAGGAGAAGGAGAAGGAGAAGGAGAAGGAGAAGGAGAAGGAGAAGGAGAAGGAGAAGGAGAAGGAGAAGGAGAAGGAGAAGGAGAAGTGTAAAGGCTGTTCTGTTAACATTAGGGATACTCATTTCTTGTTCTTTGTGCTCGAAATATTTTCCAATCTCTAGTTTTTCTTTTAATTTTTTCTAGTATTTTGGGCCAAGTTTAAAAATGAAATTTTTACATGATCATGTGTTTCACTAGTAAGACTTCCAGTGTCCTATCTTGTTTCAAAAAACATCACTTACCCCATCCTCTCCTAATTTTTCTTCTAAAGTTTATACTGTCTTTTATTTTATATTTAAATTTGTAATATATTTGAGATTTACTTTTACATGTGATAAGAGATAAGAGTACAGTGCTAATTTTCTACCAGATGGAAAGCAAGTTATGCAACATTGTTTATTAAATCAATTATTTTTCCCCTGAAATTGTAATATCACCTTTGACAGGTATTAATTTCCCATTATCATTGGGATCTATTTCTTGACTATTTTATTCCACTGATCTTTTATGTCAATACCATATTGCTTTAATTACAGTGGCTATCTAGTATGATTTAATCTCTAGTAAAATAGCACTGCTTTTATTTTTAATAATTTTGTAGGTTATCCTCAGACATTTAATTTGTATGTGTTCTTTTTCTAAAATTACTCTTTTTATTTTGAAATAGTTGCAGATTCACATGCAGTTATGAGAAATAATAGAGAAATCCCATGATTCCCCCAATGGTAACTTATTGAAAACTATAGTACAACTAGAGGCCCGGTGCACGAAATTCATGCAGGGGGGGGGGGCCCCTCAGCCCGGCCTGCACCCTCTCCAATCCGGGACCATTGGCTCCTAACTGCTCACCTGCCTGCCTGCCTGATTGCCCCTAACCCCTCTGCCTGCGGGCCTGATCGTCCCTAACCGCCTTCCCCTGTCGGCCTGATAGCCCCTAACTGCCCTCCCCTGCTGGCCTGATCGCCCCTAACTGCCTCTGCCTTAGCCCTCGCCACTGTGGCTTTGTCCGGAAGGAGGACTGGATGACTGGAAGATGTCTGGTCGACCCGGTCTAATTAGCATATTACCCTTTTATTAGTATAGATATTACAATCAGGATATTGACATTGATATAGTCAAAATATAAAACATTTCCATAATCACATAAATCCCTTGTGTTGCCTTTTATAGCCATGCCCATTTCTCTTCTGCCCCCACCTACTCTTTAACATCTGGCAACTTGTTATCTGTTCTCCATTTCTATAATTTTGTAATTTCAAAAATGTTATGTAAAAACTGATTAGAAAGAAGTCGGTTAATTTAGGGACAATTGCTACTATTTGGAAGTCAGTCAATAGATTTTAAGTGTCATTTTTATATTTCTATATAACATTTCACTCTCTCACTTCTTCTAAAAGGCAGGGCTCTAGCTTCTTCTTTTTCATATTTTCTGTGTATGTTTCAATTAAGTGATTAGAAACACGTGGTTTGGGTTCCTGAGAAAAGACCCTTCTGCTGAGGCCTCACATGTGTAGCTTCTAGATTGACTCTTCCAGAGATAGAAAATGAAACCTTCACATAGCTGTTCCCTACCATGTGAAAACCACCACTTCCCTGATAGTCCTGTCACTTGGAAAGTGTTAATTGGTATTAGTTGAAGGCAGATCATCTTGGCCTTCATTAATATTGTGTTTCTGTTCCTTTTTGCCATAGAGAAAGCACTGCTATAATTGAAAGGCAGCTCCACAGCTTCCCAGGTAGGGATGAGAGAAGTATTGCTAATTTGCTCAGTGTCACACCTGCTTTGCTCTTCATTAGACCAAAGGGGAAAGTCAACACTCCCAGGTAGCCTGCAGGGGGAAAGAAGTGTGCATGGTTCCAGCTGTTGCCTAGGAACCCAGGCAATCCCAGAGGGCAAAGGACAGTCATCAAAAACCTTCAGGGTCAAGTATAATCATTTCTTCCTTGACATAAGGAGCTGTTATTTCAAGTTGTTTCTCCTCCCTCC
>NW_005371006.1:37010-47994 GCF_000412655.1 Myotis brandtii | reverse complement strand
ACACACACACACACACACACACACACACACACACACACACACGTAAATGGCAGGCACACAGGTGCCTCCATCACACAGAAGCTTGTGATGGTTCTGGTGACAGCACAACCTGTCATTTTAAACAGCTGCCCTCATGACTGTCTATCCAGGTTCCAAACAATTGGTTCTCCGTATCTCTGGCCCTGTGTCCTCAAAACAGAAGGCAGCTGTGTCTGACTGCAAAGGTCTGAGGTTTGCTGCGCTGCCGCACAGCTTCAGAATGCATTGAGGGTTTGGGACATGGAAACACAGGCTTTAAAAAAAAGACAAATTAATTAACTTGTCAAATCCTTCTTCTTGGAAAGCATGAATACAATTGATTCTTGCATAATGAAGGTGGTTTCTTAGTAGCACCAAGCATCCATTTTCTTGCCTCTCTTCCCATTCCATTTCCTGGCTCTAGCCATGTGCACAAATTAGGGAGGTATCTGCGTCGGTTACATATGGAAGCTGAGGAAAAGTTTACAATATCAAACATTACATATTTCTCCTAAGTTTGTATATTTGTAGGTCCAGATGTAACTGGTGTGGAGTGTGATACTGAGACAGCTAGATAAACATTAAACTCTAGAATTGTCCATATTTTACATTATAAAAATATTGAATAACATTTAATTAAATTTTTAAAAACTTAAATAAAATTGTATAATGATTAAATACTAATTACAATTAAAATGTTGATAGATATAATTTCTATTTATCTTTTAATCTTAATCATTTCACTATTTTAGAATAACCTTAGAAAACATAAAAAACATTTTAATTTTTTAATTTTATTTTTATTAAGCACCCAGAATATGAAATGCTAATTAAATTCATATCTGATATTTTGTAGATCTTCAGTTATATAAATCTATAAGCCATAGCTTCACACATATTTTTTTTTGCTTTTATCTTTAGAAAGGTATGCATGCCAAAATTGGAGAATTAAAAATCTTTTATTTAACAGGTCATAGCTTGATTTATAATTTTTAATAGTTATATATATATGGTATGTGGTCCTCAACTTTTACCTCTTGTCTGGGTTCAACAAATATTAGGGTTGAGTCTGGGCCAATGAACCTAGAGTCTTGGCTGGTGTACACATAACAGAGTGGGGCCACAGTAAGGAGGTGGGAGTTGATTACAGGTTTAATGGGAAACCATTAGATGGCTCTGAACTGGGTTGTGGCCAGCTAAAAGCTCATGTCTATTGTATAAGACCAATTCAGCTTTGAGTTTTGGGAAACCTAGGGATTAGATGAAGGACTTCTCCACCCCCCACCACTCTCAACAGTAAACACTAGAACCTGATACATGTGTCATAAGGATTCCAGAACCATCTCAGCCCACACCACCACATTTAGGGAGTAGACTGGGTCACCCAACACATAAGGCCCAGCAGAAATTCAGCAGAGTGCTTTTTGGTAAAGAAGGAATTTCCATGGACACAATTTCCTTTTGGGAAGACCTGACTTTGCTCATACAAATAATGGACAGAAACCATTGATATTCCAGGATTAATCTATGCTATATTCAGACAGTGTATTTACAATCAGACTATCTGTTTTGACTCCTGACTCTTCCACTTTCTAGTTGTCTGACCTTGAACAATTTACGTGGCTCCTCTCTAACTCTAAGGAGGTTAATGATAGTATCTGCCTAATAGGATTATTGTGAAGATAAATGAAATAAACTACATGCAAAATTTAGAATAGGGTCCAACATATATTACGCACTTAGAAACAATAGTGATTTTTCTTTATTTTCAACTTCTTGGCTAAGTCCGAAAGGGCTAGATTTCAATTCTGTGAATTTATTTTTAATTGAGCAATTCATGATAAAGTGGGCTTTCCACAATTGGGAGTATTCAGGCAGGGGCCGCATAATTATCTTTGTGAAATATTGTAGAAGTAAGCACAGCCTGGAAGGAAAATTGAATTTCATGAGCTCTCTTCTAGTGCCAAGATTCTATGATTCTTACTATGAATTCAGCTTCCTGTGGGGGCTGAAGCTTTGCAGAGCTTATGATCTCATTGGAGAGATTAAAATGACTCACACAAAGTAGATAAAAAATAAAGGAAACAGTGATCCTGATGAGAGGCACTGAGGGGAATGGTTCAGTGGAGAGGTCCAGATAGAAGGCAGGCAGAAAGACCTCCTGGACCAGGTAGGATTTTCCTCAGCTCATAACAGAGACACATTAGTTGTGTAGATCAAAGAATGCCTATGTCACAGCCCCCAGATCGCTATTCATGCTGCATTCAGAGCCACTCCAATCTCAGCTCTCAGGAGACAGCGGCTTGGGCTTTGAGGAACCTCTGTGGAAGCTTGATAGACAGCAGAGGTGGGGTGAATTTGCCCTCCTCCACATGTGTGTTTGGACTTTTCCTCATTCGCCTTATCCCAGTGAATTGGTCCAGTTCCAGTATTGACAGTGCTGCACAGAACCTTGCTACTCAGACCAGCAGCTTTGGCCTGTTAGAACAGGAGCATCTCCAGCCTGGGGCCTGTTGAATAAGAATCTGCATTTTAACAAGAGCCCAAGGCCAGTTGTATGTATACTGATGTGTGAAAAGCACTTTTACAACAGTGGTTTTCAAATATGGAAGAGCTGAGAGAGCGTCTACCTGTCGATGCTGGATACTCAGGTCCTTCTCAGGCTTGCTGATGGAGAATTCTGGAGATGGGGTCCTGGTATCTGTATTTTTTAAATGTATAATTTTAAAAATCAGGAGCAGATGTCATGGTCAATCAGGCTTGGAAATCGTTGCTTTAGGGGAAAATCCAGGTATAGCCCAGACACTCAGGACTCCTAGAATCACCAACTAGCACCAAACTGTACCAACTGTGGAAAAAAAGTATTAAGCCCAAATTTTTATGGAGACTGTCAAAAGTCACTCAAGTTTCCTATAACCCGTAGGACTTAGAGAGAGATTTTTCTTATGTGTAAAGTGGGGGTATTAAGGTAACTACCTCAAGAACCCCACCCACCACTGCCACACACAGAGAATGAAACTCAAATCTTTCTAATGTTGAAACTCTTCAAGTCTTTCTAATGTTGAGAAACTGGACACGATTGGTGATTCTACCTGGAAAGGTCTTCCGCAGGTGCCCATATGATTCACCATGGTACTCCTTCAGCGGTTTGTTCGAACATCATCTCAGCACCTCATCCTGGTCAGGCTTTCCATGACTTCCCACACAAAATATAACTTGCCACTCCTGTCATCACTGCTCTTTATCTGTGCTTTTTGTTGTTGTTAATCCTCACCTGAGGATATTTTCCCATTGGTTTTTAGAGATTGGATAGGAGAAGGAGAGACAGAGAGAAACATCGATGTGAGATGTGAGAGAGACACATTGATTGGTTGCCTCCTGCACACACCCCAACCAGGACCAGGGAACCTGCAACCAAGATACACACCCTTGACTGGAATAGAACCTGTGGGCCAACGCTCTACCCACTGAGCTAAATCCGCTAGGGCTACCTGTGGTTTTTATTCTTCTTCAAAACATTTGTCCTTGCCTAACATTTTAGACATTTATTTGATAACTCTCTCCTCCAACTAAAACTTAAGGTCTACAAGAAACTTTGTCTTTCTTTTTTCACTCTTATATCCCCATTGCTACAACAGTGCCAAGCAAGCATACAATTGGCATCAATAAATATTTACTGGATGATTAAATTAAATATACTTTAATACTAATATTCCTTGACTCCTCAAGTATTTCTGATTAAAAGCTAATGGGTCTCTTCAATGCCCTACCCATGTATTATCTTCCATGTGAAGTTTTCCTGGCAGACTTCTCCTGACCCAGAGAGAACTAATGATCCCCTGTTTTGTGCTTCCTTTGCAGTTTATATATTCTTTCCTCCTATTATTCAATACTCAGTGTATCTTTTTGTTTTTGTTTGTTTTTTAATCATCACCGGGGTGTTTTTTTGTTTTTTCCATTGATTTTTAGTGAGTGGAAGGAAAGGAGGGACACATAGATTGGTTGCCTCCCTGGACCAGGCCAGGAACTGAACCTCAAACCAGGTATGTGTCCTTGATTGGGAATCAAATCCATGACCCTTATGGTGCACAGGCCAACACTCTAACCATTGAGAAACACTTGCCAGGGCTAGTAAGTATATCTTTTTCAAGGCTATGACCTCCTCAAGAACAAGACCATTTTTAACTCATTTTTGTACCATCCTTCCTAGTATTTGTTGAATGAAAAATGAGTGAATTTTTCTACCATGGAAGATGGGCTCATATAAAAATTCAAGAAAAGGGTCTTTCTGATATCACAGTTATAGCTGAGGGAAATGAGGGGAAAAACGAACACCATAAAAACAGATCTTCTTGAAGAGTTGTTGGCTTCCATTCCTGAATTTACAATACTAGATTACATCCTTCTACCCAGATCAAAGTGAAAGCTCATTGCCTTAACCATGAAGAGTGATGCCAGTAAGCTTAGAGTAGGGCAGGGGAGACCTGATGGTGCCAAGAGAAAAGCAAAATCCAGAATCAAAGAAAAGCCAGTGGAATGGTTTCCAAGGCAATACTGGGCCCTCTGAATCTCTTGTTTAAGGGAGCCAACTACATCAACCTTTCAGAAGACCTACTGTTCAAACTGTTAGGAGAAGCAAAGCACATTTACTTTCAAGTGCCCAAGCTGCTGTGCTGAATAATTTTTAAAAAAAGAAAAGAAAAGGAGAAGGGATACAGTGAATGCAATTGCTTTTTGCCTACAAAGCTCTTCAGCCCTCACAGCCAAGGTCACCAAGCCTGTTCTTATGAGACACTCTCTCAGGACCAGGAAGACTGCTCTCCAGAGGGGCAGGTTTTGGCAAGAAGTACAGTGCACCTTTACCTCCAAACAGTCTTGATTATCAATTCAAAGCTGATATGTCAACATTTTGAAGGATTGATGAACATCTACTTATGCTGTTTTAAAATTTGACTTTACCAAATCTTTTTGTTTAAAAAAATAACATTTTTCTTAATTTTATTTTTTAATCCTCACCTGAGGATATTTTTCCCACTGATTTTCAGAGAGAGTGGAAGGGAGAGAGAGAGAGAAAGAGAGAGAGAAAGAGAGAGAAAGAGAAAGAGACATATCAATTGGTTGCCACCAGTATGCATCCCAACCAGGGCCAGGAGCCTGCAACCAAGGTATGTGCCCTTGACCAGAATAGAACCCAGGACCCTTCAGTCCACAGGCAGATGCTCCATCCACTGAGCCAAATCACCCAGAGCTGGTTTTGCTTATTTTTGAACATGATTTTGCTTTTAGCATATTGAAAAGGTCCTATGCATTCTTTTTAAAAGGTTTATATTTAAAAAGATGGTTTCTGTCTCACATAAGATGAAACCAGTTTTCTTAATTTCTTTCATACAGTCAATATTTACTGGGTGCCCAAGTGCTAGACACCTGTAAGCACAAAGTGTGGTTTCTGTAGGAGGTGGAGGAAGACATGCTAACACGGGGAAGTAAAGACCCTTCAGTACAGCTGTGATGGATAATCTAAGGCTGATAAAAGTTAAGAAAAGAAATGCACAAAATGTATTCATTAATTCCAAAATGCACCCAATCACTGGGCTTCTGCTATTTATATACTTGCTACACATAAACATAATCTTTCTGGTCGTCACTAAACCTGTCCCAAGTGCAGGTCACAAGATATACCAGCTTCAAGTCAGAGTCGGGAAAGACACCCTCTACCCTGAGTTCTTGCCAACCAGCTGATGAACATTCAGTTGCTGTTCTCCATTTAATTAATTCTGATGAGCTATTGATTTACCACAACTGTTTGTCCTAATAATTAGCTCCAAAATTAGAAGGGTTGCACCCATTTAGACAGCTGCCACAGAAAATAAGCATTTGAAAAATGCTCTTGGTCAAGGAAACAGGGTAGAAATGGCGGTAGTTCGGCAGCAAATTTACGAATGTCTCGGGAGTTTTATTTTTCCATTTCAAGCACGGTTAACATACCAGCAGTGATGACCGCAGGAACCATTACTAGCTGTAGTTAGGCTGCTACTTCACATCAGTATCGCGAGGATAAACATGCAGCCTGAAGTGTGCTAATCGTGGAGTTGAGATAGCAACAGGCATTGAACAATTTAGGTCAGTTCCTTGCAATGTTTAATTAGACTAATATATCTGTTTGCAACTAATAGCAGATGTGACAAGCTAATGTGTCCATGTACAGACAAATTAACCCCTGCCCATCAGCTGCTCGGATCTGTGAGAAAGCTGCCATGTTTTGCTTCTATCCATCCGAGTCTAAATTAAATAAAATGGCAGGATAATTACAAACATAGATGTTAATAGAATATACTTCCCATGAAGCATTGTCTGTAGGAAATAATTTTTCAGGCAGGCCATGAGACTTCAACAGTGACAACAAAAGTGAACATTGGTGTTATCCTTGACATTTATAAAATATGGTCACATAGATTATGCTTTTATTTCCCTGGTAATAGAAGTGATTCTGTAAGTTTTCAACTGCTGGTAAAGAGACCTATCTGCTCCTAATGCACTTGAGGCTTAAGTCACTGAAATTTGGTGTCATCTCCTCAACATAGAGATTCTTAAATTGCAGCTGGAAGCAATTCTGAAGGGAAAACTCAAGAACAAGACAAATTTTCACAGGGCAGGGCTTTAGAAAGAAAGGAATTCTGGGTATTGGTTTTGTTTGGTTGAAGAAAAGGTCAGGGGCAGGACACAACTGCCAATCATTGCTACTCCTCCCAGCTTTCCTTCAGAAAAGCCATGGGCCTGCCTGAACCCATGGAGGAACCCAGACTATCCCAGAGCTGAGCTATTTAGTCTTTTGGGGGAAAAAAAAATTAGGTCTTGATTCTTGGTCTCTGAATAGTTGGCAAGGAGCCCAGAGTGCTTGTAGGACTTGCAAATTACCATGTCTCTGGGTCATAGAGGCTCTTAAAGATGCGACATCAAGAAGTCAAACTTCCCTTCCTACCCTGTGAGCTGAAGCCAGGTCCCAGAATCTCCCTGGCACCTCTCATGCTCCTGGCCTACTGTCTCTGTGCCAGTGACCCTGGAATTTAGTAGGAAACTGGTGATGGCGTGGGAAATGCCCTGTTCCATAGTACAAGTGTCCACAGAATCCAATGACGTACTCCCACTTCATTGTACAGTGTTTAAGTGGACAGGTCTTGAAAATCAACCATGTAGAAGTAGTACACGGAAAGTGATTTTGACATTGGAAACCCCCACAAGGTAAAATTCCTGCCAAGGAAAGAAGGCCGGCTTGAGACATCAAAAACTTCAGAGGGATATGGGAAATGGGCGAATGCGAAAAGGATAAAGCCCCTGGGATGATTTAGTCTCAAGAAGAGAAAGAAATGGGTCACTTAATGTCTCTTTAAATATAGGAAGGATTATTATTCAGAAGCTGTATCCGGATGTATGAGCATTTCTCTACAGAGAATAGAACAAGAAACAATGGGCTTTAGCTAGAGAAGAAAGGGATATATATGTATAAAGAGGGGCTTCCTGGCAGTAGTGGTTATAAAGCATAGTAATGGGATACTAGACAGGCTGTCAAATCCACTTCCCCACAGAATTTTAAGAACACGACGGACACCTCTCAGAAAAAATGGTTTAGATAAAACCTCCCTGGAGATTGAGGGATGGATCAGATGACTTCTCAGGGGTCCTTTCAGCCCTATGTGTTTATCATTTAAAACTGGACGACAACACTTTTTCAGATAAGCCTTATCTGGTAAACTAGGAACTACATCATTTCTTCTCCCCCCACCCCCAAGCCCTGTCCAATCTTATTTTCTTTTATACACACCTTGCTTTGCTGATGCCTACTTGACACTTGCTCCTTGAATATTGTGCTCACACAGCTGTAGCATGCTATCAGCGCAGACTATCAAAGATGGATGGGGCGTTTGCAAGGACAGAGAGAAGATGGTTTCTTAGCACAGAGTATAAAGGAACAGTGGGCTCCCTACACTTGGAAGAATCATTCCTAATAAAGCAAGCCCTATTTTAACCATTTTTTATAGTGACTTCAATCTCAGTTCATGATACCAAAATATTTTGTTTTCATGGGGGTAAAACTTATGTCATATCAATATGGTTTCCATTTTCCTCAGCCTTGGTGTTCCTTTGAAGTCAGACGGGGGCCATCTTGAGTGGCTTGTGCTGGAGGGGACCCGAGGTGGCCATCGGAGTCCTCCATAACACGAGGCAAACTTGAGAGCACGTGAATGATGCTTCACAATGTGAAGGGCTCTTCTGAAGCCCTGCACTTTTCCAGTTCCAGATGGTTGCCTGTCTTCTCTCATTTAGAGTTTAACAGATGCATGTGGGCTTTCCCGGACATACCCTAAATAAGAGGTTAAAAATTAAGAGTCTGTGATTTACAAGGCCAAGAAATTAGTTTAGGTTCCTTGAGAATTATGCAAAATCATTTGAAAAGTAATTTAATATTTAAACTGATTGCCAGCAGGAGAAACCCCACTATATTAAGTAGCATCAACAAAACCACCAGCTTTAAATTTAAATAACACCACCATAGGTGCAAGATGCATAGTACTTACTTAGATAGCAATGCAGGCACAAATAAATAAACAAACAAATTCATAAAGTAAGTTGGGCCCAGCTAGTGTTGCTCAGTGGTTGAGTGTTCACCTACAGATCAGGAGGTCACGGTTTGATTCAGGAGGTCATGCCAGAGTTGCGGGCTTGATCCCCAGTGGGGGGCAAGTAGGAGGCAGCCAATCAATGATTCTCTCTCATCACTGATGTTTCTATCTCTCTCTCCTTCTACCTTCCTCTCTGAAATCAATCCTATATAATAAAGAGGTAATATGCAAATTGACCATCACTCCGACACACAAGATGGCCTCCCCCATGTGGACACAAGATGGCCACCTCAAGATGGCCAGCAGGGGAGGGCAGTTGTGGGCAATCAGGCCAGCAGGGAAGGGCAGTTGGGGGTGACCAGGCCTGCAGGGGAGGGTAGTTAGGGGCAATTGGGCTGGCAGGGGAGCAGTTAGGTGTTGATCAGGCTGGCAGGGGAGTGGTTAGGGGGTGATCAGGCTGGCAGGCAGAAGCAGTTAGAGACAATCAGGCAGGCAGGCAGGCGAGCGGTTGGGAGCCAGTAGTCTTGGATTGTGAGAGGGATGTCCGACTGCCCATTTAGGCCCAATCCCAGTAAAAAATATAATTTAAAAAATAAGTTGGAGTAGTGGGTAAAATCTTCAGTCCACATGTTCATGCATGCAAGAAATGTCATATTTTTTATTATTTTGATTAAATTTATTTTGAGCCTTCACTTGGTAGAGTATGGTAAACAAAACCTCAGGCTATTCCAGATTTTCCCTTGTGTTCCCCTGGGAAGCCGTGAGTTCCAAAACTTCCACGGGATATCAAATCATGGGTTGGGAGCAACTGGTCCTCAGTATCATCTAGTGTCCATGCTGCTATCCACCAACATGTCTGTCATCCCATCTGGTCTTCAGTCCTCAGTTGATGCACATCACTCCTGCATTCTCCTTGTCCCTGCTCCAAAGCTTCTTCAGGTGCCAGCTATCTCCCTATTACTTTTCTCCCCTTTTGGTGGATGGGAGACATTATATTGTTCCCAGTTATACTGGAGACTCAGAATTGTTACAGGTCCCTTTGTGCAGACAGGACCAGCTACATAATTGGCAGGGCAGAAAGAAATGCTAGCCCCTTGTTCAAAAATTATTATGCATTCCAAGAGGGCAACAGGAGAACTTTAAACACAGTGTGAGACACTGTGTAACTGCACAAGTCACTCACTCAATAAGCCTACCCTGTGTGCAGACACTCTACTCCTCCTGCCACACACCATGCTGAATGTCAGCAATAGATGCTTCTTCCTATGCAAGGCATAGGGCCACCTGTTCTCGGTAACTCAGACCTTCAACGCCACCAGAACTTAGCTGGGGTGAAGTGCTGGGTGCACAGCACACAGGGCCCTTCCCTCAGGCTCATGGAACCCAGGCTGCCTTCATTCTCTTTCTCATCTTTCTTCCTCCACACACACAGGTTTGTTGTGTGGAGTGTGATAGCTTTGACTCTTTTCTATCCTCCTTAATATACCTTTATGTGGGGAGTGGGAAGATCTTCTTATGCCCTGAGACCTTTCGCTCTTAGACCTTTGAAATTAAACTAAACTAAAAGAGCAGGCTGTCAATCAAAGAAAGGCCTTTTCTTCGAAAATATTACCTTCCATTTACTATACAACCTATTTTGAAACACAAAGCTCTGTTTTGACTCCCTTTTCTCTTTTTCTTCTGTGATATTCCTTTCTGGAGTGAATTAGCATCTAAATACTCCTGCCATGGATGGATGGAGAAAGAGCTGATAGGTAACAGAAATGGAGGAGGGGGGAAACTATTGGTCTCAGTTTACCAATAAGAGAGGTTACATACATTGACCAAGGTCACACAACTAATTAAATGGTAGAGCTGGGATGAAGACAGAGGGAGAAACCAAGATGGCGGCATAGGTAAACACCTGAAAGTGCTGCCTCGCACAACTACTTCAAAAATACAACTAAAAAACAAAACGGACATCATCCAGAACCACAGGAAGGCTGGCTGAGTGGAAATTCTACAACTAGAAGGAAAGAGAAAAGCACACTGAGACTCAGAGGAGGTGAGGAAGTAAAGTGCAGAGGTGCAGAGGTGTAAGCGGATAGGGCTGGCAACTGAGGACACAGTTGTTTTTTTCAATCGGGAAGGAGACACAAGCTCCTGACTGCTCTGAGCTCCAGTTCTTGGCAAGTCTCTGGGGACCCAGACTCATACGGGGAGAAACTGGTCTGTCTGGCATCTGGCTTTCTCTCAGAGGGGCTTGCAGTGATTACCGCGGGACACTGAGACCCACCCGGGGCCTCTTAGGGCAGGGCAGAGGATCAGCCATAGCTGTTTGCTCTGCCCTGTTGATTCCCTGAGACCCC